>NC_143152.1:29064590-29428756 GCF_041381405.1 Jatropha curcas | reverse complement strand
AAATATTGAGTTTTTAAAATTTCCTTACTAAATTTATGGATCGACAAAAATATCTTAAAATATTTTAATTCTATTGGTTGAAAAAATAAATGTATTCTAAATTTGACCGGTTATTAGTTTTCCATTTAAATATAAATTCTTTAATTAGTATCTACACCCCTAATATAAATTCTAAATTCACAATCTCATGGTGACCCACTTCATCCCAATTCTACCTGAATACAAGGCATAACATTATCACATCACAAGTAATCCAATCAACTCGCATAATGTAGTAAATTGCATAGGAAATTAATAAGCACATGGGAATATAATTATGGAATATGTATAAATATTTAATTCTCATATGCTTATATTACTATAATTTACATGGTAGATCATAATGTAAATAATGTTATTTCTATAATTTAATATTAAAATAGTGAAGGCTGAGTATCATTTGTATTTATATATTTATAAGATGTGAAATGGTCAATGCATGTACGAAAATGATGGCATGTATCATTTATTATTACTCACAGTGATAAAAGAAGAATCAAACCTCCATTTGAATTTTGACTAGCAAGAGCCGTTGACAAACACGGATAATCTAGATAAAATTCAAATATAAAGAAAAGATTGCATTAAACGGATGATTTTCCTTAAATAATAATTAACCTATCATATATCTGTTTAGACTGCTTTAATTTATCTAAATCTTATCGATATTTCTGATAATATTTTCCTTCAAACAGAACTTTCTATTTATTCAAGTATTAACTATTTAATACACTTATCGACTATTACTCACATAGTTCATATATCGATCAATCAATAATTTAATAATCACAAATAATAATTTTATGTTTAACTCATAACTTATAAATTAATATAACCTTCGATCTAATCCCAATATATTCTTATATATTTTCATCTCGGTATGGTTTACTTCCTTAACTAGTCGCCAAATAATAAATATTTTATATAACCAAATATAAATAATCCTTACTCAATTAATCTTAACTCAAAATATTATATCCTCTAAATAACATATTCCATCACCATCTTAAAATAATTGTTACCCATTCAATAATAAATTTCATTTTACTTAAATCATTTTCCATTCATTTTACTTAAATCATTTTCAAGTCCTCCAAATAATTCGTATAACACTTAAATATTTAATTTGCTCTAATTTGATAAAATCTTATCTTATTCTTAACCTTAATTATTTTAATTAAAACTAATTTAGTTAATAACAACAATTTCAAAACTTGAAATTTATATTGAATTTAACAAATTAAAATATACCGATTAAAAATCAGAATCCGGATTTCAGTATAATTCTCGCTTCTGCCTCCTGGGGTCACCGGCCGGCCGGTCACCGGCGACACCGTCGACGGTGGTCGGGAAACTGTGGCTGCTCGGAATTGAGCACTCTTGGCATCTACCTGGTTCGGATTTCAATAATGAATCCATATTTGGTGTCTGTTGGGCGAGATCGGCCCTCTAATCGGCCGGAACAGGCTCGACAGGAGCTTAGTGCCGCGTTTATGTCACTGTCGATCCAAAAGGGACGAACCGCAGCTCGCCTGTGCTGCAGCAGAAGTCGGAGTCGCGAGCGGGGGGAAGATGCGACCTGAGCAAAGGCGGTCGGTGGCTGAGATCGGGAGGAGCGGCGATCGAAAGCCGAAATCGCAGCTTGCCTCTGCTGCGTCCACCGAGAACAGAAACAGAGGGAGACAAGGAGAGAGACTGGTGGCGCGAAGGGAGTCCGTTGGACCTGTCTGTGGTGACCGGAAAAGAGGAGAGAGAAAAAGGTTGAGCGGCGCTGGAACGAAGAAGAGAAGAGGAGAAGAACAAGGAAATACAAAAAAGAAAAGAGAGGCTTCCAGGTTTTTCATACCATTCCGGTTCGATTCGAATTAGTTCGATCCAACTCAACGGTTTGGTCCGGTTTTCAACTGATTTATAAGTTTTTATCCGGTTTGAAGATTTCAAACTCGTTTATAAGTCCAATTTAGCAATAATTAAATATTCCTTTTTAAATCTCATTGTATAATCTCATTGGTTGCAATTAAACACTAAACTTTTAAACAAAAAAATCTATGAAATTGAATTTTTAGGTTATTTGAACATACTTATGATCTTATTTAGGTAAGTGTAATCCGGTATGTATATAATTTTTTAACTAAAAAAATATAATTGTTTTCTTTTTTTTTTTTTCTTAAGGAGAAAGATTTCAATTTGAATATATTGATAGATAGTATATATAATTATCACTAAATTATATTTTCAAATGCAAAGATATAATTAAAGATATAATTGTCACTTGAACCGTAAATATGAGTTCATTGAATTTTTTTCATTTATTAGTATAAATTATAATTTAATATAAGATCCACACGTATTTGAATTAAGAATTCCACCAAGTTTGAATTTAATAGTAAGTCACAATGTTTTCGTTCTTTTTGAAGAAAATATTTGATCTAGACCTTAATGCTATATATGGCTTATGTGTGTATATATGATCGGATAAAAATTAATTTCTTCATATAAATTCCAAAGTTTTTAATCTTCTCGATAATTTTATTAGCTTTTTAAAATTAATAATTAATATTTTATAAATAATAATAATTTTTAATTTTGGCACATCTAATCTTATAATTAATAATAATTTTTTATTTTATCGTCTATAATTATTCTATTAAATATACCTGGCTTTTAATGTTGCCCTATCATATTAAAATTAGTTCAAGAAAAATATTATTGGTTTATATATGAATATTACTTAAATAGCGATAAATTTTAATTTAAGTTTGTTATACATAAAATCATGTCTTAATATTATATAAATATCTAGAGAATATAGGAGAAAAATTATAATCATACTTAATAATATATACGAATAAATTAATGAGTATAAACAATGACTAATACCAAATAATAACAACATGCAACACATGTAAAAAAAAAAAAAAAACACTGTACACAATAAGTAGTTAGAGATTTTTTGAGTTTTCTTTTTATACTCATGTATTTTGAGGTTTTTCGAGGGTTTTTCACTTAATATTCATAGAATAGGTGGGGTTTTTTTTCGGTAAGCCTAATGGCTTGAGTACAGTTACTTTTGAATGTTAAGTATTTCCTGGATATGTTAAAAAATTAATAAAATATTTTATTTGCTGATAAAAAAAAACATAACAAAAAACATGAATATATATAAATGTACGAATGGAGGAATATTGAATTTTTAAAATGCCCTTACTAAATTTATGGATTAACAAAAATATCTTAAAAGATTTTAATTCTATTGGTTGAAAAAATAAAGGTAATTTTATTTTGATTGGGTATTAATTTTCCATTTAAATATAAATTCTTGAATTAGTATATACATCCTACTAAATTTATGGATCATTGAAAAAATAATGATAATTTAATATATTGATTTGATAATTATACGAATAATAATAATTAACCAATAATATGAGCTAAGAATAAAGAGAAAGCAATTAAAATGATTATTACAGTCGCGTAAACTCCAATTTATACTGCAATTACAATAAAATTAGTAGTTTTAACTCGTGTCCTTTATAGTCTCCAGAGGGAAACAAAAACAAAAATAAAAATAAAGAGATAGCCAAATTAAAAGAGGTGCGGCAATGTCGACCAATTATGATAATATTCTTGTTGCTTTTACTTTTTTTTTGGCATATTTATTTATTTTCATAATTAATATTCTTTAGGTAATACCTAACCTAACCTTGAATCATTTTAACAAACCGGGGGTTTCAGTACCAACAATTAATAAAGTTAAATTAATATAAATATTATTCTGAACTTTAAATATAAATTCTTTTGGTAGTATATATGTCCATGTTAAATTTATAGATTGATTCTATTGGTTGAAAAATAAGGGTAATTTAATTTTGATTGGCTATTAATTTTTCTCTATAAATATAAATTTTTTAGTTAGTATATTTAAATATAATACTTCATGTGCAATTATATTATTAAAAAATGCGACTAAAGTTTATTATTTTAAATAATATATCATTTTATGTACTATTTATTTTTTAAACATGATAAGACTATAATAAACATATAATAAGAATATAATTAATTATATCAAACGAGACCAAATGGTTACCCAAATACTATCTATAATTTGCATTGATTATATTATTTTATAATCATGATTCTATACTTTTACATTTCAATAATAATTATGCCCCTCACCAAAATAAAATATCTTTGTAGAGGTTCAATCATGATCTTATACTTTCTCATTTTATTTTAAGCGAGAGGCATAATTATTATTGAAATGTGAAAATACAGGATCGTGATGGGTTCCCCACAATAGTTCAGGGGATCACAAGGATAATCGTTAAACTACAGGGTAAAATTTATGCATTGGGCCTTTACAATTCTATCGTGGAATAATTAAATCAATGGAATATCTATTAAATGATTAAAAAAAGTATAAAGCTATTGATCAAAAGTTGTGTTAACCACACGTCAAATTAATATTTGTATATAAAACTAAAACCATAAAAATTATTTATTAGTTTGGAAAAGTGCATAAAGTTATTAAAATTCATGATTTTAGAAGCATAATAGGTTTTCATCAAAATTGAAACTACCAAAATAACAAAATTAAAAGGTAAATTTATGCATTTAACCTAATTAGAATAAACATAAAAATAAAATAGTCATTACGTTACGTAGTAATTAAATGTTGATTCATTATATTTTATTACATTATAATATTGTGTCCTACCAAAGATGACCTAATATCACGAAACAAATTTTATTATTGCATGCTCGAACACTTCAAAGCAAGATATTCAAAGTGCATCATAAGTAACAATAATACCACTTAACACGCCAAGACATACGCCAGTGCATGTATGACCTAATAATATATGCCGTTTCAAATTCCCTTTCTCCAATGCTAAAGAAAAAAAAAGGAAAAATAAAAAAAAAAAGCAATTCCAGTTAACCTAGAGAGCAGACATAATAAGGGAGGATCTATTATCGTCCAACAAATTCTTCAGCTCCTTCACAAATCTTTCCATTGCTTGGGCTGGCAAACAAATTGGAATTACAATTCCATTTTCACCTTTCTTACGTTCAAACGGTACGTAAAAGCTTGCATATATAGGGATGGCTTTTGCAGGCCCGCCATAGATTGCATTGCCCCATCCAAAATCCACTTCTTTAAACCCTGCATATCTCACATCCGACACCATGTAGGTACCGTCTACAGCAAAATGAGGCCTACCTTTAATCACCAGTAGATCTGCCACCGATTTTATACACTCTCTATCGAATTCCATTTAGCCTTTCTTATCAATTCCAGTCCATAACCTATTGGATTCTTAGAATTTCTTCGGCAGTCGCAACCGCCGTTGACAGGATAAATCCGTTACCGTAATACCCTTCTGGTAATAGAGGAGGATTAAGCTTGCGCGCATTGTTAATTAACATCAATCGCATTTCTTGTCCGGCGTCTGGCTGAAGCGCAATAGTGCGACATTTCCATAAACATGCAGTTAATATTTCAACATCAGTGCAACGAGGAAGATGAGGAGGAATATATCTACTGCGAAGAGTAGATATCACAGAAGGGCTAATAAAAATGGCTCTATGAACTATGTCATCCAGTGAAAATGGAATTCCTTGGTCATTTTCTATGTGATCATATTCTCGGTGGATGCAGGTCACGTGGGGTGGGTTTCTTGCATCAAGTACATGTCTTTCCCATACTGGGAAAATAGAAGGGGATTGTCTTCCACGCGCCATCTCGGCTATGGCTGACAAGAACTGAGCTAGACCAAAAGCATCACTCATGGTATGATTGAGACGGATAGCAAATGTGAAACCGCCACATTTAAAGCGTGTGACCTGCTAAAACAAACAAAAATTCTTTGTATTATTTCATTTAGGAACAAGGCTCAATTAGGTTTTAATTAAAATTTACCGACTAAGAGTTCTGGAAACAATTTCAGTTTGAGTGCTAGTGACCGAACTTGTTTAAGAACTTACCTGAACTCAGTATGACAGGGCAATTTAGTATCCGACTAGAGCCAGGCACATCAAAAGGAGCTCATCCAAGAAAGGACATGGAGGTTGAAGAGCATCGCCGGACTGATCAAGACTGACATTGGCATCAGCTTCAATAAATTAAAACACCTTCACCATTGCAATCCATAATGAAGCTTACGGTTAGGCCCTTCTCTAATCCTGCCAGCGAATGGATAGTAAAAACAAGAGCTTTAGCAATAGCATTTCTAATAACCTGAACAGGTCTTCCCTTCCACTGAGGGGTCATGACGATAATTGTATGACTGGGATATGGAATCGAAGACCTTCTTGATCATCAATGTCCGATAATGGCTTGAACTCGTGAGGGGGTAGGCTTTGAAGGTGTGATTAGTTCCGGTTCACACCTCTGAACCTTGAAAATGGGCGCAGGTGGTGCCATTAACTAGGCAGAAAACGAACACCAAGTTAGTAATCAAGTAGGAAAGACACAGCTCTGCAGATAGGTGATCTTGACATGGCGATATGCATTTATTATAGAAGAAGATAGTCTATGACAATTTTCCACGCAAAAAATTCACAAGATAACGACCGTTTTTATGATATGATTTTTTTTTTTTATTGAAAGGGAATATTTCTGATAAAAAAAATAAGTATGAATGATTTTAAAAATGATTTCTATTTTCATTGATTTGTCCACATACTTCTGATCTTATTTAGGTAAATATAATGAGGAGTGTATATAATTTTTCAATTAAAAATATATAATTTTTTTTATTTTTTTTTAATATTAAGGCAAAAGATTTCAATTTGGATCTATTGATATACCATTAAATTATTTCTTGGTATACAAATGATATAATTATTACTTAAACCGTAAACATGAGTTCATTGAATTTTTTATTGATTAGTATAAATTATAATTTAATTTAAGATTCACTTATTTGAATTAAGAAAACCACAAAGTTTGAATTTAATAGTAAGTCACAATGTTTTTCTTTCTTTCTTTTTGAAGAAAATATTTTAGGTAGACCTTAATGATATATTGCATAATTTATGTGTGTATATATAATCAGATAAAAATTAATTTCTTTAATTTCCGAAGTAAAATCCAAAGTTTTTAATCTTTTCAATAATTTTATTAACTATTAAAGATCGAATTTATGAAAATTCTTAAGAGAACTGCATCTTCTCAATGGGCACGGTCGTGGTGAAGCCACGCTGCCCCTTCTTTTTTCAAAGAAATTAGATTCAATAACCTCCACAAATTTTATAAAATATCATTAACTATTTACTCTTCTTAATTTAGAGTTAAATACGTTACCATGTCTCTTAATTTAGGTAAGTCAAATACTTGTAAGACAGGTCTTGCACCGGATTGGCCTACTAAGACGTAAAATATTCACGGTGCAATTTACTTCAACCATGACAAATTGAATCCTCGAGTTTACTTAATGGAGAAAAGTTACAAATTACTTATTCTAATATTCATTGGTCAAATTTATATTTTTTTAATATAAATCTTAATTATTATTAATTAAATATTAAGATTTATTGTTTACATATAACTTGATATTTTGTTATCAAAGATATTACACGTAATTCATAAATTTCTGCATTACAACTATAAATTTATTTTATTATTGTATAAATCATCCAACATAATTTTAGAATATTTTAGTTTTAAATGGCAACACCTTCACCTTCCTTTCACTTCTACAAGGCAGATTTAGTGGTACCGAGACCAATGGATAGTTTCTCAAAAATACCCTTAAGCTCCTTTACAAATCTCTCCATTGCTTGCGCAGACAACACAATTGACAGAATAATCCCATTTCCTCCTTTTTTTTTTTATTTTTAAATGGTAGACAAAAGCTAACAACTCTTGCCCCACCTTGGTAAAATAATTAATAAAATGGATAAGTGTGTGTATATATATATATCTTGTATGGTACGTTAACATGTTCAAAAATATCATTCTATCTTTATTTGGAATTCCAAAAAAATACGTGAATTTATTTCTGAATTTTGTTATTTTAATTTTTATCGTTCTCAATTTTTATTTTGATTTGTTTAATATTTTAATTTATAAAATTACATCTTATATACTTTAACTTGTAAATTAAATCGATTAAATATTTATTAAATAATTAAAAAAATATAAAGCTATTGATCAAAGTTGTGTTAACCACACATCAATTAATATTTTTGTATATAAAATTAAAACCATAAAAATTATTTTATTAGTGTGGAAAGTGCATAAAGTTATTAAAATTCACGATTTCGATGCATAATAGTTTCCCTCAAAATTAAAAGTACCACAATATTAAATAACAAAATTAAAAGGTGAATTTATACATTTAACCTAATTACATAAACATAAAAATAAAATAGCCATTACATTACATAGTAATTAAATGTTGATTCATTAAATTTTTATTACATTACAATATTGCGTCCTACCAAAGATAATATTATATCACGAAACCAATTTTATTATTGCATGCACCCACACTTCAAAGCAAGATATTCAAAGTTCATCATAAGTAACAATGATACCACTTAACACACCAAGACATACTGTAATGATAAGTGGCATGTATGACGTAACAATATATTCTGGTTTCAAATTTACTTTCCTTGGTACTACAAAAAAGGAAAAAAAAAAAAAAAAAAACAAATACCAATTAACCTAGAGAGCAGACATAGTAAGGGATGATCTATTATCATCCAACAATTCTTCAACTCCTCGCAAATCGTTCCATTGCTGGGCTGGCAGACAATTGGAATTAGGATTCCATTTTCACCTTTCTTACGTTCAAAAGCTTGCTAATATAGGGATGGCTTTGCAGGCCCGCCATAGATTGCACTGCCCATCCAAATCCACTTCTTTAACCCTGCATATCTCAAATCCGACACAAGGTAGGTACCTTCTACAGCAATATGAGGCCTACCCTTAATCACCAGTAGATCTGCCACGATTTTATATACTCTCTATCGAATTCCATTTTAGCCTTTCTTATCAATTCTAGTCCATACCTATTGGATTCTTGGAAATTTCTTCGGCAGTCGCGACTGCCGTTGACAGGATAAATCCGTTACCGTACGTAATACCCTTCTGGTAATAGAGGAGGATTAAACTTGCGCGCATTGTTTAACTAACATCACTCTCATTTCTTGTCCGGCGTCTGGCTGAAGCGCAATAGTGCGACATTTCCATAAACATGCAGTTAATATTTCAACATCAGTGCAACGAGGAAGATGGGGAGGAATATATCTACTACGAAGAGTAGATAACGCAGAAGGCTAATAAAAATGGATCTATGAACTATCACTACAAAAAAAACGTCATTTTGCGACCGATTTGGCAAACAATCGGTCGCTAATCGGTCGCTAATTTAATGTAGCGACCGATCTCCGACCGACTTATGTCGGTCGCAAAAATACTTGTCGCAAAACAATTTTGCGACCGATGAGACAATCGGTCGCAAATTGGCGACAGATAAAATCGGTCGCAAAATTGAATAATCGGTCGCAATTTTTTGTCGTGGTTTAATTGGAAATTCAGTCGCAAATGTGGTCGCAGAAAATCGGTCGCAATTTTTCGGAATCGGCCGCAAATGGTAAATTCAAAATTTATATTTTTGGTATCAAATCGGTCGCAAAATTGCCAAAAAAAAAAAAAAATTAAATATTATTTTGAAACCAAAATTTTTCTGCACCTGTGAAAATTGACATAAATGCATAAATATATCACACGCAATTCAAGAACAGTATAAAAATGTAATTTTTTATTGTTCTGAACAAATTAAAAAATGAAAATACAAATGAAAAACTAAAAACGTACAAAATCAAATCTATATATGCTGCTGCTCATCTGCAGGATCCGATGTCGGATCGCCGGGAGGAGTACCTGCTGAATGTGATGTAGCGTCAGGAGGGGTGACCAAGGTATCGTCTGCAGCATCGGGATCAGGAGCCGATAGTGGCTGCTGCTGAGACGTCGAAACATGTCGGTCTGTAGCAGGCGCAGGATCAGAGGAAGAAGTACCAGCACGGTGCTCACCGGACAGCCGCATCACATGCGCTCTAAGCTCTGCCATCTGTCTCTGCTGATCAGCAAGCTGAGCCCGTATATCATCATCATAGTGCGAGTCAGTGTGCTCCGGCTGTGGTGCTGCGCTGGCTGTAAAAGCGTGAGCTGCTGAGCCAGTGTAAAACTGTGATGCCTGAATTTTTGGTAAGTGTACTATTCTACATATTGAATTTTTGGGAAAAAAATTCGGCAGTATTTCGGCACAACACAATCAAATCTCAAATACAAAACAAATCAATAAACACTTCTATATCATACCAACATTCTCCAAAGGCAATATGGCCACTACTAGGCCTCCAATCCAAACTCATCATTCATTTAAGTCAAAACATATTTAAGAAAAATAACGACAATAATATAAATAAAGAAAAACACAGCCAAAACTTCTCAAAAAGAGTTGCCAATAATTAAGAACATGTAATAACCTAAACACACAAAAAATTATTTATATAAATTCCAATTATTCTTCAAAAAAAAAAAAATTGGATCAATTAGTTTTCGTACTTGTTATTATTTTTATTCAGTACTTTCACAGAGTTAGTTTTTATGGTTAATTAACTGCTAATTGTAATTTGATTTGCGATTTGTCAAAAATATGTTTGGATCATTGGCCCATCATGATTTTTGCTTTGTATAGATTTGGGCCTAAATGATGTTCAGTATAATTTTCCAATCTTCTGTTATTATTAAAGGATTGCCCATCCCCACTATGCTATACATATCAAGAAGAAAGAAACTCAAAACCCTAATCATGTCCAATGTTATAGATGCCAATAATAATAACATTTTTTAGCTTTTTAAATTTTTTTTTCAAAATTTATTTTTGTTTAAATTAACAATAATTAACTGCCTTTGAAAGAATTTATGTACCGATAATTTCAAATAAAAATCATTATATTTATAAATAAATTTATGGCTTTTAAAGATAAAAATCATTATAAAGTTGCCAAGTGACATCCATTTAGTTAACTATCCTAAAAGCCTGACATAAAACACAATTGATCATTCCATTATCTGCCATTTTTATGGTTAATCAAAAATTGGATCAATTAGTTTTTGAAATGACACTTGCTTTGAAACTTTGAAACTTTTCCGAAGTGGTTGCAGACTTTGAAATGGTCTACTAAAGTAGCTATCAAAGTTTGATTAAATTTTTAATAATTTATTTCGGTTCAATTTTAAACTTTGATGAATTTGTGAAAGGTATTTTATAAGTTATTAAAAATTAGATCACTTATTAGATTTGAAAAATTTTGATGGATAAAATGAGTTTATTTTTTTATACATTCAACAATTTTTTTAGTAAATAAATGTTGAAATAAGAAAAACTACTAAATGTTAATTTTGCATTTTTCATTATAAGTCCTAATTAATTTCACATTTTTAAACTACACAACCATGTGTCCATTTATAATTATATAGTAATAAAAAAATATATGATTATTACTATTAATTTTTCGTATTTCTATTGTCAAATAGTTATGTCTATATTTACGAATCAATACAACAGAAAAGAGACAAAAAGTTCAGTGCCCTAATCATAAGTGGGCAATGTAAACAACAAACACAAACAAATAAACAAGTCGAAAAATTAGAATTGAAACTTGTGTAATTTTTTTTAAAACTAAAAAAAAAAAAAAAAAAAAAAAAAAAAAAAGAAATATCCAAAAAAAATACCTGAACAAGGTCTGCTTTTTCAAAGTTGAAGTTTATTCCTGCATCTAAAACCAAGTGCAAATATTTATTTAATCTTTAAATTAATCCTCCATCAAAAACAAAGATAAGATGTAATGCCAAACAAAGAAAAATAAGAAAAATAAGAAAATAAGAAAAAGTGAAAACAAAGAGTTATTAACTGAAGCCCATGTAAGTCAATTGCACTTCATATCAGGAAGAAAAATAAAGGAAGAAGCAATTGTTATTTTGTCCAGTAAAGAACAAATACAACGCCATATATAAAAAATAGTAAGAAAATACATAAATTTATTAGATCTTGTAAAGAATGACTACATCAAAACCAAAAACCCATCATAGTTGCATTTTCACTCAAACAAAACAATAAAGACAAGATAATGCTTATCTATCGAGTACAAAAGATAAATTTTTGAAACTGAAAAAAAAAAAAAAAAAAAAAAGAAAGATAACGCTTACCTCAACAACGCTGATTCGAAATGTAATAAACTGTACAACTCACTTCTTCTCTAAAAAGAATTCTTCATAGTTCATGATTTTGAAGGTTAAGAAGGATACTCATTTGAGATGGAAGTGAAGCTTGACAGAATAACAACAACGATAAAATATTAGTAATAATAACAACAACAATAATACTAATAATTATAATAATAATAAGAACAATAGTAATAATAATAATAATAATAATAATAATAATAATAACAACAGTACCCTAAAAAAATTCTAATCGCAACTCTATATACAAAATCAACCATAACTTAATATAATAAAAACAAATAAAATCAAAAAAAAAAAAATTGGAAAAATTAATCGCAAAATAAAACTAACCTCAGATTGTTTCGAAACAGGCTCACCTGAGTGCAAAGCGAGTGGGGTGGCGGCGTCACGCGGGCTGGTGTCAGGAGGGGCCGGAGCGGCGCTGCGGACGGAGGAGAGGAGAAGAGAAGGAGAAGAGAGAAAGAAGAAGAAAGAAAAAAGAAAGGGCCCCGGCGCTTAAAGCCCTAATTTTTGCGACCGACTCATCGGTCGCAAATTTTATAACTATCGGTCGCAATTTTTAATGAGCCGACGTCATTTGACTTTGCTCAAAATTTGCGACCGATTTGCGACTAAATATATCGGTCGCAAAAAATCGGTCGCAATGTAGTTTCCAATCGGTCTCAGAACTTTGCCCCATTTTTTACGCGTGTAAGTTTGCGACAGAAGAACACTTAGTTGCACATCGGTCGCAAAATTGGTCGCAAATCCGTAGTACATAGGTCGCAAATCATTAACCATTCTCGCGGGAATTTTCAGCGCCAAAATTTGCGACCGATTACTTATAAGTCGCAAATTGGTTGCAAAATGGCGACCGAATCAAGTCGGTCGCAAAAATCGGTCGCAATTGCGCGTTTTTTTTGTAGTGTATGTCATCAAGTGGAAATGGAATTCCTTGGCCATTTTCTATGTGATCATATTCACGGTGGATGCAGGTCACCTGGGGTGGGTTTCTTGCATCAAGTACATGTCTTTCCCATACTGGGAAAATAGAAGGGATTGTCTTTCACGCGCCATCTCGGCTATGGCTGACAAGAACTGAGCTACACCAGCGGCATCACTCATGGTATGATTGACACGGATAGCAAATGTGAAACCGCCACATTTAAAGCGTGTGACCTGCCAAACAAACAAAATTTCTTTGTATTATTTCATTTAGGAGTAAGGCTCAATTAGGTTTTAATTAAAATTTACCTATTAAGAGGTCTGGAAACAATTTCAGTTTTGAGTGCTAGAAAGGCTCTGTGAAGACAATTATTGCAATTAAAACTGCTTCACAAAGTTTAAGCAATTTTAGAATAACTCTGTGAATGATAGTTATTGCATTTAGAACTACCTCACAAAGCTTAAGAAAGTTTAGAAAGACTCTGTGAAGAACAGCTTCACAAAGTTTAAGCAATTTTAGAAAGACTTTGTGAAGAACAGCTATTGCAATTAGAACAGCTTCACAAAGCTTTAAGTAAGATTAGAAAACTGATTATAATTCATATTGTGAATTACACTGAATATAGAAGGACAGATTAGAACTTGGTATAATCACAATACAGAAATCCAGAGTTCTAGTGTTCCACAGAGATAAAGCTTATTCACGATTAGAATCAGAAACCCATTAATAACTTTGCATTTCTAAATAGATTAACAGTTGTGTAAATAGAATATAACCAAGCAGAATTTCAGAAAGTAAAAGAAGATAAATACAGAGATTTATAGTGGTTCGGTACTAACTCGCCTACATCCACTCCCCAAGACGTATCTTGAGATCTTCCACTATGTTATCTCTTTTCAAGGGTAAGAGACAAACCAACAATACAAGAAAATAGATCAACACCTAGATCTAACCTTTATCTCACTAGATTTTTCAAAAGTTCTAGTCAACCTCAACCCTTTCTGTTTTTGCAGAGAACAGAAACTCAAATCAAGACATTAGAATCTCACACAAGGAGAAAGTCGCTTGATAACCTATTACACCATAGTTTTTCACCTAAGCTATTACACAAAAGTTTTTCAAATAAAAATTTATCTACAACAGACTACAAAATCTATATAGAAAGAGAGAAATGCAAATATTAACACAGGAATAACAGAAAACGAATTTAGAAAACAGATTTAAAGATCAGAACTATTCTTCAGAAAAAAACTGTTAATAAATTTTCTTTTCTCTTAAAAATTTTTCTTGAAGCAAAAAAACGAAAAAAAATAGGAGGATTGAAGAGAGAGTTTTGAGAGATTTAAACTTTGAACAATGGACTCATACTCTTTGCAAAATCCCTTCTTTGCAAAAGATGATATTCTCTTTTGAAGTTAACGTTGAGATTATTGTTTTAATGAGCAATGAAGTTTTTGACATTTTTAAACTCAAGAGGCAATGCATAGGTTGCAATTAAAATGACTGTTAGACCACATTTAATATTTACACACTCAAGGTTTGGAGGTGAAAAGTTTAATTTAGAAAACAGTGTAACTTTTACAGTAGAAACATCCAGCTGTATTAGAAACAGACAGCTGTATTAAATCAGAAACTGCTTTTTGCAGAATTTCATTTAATAGCCACCAAGAATATTTACTCCAAAAATATTTTAGATGGAAAAACGTAAAGAGTAAATGTCATGACCCGATTCCATGGGCCAGACCGGCACTAGGGCCCAGGTAAGCTTAAGGCCCCCAAGGCCCGTAGTAAGCCTGAAACACTAGAATCTATTATCTCAGTATAAATTTCAACATTCAGCCCATATGATAATGAAAAATAACCTCAATATTTTATTAAATCTCGGCCCAAATTTATCGGCTACAACATTCCACAGTTCGGGCCTAATTAACAATGCATCACATTTATAATATGGGTTCACATAATTATCTCATCTATAATAATAAACGATTAAAAGTATACAAATCCTATAACTGCGGAGTCACTAACTGTTAGTATACATAGCAAAATAATTATGGAACTAGGAAAAATTCTTTATTGCCCTGCGCCGAAGAAACATAGCCTAAATCGAATTAAAGGAAAAACCTACTTCCTGAAAAATCAAACAAGACATGTGAGTTTTCTAAGAAGTAATAATTATTGCACAACACACGCAGTCACACAAATGTGTACACATATTAATCTAGTCATCCGACTAGTTATATGCTCACGCAGCCAGGCACACAAATGGCATATCACCAGCACTCACAATCATAAACATCTTCATATAATCACATCACGTGGAAATTAGTCAGTGGCGCCACCTGAAACCCCAACGAGCCGTCCTCACACATGGCTCGCCCTCTCATACATGTGCACCAGGGAGCCGATCCCCCATACGGCCAACTGGTCTAATCCTCACTGACCAGTCCTCTCATTGTATTTCCATTCTCTCTTTTCTTTTCCATACCAACAGGAGGCAACCCGGTGGTCTCCATCCAATCTAGATCATCAAGTGCTCACAACAGGAGGCCACCCTGCGGGCTACAATCAAATCTAGATTATCAGGTGCGCAACAACAAGAAGCCATCCTGTGGTTTTCCACATAATCCATATCATCAGGTGCACACGGGGGCGCCGATCTCCCATTTTCCCGGCCGACGGTCAAATATTATATAATATTCGGATCCATATCACAGACCGTCCTCACAAACCCACGGTGGTCCACTTCATCCCAATTCCACACAAACAAAGCATAGCATTATCACAACACAATTAATCAAACATTGCAATCAAATGCAAACATATTAATCAATTAAACATCGTAATGCAATGCACAATTAAACATCCAAAATCAATGCAAATAAATAAATAAATAATAGTATTGACAATAAACAACAATAATAAAATAAATAATAATAATAATAATAATAATAATGAACAAAATAATGACAATAATTAAACAATTAGAGTACTTTATTTATTATGTAACAAATTATAGAATTTATCTAAATAAACTTATTAATTATATTATTAATTACAACTAGTCTAAGTTCTATCGAAATTTCGGCAGCACCTCCCCTAAAAATTGGACTATCCACCTGTTTAGATAACACAGTATTATTATATATTTATCAATCAATACACACAGCCCATCCGTCGGGCAATCAATCAACTTAATTCCCATCCTCCTTCAATAGCAATGTCATAGCTAACAAACCATTTAAATTGTCTATCCATTATACATTACTTGTTTATATATATATATATATGTATATATATATATATACATCCTTCTAATACAACACAAAAACACAAATGGTTGATGCCAACTTGCAGAAATAAAAGTTTTCTAAGTCCAAATCAGGGATTAAACATTAACTAACTATTCCTATCGAAATCAAATTTATAACTTCAATGTACTATACTAGGCTACAATTTTCCAGAAATAAATAAATTGAAATAATTGCTTGCCAAATCTAAAAGTCTAGACTTCATGATTAAATTTTCATATTTTACACACTAGCTAACTCACTACCCTACAAGAACTTCATTTACAACTTCAAATACCCATCCCAAACATTATGATTCAAAGAACCAACTAATTAATTGCTGCTAACTCAAGGAATTCAAAATTCTCTATTTAATACCCAAAATATATCCACCATTCTTTAATCATTACTAAAATTCTAGATTAGGCATTACAAACCAATGTTTCCATTAAGTTACAATTTAGTAATCTCATCTCTCAAGTAATCCAATACACAGCTTAAACATATATACCAACCCCAACAAGTATAATTATCTACCTTTTAATTTCATCAGGTATACCGGCTTCTAAGAACCTTCAACAATATAAATATTTATCTTCTAAATCAATCCCAACGATAAAAAGCTATTTAACTGTAATTCATTGGGCTTAAACACTAAATTAGTTCATACACCCCATTACAGCCAATTATTTAAAAACTATTAAATCCTTGACTCCTATTCAAAGAGTAAATATCTAATTAACACTTAAAATTTTCTAAAGTTCTAAACCAATTAATTAAACATATCCGGCTACCGCAAATACCACAGACTAATCAAATTTAATTATTTATAGAAGAGTAAAAATATTCTATTTATATATAGACTATCCCGATAATCTTATTTCTTGTTATTTAATTAAATCTACTTATATATAATCCTATCTAAATAATTTAAATCTTATTATTTTATTGTACCTACTTTGATAATTAATCCACATAAATTTGCTAAGGTCACTAAATCTAAACTTCTACAGTTTTTTTTTTTCAGCTATAACACCGAATTTCTAAATTTGCGTCGAATAATTATTTGAAGGTCAATTGAATTCGGGTTGCAAAACTAACTGTATATTCGTAATCTACATAAAAAGGTCAACATTCTGCCATACCCATGCTCCGGTGACCGGAACAACCGCTGGCCGCCGGCATCGCCGCCGTACAGGGTG
Organism: Jatropha curcas; assembly: GCF_041381405.1. Taxonomy (NCBI): domain Eukaryota; kingdom Viridiplantae; phylum Streptophyta; class Magnoliopsida; order Malpighiales; family Euphorbiaceae; genus Jatropha; species Jatropha curcas. Next base: position 29,411,029 of record NC_143152.1, on the reverse strand, counting down.
GCGAGGGAGGCGGCAGTCCGGGATCAAGCAATTTCGACACTAATTTGCTTAATATTTCCATGAAAATTACAAATTCCTCTTCACTTTACACAAATCATGCCATTATCTAATGAAATCCCAAATTTTAATTTTTGACACCTTAACAAAATTTCTTCAAGGAATTTCCCTAAATCCCACAGTTAATTATCTATTGACACAAGAAAATCCAAGAAAGGAGGTTAGGGAGTCATGATCGGCTCACCTTGTTGATAGCAGTCGCCGGAAGGCCGGAGGAGAGGGAGTTGCCGAAGGAGGCAGCTTCGAGCTACGCCACTGCAAGGCCGTTCGGCGCGAAGAAAAGCGAGAGACGCGATTGGTGGCGTGAATGGAGTTGAGCGCCGCCTTGCTTTCCTCGCGTGGTGGCCGGAAACGAAGAGAGGAAAGGGGGAGAGGAGGTCGCGCGCTTGGTGCTGGCGCCAGGAAGAAGAAGGGAAAAAGAAAAGAAAAAAAAAGAAAAGAAAGAAAAAAAAAATCTTGGGGCTTCTAGGCCATTCCGGTTCGATTCGAACCGGTTTGGTCTAATTCAATGATTCGGCTCGATTTGCTTGGTTTTTGAGTTTTTCGCTTGGTTTTCGAAAAATCAAATTGGTTAATGGGTCCAGTTTAGCAATAATATAATACTAGCTGGTATAATCTCATTGGTTGAAAATAAAAAATTTAGTCTTTAAATGAAAATTCTACGAAATTAAATTTTCGGGTCGTTTCAGTAAAGATTTTGACTATATCCTTTTAATAAATTTATTCAAAAACATTTCAAAACAATTTTGAGAGAGATATAAAATAAATTTGTGCTTCTAAAATTATTTACTCTCTATCTTACAATAATTTCCTAAGACATATTATAATACTAAACAATAGAAAATATCTTCATTATCTTCAAGGTCTTAAAATAAAAATCTTGGGTTGTAGGAACTTCATTTCTTCAATAATTTTCATATTTTAAAAATCTGCATAAAATAATATTAGCACATACAAGAATAATAAATTTATTTGTTTACAAGAATATTAAATTTATTTGTTTTGTATATTCATCAAAATTTCAAAATAAAATTGACCATTGAGTCAACAATAATTAATAAAATGGATAAGTATGTATATCTCTCTCTTTTAGACTTTTACTGTACGTTAGCATATTCAAAAATATCATTCATCCTTATTTAAAATTTCAAAAAATACGTAAATTTACTCTTGAATTTTATTATTTTAATTTTTTAGCATTTTCAATTTTTATTTTGATCATTTAATATTTTAATTTATAAAATTACATCTTACATATTTTAACTTGTAAAATTAAATTAATTAAAATATTTGTTAAATGATTAAAAAATATAAAGCTACTGATAAAAAATTGCGTTAACCACATATCTGCGTACACTTCAAAGCTGAAGCAAGTGATATTGAAGAATTTCCAGATTGCCATTCATTAATGCACTGTAAAGTAATTACTTCACAGTAATTACTTTTCTATGATATAAAAATATAAAATCTAACATTTATTCATTATGGAAATTGTTTGCCTAAACGGTTCCATTACAAATAACAACACCGCCACCTAACCTACAAAGCAAACATAATAAGGGAGGATCTATTGACATCAATAACTGTGTTATCGTCCAACAAACAAATTTGAATTACAATTCCATTTTCACCTTTCTTACTTTCAAAGGGTACGTAAAAGCTTGCTACTATAGGAATGGCCCGCCATAGATTGCTTTGCCCCATCCAAAATCCACTTCTTTAAACCCTGCATGTCTCACATCCGACACAACGTAAGTACCTTCTGCAGCAAAATGAGGCCTACCCTTAATCACCAGTAGATCTGCCACTGATTTTATATACTCTCTATCGAATTCCATTTTAGCCTTTCTTATCAGTTCTAATCCATAACCTATTGGATTCTTGGAAATTTCTCCAGCAGTCTGTAACTGCCGTTGACTGGACAAATCCGTTACTGTAATACCCTTCTGGTAATAGAGGAGGATTAAACTTGCACGCGTTGTTAAGTAACATCAGTCGCATTTCTTGTCCGGCGCCTGGCTGAAGCGCAATAGTGCGACATTTCCATAAACATGCAGTTAATATTTCAACATCAGTGCAACGAGGAAGATGAGGAGGAATATATCTACTACGAGGAGTAGATAAAGCAGAAGGGCTAATAAAAATGGCTCTATGAACTATGTCATCAAGTGGAAATGGAATTCCTTGGCCATTTTCTATGTGATCATGTTCTCGGTGGATGCAGGTCACATGGGGTGGGTTTCGTGCATCAAGTACATGTCTTTCCCATACTGGGAAAATAGAAGGGGATTGTATTCCACGCGCCATCTCGGCTATGGCTGACAAGAACTGTGCTAGACCAGGACCATCACTCATAGTATGATTGAGACGGATAGCAAATGTGAAACCACCACATTTAAAGCGTGTGACCTGCCAAACAAACAAAGATTTCTTTGTATTATTTCATTTAGGAATAAGGCTCAATTAGGTTTTAATTAAAATTTACCGACCAAGAGTTCTGGAAACAATTTCAGTTTTGAGTGCTACTGAACCGAAACTTGTTAAGAACTTACCTGAATCAGTATGACAGGGCAATTTAGTATCCCACTAGAGCCAGGCACATCAAAAAGGAGCTCATCCAAGAAAGGAAATGGAGGTTGAAGAGCATCGCCGGACTGATCAAGACTGACATTGGCATCAGCTTCAATAAATAAAACACCTTCACCATTGCAATCCATAATGAGCTTACGGTTAGAACCTTCTCTAAGCCTGCCAGCGAATGGATAGTAAAAAACAAGAGCTTTAGCAATAGCATTTCTAATAACCTGAACAGGGTCTTTCCCTTCCATTGAGCGGCCATGACGATAAATTTGTATGAATGGGATCTGGAATCGAAGACCTTCTTGATCATCAATGTCCGATAATGGCTTGAACTCATGGGGGGTAGGCTTTGAAGGTGTGATTAGTTCCGGTTCACACCTCTCCATTAATTAGGCAGAAAACGAACGCCAAGTTAGTAATCAAGTAGAAAGACACAGCTCTGTAGATAGGTGACCTTGACATGGCAATGTGCATTTATTTATAGGAGGAGAAGAAGATAGTCATATGACAATTTTCCACCGCACAAAAAATTCACAAGATAACGTGTAACACGTTTTTATACGATGATTTTTTTTTTTTTTTTTTTTGAAAAGGGAATATTTCTGATAGAAAAAATGAAGTATAAATAATTTTAAAAATAATTTCTATTTTCATTGAGGTTTTTGGAGATTTTTTCACTTAACATTCATAGAATAAGTTGGAGTTTTTTTGGGTAAGCCCATGGCTTAGTGAAACACCCTGAATTTTTATTTTCGAAACCTTTGAATTTTTTTTAAATCAAAAATTTGAATTTTTGACGGTATGGGCCATAAATAGTGAATAATTTTAATTCGAGTTCAAATTTTTGCAAATTGGGCCCAAGCCCAAATATAATGTCGAAAACTTTGAATCGAGAACAGTTAAATTCTCGAGTAATAAATGAAAGTCCAGCAATTAATCTAGTAGGTATATATATAAATTAATTTTCCTAAAAATCAAATATGATTACTAACTATATTTTTTTTTAATCTTATTTAGTTAATGGAGGAAATGTTATGAAACCTAATTAAAATAATTAAAATATTGAACCGGACCCGAAACGCAAATTGATTTTTCAAAAACCATACGAATAAGCCGAAAACCGAGTGAAAAACTCGAAAACCAAACGATGAGACCAATCACTGAATCAGAACGAACCGGTTCGAATCGAACCGAAATGGCCCAGCCCACTTTTCTTCCTTCCTTTTCTTTCTCTTTCTTTTCTCTCCTTCCTTTTTCCCTTCTTCCTCCTCGCGCGCGCACGACAGTCTCTCCTCTCCCTCTCCTTCGCGTTTCCGGCCACCGTTCAACAAGATGAAGGCGGCGACCGGTTCTTCTGGCGATGCTGGTCACATTTCCAACCTCCCCTCGCTCCGATTGGACCTCCAGCGGCGCGAATCGAGACCATCTCCTCCGACAGTCATACCCTTTGACCTCCGGCGACTTCTCGCCATTTCCGACGGGCTCAAGGTGAACTTAAGGTCTCGATCGACTCCTCTCCTCCACGTGAACAATTCCCCTCCATTGATTTGTGATCTTGCTTGAGTTTTGACAACCCACCATGGATGGCGGCTTGAAGGTGGCTGTGGAGGTCGATCCGGCCAAACGAGCCACTGCCTCATCAAACCGATGGTGGATTTGAACTCCTCGCGAAAATTGGAGTCAAGTGGTGGTGACCTTGCAATTTTCTGGGCGGTATCGGTTTTCCGGCCATCGTGCACGGCGGCAGCGGCGGCGGTCCAGTGACCGGCCGGCGACACTCCGGTGAGGCCTCGATAGACATAATTTTCTCCCCTTCACGCTGATCCCGGAATCGTCGCCCGATTCTTAATTGGTACGCTTTAAGACTAAATTCTCAATTTTTATACATATAAAAAGAATTAATTGATTAATGAATCTAATTGAGTAATTAAATAGATTAAGTTGAATAATAAGAAATTAGGTATAGAAATAGCTTAAAAATATATAGAACATTTATAGTCCTTTGTAAATAAGGTTAAATTGGTTAGTATGTGGTAATTGCGATAGCGAATATGATTAGTTAACTGGTTTAGGTTCTTTAGAATAACGTAATAGCAAATTGGTTTAGAACATTGACAATTAAATTACATGCGCTATAATTATAATTAGGAGGTTTATTAATGAGATAAGACTTCCTTGCTAATATTTATGTAAGTCAATTTAGGAATTTTAATAAATATCGTTAGGAGAAATTATAATTTAAAGTAAATAGTTATAGGGGCAATTAACAATATTATTGAACCACGCTTAGAGGTTAATATAAATTGCTAATTAGTTGATTTGGAATTATTAAGTGTGTATATGTAAGTGTGATGGATGATATCTGTAGCTTGAAGCTGATTGGCTGTCTGAAATGATTGATCGAATGATTGAAAAATAAAATTATGGCGGACGGGATTAGTTGATTTGAATTGCCCGATGGATGGGCTGTGTGTATTAATTAATAAATATACAATATATTATTATGTTAATTAAACAGGTAGATAATCCTATTTTCAGGGGAGATGCTGCCGAAATTTTGATAGAAATTAGACTAAATTTTAATTAACAACATGATTAATAAGTTTATTTAGGTTAGTTCTATAATTTGGTACATAATAAATATAGTGAGTTGGGTGTTTATAATCTTTATTATTCATTTAACTATTTACATATTCATTCATTTATCTACATTATTATTGTTAATATTGTTATTTATTTTATTATTGTTGTTAATTGCTAATACTAATTATTTATTTATTTATTTGCATTGGTTTTGGATGCTTAATTGTGCATTGCATTACGATGTCAAATTGAATAATATGTCTGCATTTGATTGCAATGTTTGCTTAATTGTGTTGTGATATTGCTGTGCTTTGCTTGTGTGGAATTGGGATGAAGTGGATCACCATGAGTTTGTGAGGACGGTCGATAAAGCATGGATCCTGATTATGATGAATTGTGAAACTGGACCGTCGGCCGGGTAAATGGGAGATCGGCGCCCCCGTGTGCACCTACTGTTACCGTTACTGTTAGCCACAGGTTGGCTTCTTTATTTGGGCGCACCGGATACTCTAAGTTTGATCGCAGCCCGCAGGGTGGCCTCCTGTTGTGAGCGTCTGATGATCTAGATTTGATGGAGACGACCGGATTGCCTCCTGTTGGTATGAAAAAGAAAAGAGAGAATGGAAAAAAAAAAAAATGAGAGGGCTGGTCAAGTGAGGGTTAGACCGGTCGGCCAGTATGGGGGATCGGCTCCCTGGTGCACATGTGAGAGGATGAGCCATGTGGGAGGACGGCTCATCCAGGGTTCGGTAACTCCACTGACTAATTTCCACGTGATGTGATTATATGAAGATGTTATTGATTGTGAGTGCTGATGACTTGCCATTTGTGTGACTGGCTGCGTGAGCATATAACTAGTCGGATGACTAGATTAATATGTTTACACATTTGTGTGACTGCGTGTGTGGTGCAAAAATTATCACTCCTTAGAAGTCTCACATGTCTTGTTTGAAATTCTTTTTTTTTAGGAATTAAGTTTTCTTTAATTTGAGTTAGGCTATGTTTCTTCGGCGCAGAGCAATAGAGAAATTTTTCCAGTTCCGTAATAATTTTATTATGTAATTATATGTATAAAAAGCTATGTATATCAAGTAGTTAATGACTCCGCAGTTGTAGAATTTGTGAATAATTAGTCATGTTTTAACATAGACGATATAATTATATTGAGATAGAAATTTTTTAGTGTTTCAGGTTTACTACGGGCCTCGGGGGCTTTAAGCTTACCTGGGCCCTAGTGCCGGCCCGGCCCATGGAATCGGGTCGTGACACTGAGGTATAATTGTCTTTGAATGTTAAGTTTTTCCTGCCCGTAAAAAAATCTAACAAAAAAACACTAATATATATAAAAATACAAATGAAGAAATATTGAGTTTTTAAAATTTCCTTACTAAATTTATGGATCGACAAAAATATCTTAAAATATTTTAATTCTATTGGTTGAAAAAATAAATGTAATCTAAATTTGACCGGTTATTAGTTTTCCATTTAAATATAAATTCTTTAATTAGTATCTACACCCCTAATATAAATTCTAAATTCACAATCTCATGGTGACCCACTTCATCCCAATTCTACCTGAATACAAGGCATAACATTATCACATCACAAGTAATCCAATCAACTCGCATAATGTAGTAAATTGCATAGGAAATTAATAAGCACATGGGAATATAATTATGGAATATGTATAAATATTTAATTCTCATATGCTTATATTACTATAATTTACATGGTAGATCATAATGTAAATAATGTTATTTCTATAATTTAATATTAAAATAGTGAAGGCTGAGTATCATTTGTATTTATATATTTATAAGATGTGAAATGGTCAATGCATGTACGAAAATGATGGCATGTATCATTTATTATTACTCACAGTGATAAAAGAAGAATCAAACCTCCATTTGAATTTTGACTAGCAAGAGCCGTTGACAAACACGGATAATCTAGATAAAATTCAAATATAAAGAAAAGATTGCATTAAACAGATGATTTTCCTTAAATAATAATTAACCTATCATATATCTGTTTAGACTGCTTTAATTTATCTAAATCTTATCGATATTTCTGATAATATTTTCCTTCAAACAGAACTTTCTATTTATTCAAGTATTAACTATTTAATACACTTATCGACTATTACTCACATAGTTCATATATCGATCAATCAATAATTTAATAATCACAAATAATAATTTTATGTTTAACTCATAACTTATAAATTAATATAACCTTCGATCTAATCCCAATATATTCTTATATATTTTCATCTCGGTATGGTTTACTTCCTTAACTAGTCGCCAAATAATAAATATTTTATATAACCAAATATAAATAATCCTTACTCAATTAATCTTAACTCAAAATATTATATCCTCTAAATAACATATTCCATCACCATCTTAAAATAATTGTTACCCATTCAATAATAAATTTCATTTTACTTAAATCATTTTCCATTCATTTTACTTAAATCATTTTCAAGTCCTCCAAATAATTCGTATAACACTTAAATATTTAATTTGCTCTAATTTGATAAAATCTTATCTTATTCTTAACCTTAATTATTTTAATTAAAACTAATTTAGTTAATAACAACAATTTCAAAACTTGAAATTTATATTGAATTTAACAAATTAAAATATACCGATTAAAAATCAGAATCCGGATTTCAGTATAATTCTCGCTTCTGCCTCCTGGGGTCACCGGCCGGCCGGTCACCGGCGACACCGTCGACGGTGGTCGGGAAACTGTGGCTGCTCGGAATTGAGCACTCTTGGCATCTACCTGGTTCGGATTTCAATAATGAATCCATATTTGGTGTCTGTTGGGCGAGATCGGCCCTCTAATCGGCCGGAACAGGCTCGACAGGAGCTTAGTGCCGCGTTTATGTCACTGTCGATCCAAAAGGGACGAACCGCAGCTCGCCTGTGCTGCAGCAGAAGTCGGAGTCGCGAGCGGGGGGAAGATGCGACCTGAGCAAAGGCGGTCGGTGGCTGAGATCGGGAGGAGCGGCGATCGAAAGCCGAAATCGCAGCTTGCCTCTGCTGCGTCCACCGAGAACAGAAACAGAGGGAGACAAGGAGAGAGACTGGTGGCGCGAAGGGAGTCCGTTGGACCTGTCTGTGGTGACCGGAAAAGAGGAGAGAGAAAAAGGTTGAGCGGCGCTGGAACGAAGAAGAGAAGAGGAGAAGAACAAGGAAATACAAAAAAGAAAAGAGAGGCTTCCAGGTTTTTCATACCATTCCGGTTCGATTCGAATTAGTTCGATCCAACTCAACGGTTTGGTCCGGTTTTCAACTGATTTATAAGTTTTTATCCGGTTTGAAGATTTCAAACTCGTTTATAAGTCCAATTTAGCAATAATTAAATATTCCTTTTTAAATCTCATTGTATAATCTCATTGGTTGCAATTAAACACTAAACTTTTAAACAAAAAAATCTATGAAATTGAATTTTTAGGTTATTTGAACATACTTATGATCTTATTTAGGTAAGTGTAATCCGGTATGTATATAATTTTTTAACTAAAAAAATATAATTGTTTTCTTTTTTTTTTTTTCTTAAGGAGAAAGATTTCAATTTGAATATATTGATAGATAGTATATATAATTATCACTAAATTATATTTTCAAATGCAAAGATATAATTAAAGATATAATTGTCACTTGAACCGTAAATATGAGTTCATTGAATTTTTTTCATTTATTAGTATAAATTATAATTTAATATAAGATCCACACGTATTTGAATTAAGAATTCCACCAAGTTTGAATTTAATAGTAAGTCACAATGTTTTCGTTCTTTTTGAAGAAAATATTTGATCTAGACCTTAATGCTATATATGGCTTATGTGTGTATATATGATCGGATAAAAATTAATTTCTTCATATAAATTCCAAAGTTTTTAATCTTCTCGATAATTTTATTAGCTTTTTAAAATTAATAATTAATATTTTATAAATAATAATAATTTTTAATTTTGGCACATCTAATCTTATAATTAATAATAATTTTTTATTTTATCGTCTATAATTATTCTATTAAATATACCTGGCTTTTAATGTTGCCCTATCATATTAAAATTAGTTCAAGAAAAATATTATTGGTTTATATATGAATATTACTTAAATAGCGATAAATTTTAATTTAAGTTTGTTATACATAAAATCATGTCTTAATATTATATAAATATCTAGAGAATATAGGAGAAAAATTATAATCATACTTAATAATATATACGAATAAATTAATGAGTATAAACAATGACTAATACCAAATAATAACAACATGCAACACATGTAAAAAAAAAAAAAAACACTATACACAATAAGTAGTTAGAGATTTTTTGAGTTTTCTTTTTATACTCATGTATTTTGAGGTTTTTCGAGGGTTTTTCACTTAATATTCATAGAATAGGTGGGGTTTTTTTTCGGTAAGCCTAATGGCTTGAGTACAGTTACTTTTGAATGTTAAGTATTTCCTGGATATGTTAAAAAATTAATAAAATATTTTATTTGCTGATAAAAAAAAACATAACAAAAAACACGAATATATATAAATGTACGAATGGAGGAATATTGAATTTTTAAAATGCCCTTACTAAATTTATGGATTAACAAAAATATCTTAAAAGATTTTAATTCTATTGGTTGAAAAAATAAAGGTAATTTTATTTTGATTGGGTATTAATTTTCCATTTAAATATAAATTCTTGAATTAGTATATACATCCTACTAAATTTATGGATCATTGAAAAAATAATGATAATTTAATATATTGATTTGATAATTATACGAATAATAATAATTAACCAATAATATGAGCTAAGAATAAAAGAGAAAGCAATTAAAATGATTATTACAGTCGCGTAAACTCCAATTTATACTGCAATTACAATAAAATTAGTAGTTTTAACTCGTGTCCTTTATAGTCTCCAGAGGGAAACAAAAACAAAAATAAAAATAAAGAGATAGCCAAATTAAAAGAGGTGCGGCAATGTCGACCAATTATGATAATATTCTTGTTGCTTTTACTTTTTTTTGGCATATTTATTTATTTTCATAATTAATATTCTTTAGGTAATACCTAACCTAACCTTGAATCATTTTGACAAACCGGGGGTTTCAGTACCAACAATTAATAAAGTTAAATTAATATAAATATTATTCTGAACTTTAAATATAAATTCTTTTGGTAGTATATATGTCCATGTTAAATTTATAGATTGATTCTATTGGTTGAAAAATAAGGGTAATTTAATTTTGATTGGCTATTAATTTTTCTCTATAAATATAAATTTTTTAGTTAGTATATTTAAATATAATACTTCATGTGCAATTATATTATTAAAAAATGCGACTAAAGTTTATTATTTTAAATAATATATCATTTTATGTACTATTTATTTTTTAAACATGATAAGACTATAATAAACATATAATAAGAATATAATTAATTATATCAAACGAGACCAAATGGTTACCCAAATACTATCTATAATTTGCATTGATTATATTATTTTATAATCATGATTCTATACTTTTACATTTCAATAATAATTATGCCCCTCACCAAAATAAAATATCTTTGTAGAGGTTCAATCATGATCTTATACTTTCTCATTTTATTTTAAGCGAGAGGCATAATTATTATTGAAATGTGAAAATACAGGATCGTGATGGGTTCCCCACAATAGTTCAGGGGATCACAAGGATAATCGTTAAACTACAGGGTAAAATTTATGCATTGGGCCTTTACAATTCTATCGTGGAATAATTAAATCAATGGAATATCTATTAAATGATTAAAAAAAGTATAAAGCTATTGATCAAAAGTTGTGTTAACCACACGTCAAATTAATATTTTGTATATAAAACTAAAACCATAAAAATTATTTTATTAGTTTGGAAAAGTGCATAAAGTTATTAAAATTCATGATTTTAGAAGCATAATAGGTTTTCATCAAAATTGAAACTACCAAAATAACAAAATTAAAAGGTAAATTTATGCATTTAACCTAATTAGAATAAACATAAAAATAAAATAGTCATTACGTTACGTAGTAATTAAATGTTGATTCATTATATTTTTATTACATTATAATATTGTGTCCTACCAAAGATGACCTAATATCACGAAACAAATTTTATTATTGCATGCTCGAACACTTCAAAGCAAGATATTCAAAGTGCATCATAAGTAACAATAATACCACTTAACACGCCAAGACATACGCCAGTGCATGTATGACCTAATAATATATGCCGTTTCAAATTCCCTTTCTCCAATGCTAAAGAAAAAAAAAGGAAAAATAAAAAAAAAAAGCAATTCCAGTTAACCTAGAGAGCAGACATAATAAGGGAGGATCTATTATCGTCCAACAAATTCTTCAGCTCCTTCACAAATCTTTCCATTGCTTGGGCTGGCAAACAAATTGGAATTACAATTCCATTTTCACCTTTCTTACGTTCAAACGGTACGTAAAAGCTTGCATATATAGGGATGGCTTTTGCAGGCCCGCCATAGATTGCATTGCCCCATCCAAAATCCACTTCTTTAAACCCTGCATATCTCACATCCGACACCATGTAGGTACCGTCTACAGCAAAATGAGGCCTACCTTTAATCACCAGTAGATCTGCCACCGATTTTATACACTCTCTATCGAATTCCATTTTAGCCTTTCTTATCAATTCCAGTCCATAACCTATTGGATTCTTAGAAATTTCTTCGGCAGTCGCAACCGCCGTTGACAGGATAAATCCGTTACCGTAATACCCTTCTGGTAATAGAGGAGGATTAAGCTTGCGCGCATTGTTAATTAACATCAATCGCATTTCTTGTCCGGCGTCTGGCTGAAGCGCAATAGTGCGACATTTCCATAAACATGCAGTTAATATTTCAACATCAGTGCAACGAGGAAGATGAGGAGGAATATATCTACTGCGAAGAGTAGATATCAAAGAAGGGCTAATAAAAATGGCTCTATGAACTATGTCATCCAGTGAAAATGGAATTCCTTGGTCATTTTCTATGTGATCATATTCTCGGTGGATGCAGGTCACGTGGGGTGGGTTTCTTGCATCAAGTACATGTCTTTCCCATACTGGGAAAATAGAAGGGGATTGTCTTCCACGCGCCATCTCGGCTATGGCTGACAAGAACTGAGCTAGACCAAAAGCATCACTCATGGTATGATTGAGACGGATAGCAAATGTGAAACCGCCACATTTAAAGCGTGTGACCTGCTAAAACAAACAAAAATTTCTTTGTATTATTTCATTTAGGAACAAGGCTCAATTAGGTTTTAATTAAAATTTACCGACTAAGAGTTCTGGAAACAATTTCAGTTTTGAGTGCTAGTGAACCGAAACTTGTTAAGAACTTACCTGAATCAGTATGACAGGGCAATTTAGTATCCGACTAGAGCCAGGCACATCAAAAAGGAGCTCATCCAAGAAAGGACATGGAGGTTGAAGAGCATCGCCGGACTGATCAAGACTGACATTGGCATCAGCTTCAATAAATAAAACACCTTCACCATTGCAATCCATAATGAGCTTACGGTTAGGCCCTTCTCTAATCCTGCCAGCGAATGGATAGTAAAAAACAAGAGCTTTAGCAATAGCATTTCTAATAACCTGAACAGGGTCTTTCCCTTCCACTGAGGGGTCATGACGATAAATTTGTATGACTGGGATATGGAATCGAAGACCTTCTTGATCATCAATGTCCGATAATGGCTTGAACTCGTGAGGGGTAGGCTTTGAAGGTGTGATTAGTTCCGGTTCACACCTCTGAACCTTGAAAATGGGCGCAGGTGGTGCCATTAACTAGGCAGAAAACGAACACCAAGTTAGTAATCAAGTAGAAAGACACAGCTCTGCAGATAGGTGATCTTGACATGGCGATATGCATTTATTTATAGAAGAAGATAGTCATATGACAATTTTCCACGCAAAAAATTCACAAGATAACGACGTTTTTATGATATGATTTTTTTTTTTTATTGAAAAGGGAATATTTCTGATAAAAAAAATAAGTATGAATGATTTTAAAAATGATTTCTATTTTCATTGATTTGTCCACATACTTCTGATCTTATTTAGGTAAATATAATGAGGAGTGTATATAATTTTTCAATTAAAAATATATATTTTTTTTATTTTTTTTTAATATTAAGGCAAAAGATTTCAATTTGGATCTATTGATATACCATTAAATTATTTCTTGGTATACAAATGATATAATTATTACTTAAACCGTAAACATGAGTTCATTGAATTTTTTATTGATTAGTATAAATTATAATTTAATTTAAGATTCACTTATTTGAATTAAGAAAACCACAAAGTTTGAATTTAATAGTAAGTCACAATGTTTTTCTTTCTTTCTTTTTGAAGAAAATATTTTAGGTAGACCTTAATGATATATATTGCATAATTTATGTGTGTATATATAATCAGATAAAAATTAATTTCTTTAATTTCCGAAGTAAAATCCAAAGTTTTTAATCTTTTCAATAATTTTATTAACTATTAAAGATCGAATTTATGAAAATTCTTAAGAGAACTGCCATCTTCTCAATGGGCACGGTCGTGGTGAAGCCACGCTGCCCCTTCTTTTTTCAAAGAAATTAGATTCAATAACCTCCACAAATTTTATAAAATATCATTAACTATTTACTCTTCTTAATTTAGAGTTAAATACGTTACCATTGTCTCTTAATTTAGTAAGTCAAATACTTGTAAGACAGGTCTTGCACCGGATTGGCCTACTAAGACGTAAAATATTCACGGTGCATATTTACTTCAACCATGACAATTGAATCCTCGAGTTTACTTAATGGAGAAAAGTTACAAATTACTTATTCTAATATTCATTGGTCAAATTTATATTTTTTTAATATAAATCTTAATTATTATTAATTAAATATTAAGATTTATTGTTACATATAACTTGATATTTTGTTATCAAAGATATTACACGTAAATTCATAAATTTCTGCATTACACTATAAATTTATTTTATTATTGTATAAATCATCCAACATAATTTTAGAATATTTTTAGTTTTAAATGGCAACACCTTCACCTTCCTTTCACTTCTACAAGGCAGATTTAGTGGTACCGAGACCAATGGATAGTTTCTCAAAAATACCCTTAAGCTCCTTTACAAATCTCTCCATTGCTTGCGCAGACAACACAATTGACAGAATAATCCCATTTTCTCCTTTTTTTTTTTATTTTTAAATGGTAGACAAAAGCTAACAACTCTTGCCCCACCTTGGTAAAATAATTAATAAAATGGATAAGTGTGTGTATATATATATATCTTGTATGGTACGTTAACATGTTCAAAAATATCATTCTATCTTTATTTGGAATTCCAAAAAATACGTGAATTTATTTCTGAATTTTGTTATTTTAATTTTTTATCGTTCTCAATTTTTATTTTGATTTGTTTAATATTTTAATTTATAAAATTACATCTTATATACTTTAACTTGTAAAATTAAATCGATTAAATATTTATTAAATAATTAAAAAAATATAAAGCTATTGATCAAAAGTTGTGTTAACCACACATCAAATTAATATTTTGTATATAAAAATTAAAACCATAAAAATTATTTTATTAGTGTGGAAAAGTGCATAAAGTTATTAAAATTCACGATTTTCGATGCATAATAGGTTTCCCTCAAAATTAAAAGTACCACAATATTAAAATAACAAAATTAAAAGGTGAATTTATACATTTAACCTAATTACAATAAACATAAAAATAAAATAGCCATTACATTACATAGTAATTAAATGTTGATTCATTAAATTTTTATTACATTACAATATTGCGTCCTACCAAAGATAATATTATATCACGAAACAAATTTTATTATTGCATGCACCCACACTTCAAAGCAAGATATTCAAAGTTCATCATAAGTAACAATGATACCACTTAACACACCAAGACATACTGTAATGATAAGTGCATGTATGACTTAACAATATATTCTGGTTCAAATTTACTTTCCTTGGTACTACAAAAAAGGAAAAAAAAAAAAAAAAAAACAAATACCAATTAACCTAGAGAGCAGACATAGTAAGGGATGATCTATTATCATCCAACAAATTCTTCAACTCCTTCACAAATCGTTCCATTGCTTGGGCTGGCAGACAAATTGGAATTAGGATTCCATTTTCACCTTTCTTACGTTCAAAAAGCTTGCTAATATAGGGATGGCTTTTGCAGGCCCGCCATAGATTGCACTGCCCCATCCAAAATCCACTTCTTTAAACCCTGCATATCTCAAATCCGACACAAGGTAGGTACCTTCTACAGCAATATGAGGCCTACCCTTAATCACCAGTAGATCTGCCACCGATTTTATATACTCTCTATCGAATTCCATTTTAGCCTTTCTTATCAATTCTAGTCCATAACCTATTGGATTCTTGGAAATTTCTTCGGCAGTCGCGACTGCCGTTGACAGGATAAATCCGTTACCGTACGTAATACCCTTCTGGTAATAGAGGAGGATTAAACTTGCGCGCATTGTTAACTAACATCACTCTCATTTCTTGTCCGGCGTCTGGCTGAAGCGCAATAGTGCGACATTTCCATAAACATGCAGTTAATATTTCAACATCAGTGCAACGAGGAAGATGGGGAGGAATATATCTACTACGAAGAGTAGATAACGCAGAAGGGCTAATAAAAATGGATCTATGAACTATCACTACAAAAAAAACGTCATTTTGCGACCGATTTGGCAACAATCGGTCGCTAATCGGTCGCTAATTTAATGTAGCGACCGATCTCCGACCGACTTATGTCGGTCGCAAAAATACTTGTCGCAAAACAATTTTGCGACCGATGAGACAATCGGTCGCAAATTGGCGACAGATAAAATCGGTCGCAAAATTGAATAATCGGTCGCAATTTTTTGTCGTGGTTTAATTGGAAATTCAGTCGCAAATGTGGTCGCAGAAAATCGGTCGCAATTTTTCGGAATCGGCCGCAAATGGTAAATTCAAAATTTATATTTTTGGTATCAAATCGGTCGCAAAATTGCAAAAAAAAAAAAAAATTAAATATTATTTTGAAACCAAAATTTTTCTGCACCTGTGAAAATTGACATAAATGCATAAATATATCACACGCAATTCAAGAACAGTATAAAAATGTAATTTTTATTGTTCTGAACAAATTAAAAAATGAAAATACAAATGAAAAACTAAAAACGTACAAAATCAAATCTATATATGCTGCTGCTCATCTGCAGGATCCGATGTCGGATCGCCGGGAGGAGTACCTGCTGAATGTGATGTAGCGTCAGGAGGGGTGACCAAGGTATCGTCTGCAGCATCGGGATCAGGAGCCGATAGTGGCTGCTGCTGAGACGTCGAAACATGTCGGTCTGTAGCAGGCGCAGGATCAGAGGAAGAAGTACCAGCACGGTGCTCACCGGACAGCCGCATCACATGCGCTCTAAGCTCTGCAATCTGTCTCTGCTGATCAGCAAGCTGAGCCCGTATATCATCATCATAGTGCGAGTCAGTGTGCTCCGGCTGTGGTGCTGCGCTGGCTGTAAAAGCGTGAGCTGCTGAGCCAGTGTAAAACTGTGATGCCTGAATTTTTGGTAAGTGTACTATTCTACATATTGAATTTTTGGGAAAAAAATTCGGCAGTATTTCGGCACAACACAATCAAATCTCAAATACAAAAACAAATCAATAAACACTTCTATATCATACCAACATTCTCCAAAGGCAATATGGCCACTACTAGGCCTCCAATCCAAACTCATCATTCATTTAAGTCAAAAACATATTTAAGAAAAATAACGACAATAATATAAAATAAAGAAAAACACAGCCAAAACTTCTCAAAAAAGAGTTGCCAATAATTAAGAACATGTAATAACCTAAACACACAAAAAATTATTTATATAAATTCCAATTATTCTTCAAAAAAAAAAAAAAATTGGATCAATTAGTTTTCGTACTTGTTATTATTTTTATTCAGTACTTTCACAGAGTTAGTTTTTATGGTTAATTAACTGCTAATTGTAATTTGATTTGCGATTTGTCAAAAATATGTTTGGATCATTGGCCCATCATGATTTTTTGCTTTGTATAGATTTGGGCCTAAATGATGTTCAGTATAATTTTCCAATCTTCTGTTATTATTAAAGGATTGCCCATCCCCACTATGCTATACATATCAAGAAGAAAGAAACTCAAAACCCTAATCATGTCCAATGTTATAGATGCCAATAATAATAACATTTTTAGCTTTTAAATTTTTTTTTCAAAATTTATTTTTGTTTAAATTAACAATAATTAACTGCCTTTGAAAAGAATTTATGTACCGATAATTTCAAAATAAAAATCATTATTATTTATAAATAAATTTATGGCTTTAAAGATAAAAAATCATTATAAAGTTGCCAAGTGACATCCATTTAGTTAACTATCCTAAAAGCCTGACATAAAACACAATTGATCATTCCATTATCTGCCATTTTTATGGTTAATCAAAAATTGGATCAATTAGTTTTTGAAATGACACTTGCTTTGAAACTTTGAAACTTTTCCGAAGTGGTTGCAGACTTTGAAATGGTCTACTAAAGTAGCTATCAAAGTTTGATTAAATTTTTTAATAATTTATTTCGGTTCAATTTTAAACTTTGATGAATTTGTGAAAGGTATTTTATAAGTTATTAAAAATTAGATCACTTATTAGATTTGAAAAATTTTGATGGATAAAATGAGTTTATTTTTTTATACATTCAACAATTTTTTTAGTAAATAAATGTTGAAATAAGAAAAACTACTAAATGTTAATTTTGCATTTTTCATTATAAGTCCTAATTAATTTCACATTTTTTAAACTACACAACCATGTGTCCATTTATAATTATATAGTAATAAAAAAATATATGATTATTACTATTAATTTTTCGTATTTCTATTGTCAAATAGTTATGTCTATATTTACGAATCAATACAACAGAAAAGAGACAAAAAGTTCAGTGCCCTAATCATAAGTGGGCAATGTAAACAACAAACACAAACAAATAAACAAGTCGAAAAATTAGAATTGAAACTTGTGTAATTTTTTTAAAACTAAAAAAAAAAAAAAAAAAAAAAAAAAAAAAAAAAAAAGAAATATCCAAAAAAAATACCTGAACAAGGTCTGCTTTTTCAAAGTTGAAGTTTATTCCTGCATCTAAAACCAAGTGCAAATATTTATTTAATCTTTAAATTTAATCCTCCATCAAAAACAAAGATAAGATGTAATGCCAAACAAAAGAAAAATAAGAAAAATAAGAAAAATAAGAAAAAGTGAAAACAAAGAGTTATTAACTGAAGCCCATGTAAGTCAATTGCACTTCATATCAGGAAGAAAAATAAAGGAAGAAGCAATTGTTATTTTTGTCCAGTAAAGAACAAATACAACGCCATATATAAAAAATAGTAAGAAAATACATAAATTTATTAGATCTTGTAAAGAATGACTACATCAAAACCAAAAACCCATCATAGTTGCATTTTCACTCAAACAAAACAATAAAGACAAGATAATGCTTATCTATCGAGTACAAAAGATAAATTTTTTAAACTGAAAAAAAAAAAAAAAAAAAAAAGAAAGATAACGCTTACCTCAACAACGCTGATTCGAAATGTAATAAACTGTACAACTCACTTCTTCTCTAAAAAGAATTCTTCATAGTTCATGATTTTGAAGGTTAAGAAGGATACTCATTTGAGATGGAAGTGAAGCTTGACAGAATAACAACAACGATAAAATATTAGTAATAATAACAACAACAATAATACTAATAATTATAATAATAATAAGAACAATAGTAATAATAATAATAATAATAATAATAATAATAATAATAACAACAGTACCCTAAAAAAATTCTAATCGCAACTCTATATACAAAATCAACCATAACTTAATATAATAAAAACAAATAAAATCAAAAAAAAAAAAAATTGGAAAAATTAATCGCAAAATAAAACTAACCTCAGATTGTTTCGAAACAGGCTCACCTGAGTGCAAAGCGAGTGGGGTGGCGGCGTCACGCGGGCTGGTGTCAGGAGGGGCCGGAGCGGCGCTGCGGACGGAGGAGAGGAGAAGAGAAGGAGAAGAGAGAAAGAAGAAGAAAGAAAAAAGAAAGGGCCCGGCGCTTAAAGCCCTAATTTTTGCGACCGACTCATCGGTCGCAAATTTTATAACTATCGGTCGCAATTTTTAATGAGCCGACGTCATTTGACTTTGCTCAAAATTTGCGACCGAT
The DNA here is from genome assembly GCF_041381405.1 of Jatropha curcas. Lineage (NCBI taxonomy): Eukaryota > Viridiplantae > Streptophyta > Magnoliopsida > Malpighiales > Euphorbiaceae > Jatropha > Jatropha curcas. Next base: position 29,391,486 of record NC_143152.1, on the reverse strand, counting down.
TTGCGACTAAATATATCGGTCGCAAAAAATCGGTCGCAATGTAGTTTCCAATCGGTCTCAGAACTTTGCCCCATTTTTTACGCGTGTAAGTTTGCGACAGAAGAACACTTAGTTGCACATCGGTCGCAAAATTGGTCGCAAATCCGTAGTACATAGGTCGCAAATCATTAACCATTCTCGCGGGAATTTTCAGCGCCAAAATTTGCGACCGATTACTTATAAGTCGCAAATTGGTTGCAAAATGGCGACCGAATCAAGTCGGTCGCAAAAATCGGTCGCAATTGCGCGTTTTTTTTGTAGTGTATGTCATCAAGTGGAAATGGAATTCCTTGGCCATTTTCTATGTGATCATATTCACGGTGGATGCAGGTCACCTGGGGTGGGTTTCTTGCATCAAGTACATGTCTTTCCCATACTGGGAAAATAGAAGGGATTGTCTTTCACGCGCCATCTCGGCTATGGCTGACAAGAACTGAGCTACACCAGCGGCATCACTCATGGTATGATTGACACGGATAGCAAATGTGAAACCGCCACATTTAAAGCGTGTGACCTGCCAAACAAACAAAAATTTCTTTGTATTATTTCATTTAGGAGTAAGGCTCAATTAGGTTTTAATTAAAATTTACCTATTAAGAGGTCTGGAAACAATTTCAGTTTTGAGTGCTACTGAACCGAAACTTGTTAAGAACTTACCTGAATCAGTATGACAGGGCAATTTAGTATCCCACTAGAGCCAGGCACATCAAAAAGAAGCTCATCCAAGAAAGGAAATGGAGGTTGAAGAGCATCGCCGGACTGATCAAGACTGACATTAGCATCAGCTTCAATAAACAAAACACCTTCACCATTGCAATCCATAATGAGCTTACGGTTAGGCCCTTCTCTAAGCCTGCCAGCGAATGGATAGTAAAAAACAAGAGATTTAGCAATAGCATTTCTAATAACCTGAACAGGGTCTTTCCCTTCCATTGAGGGGTCATGACGATAAATTTGTATGGCTGGGATATGGATTCGAAGACCTTCTTGATCATCAATGTCCGATAATGGCTTGAACTCATGAGGGGTAGGCTTTGAAGGTGTGATTAGTTCCGGTTCACACCTCTGAACCTTGAAAATGGGCGGAGGTGATGCCATTAACTAGGCAGAAAACGAACACCAAGTTAGTAATCAAGTACAAAGACACAGCTCTGCAGATAGGTGATCTTGACATGGCGATATGCATTTATTTATAGGACCAGAAGAAGATAGTCATATGACAATTTTCCACACACAGAAAATTCACGAGATAACGTGTAATCTTTTTATATGATGATTTTTTTTTTCATTTGAAAAGGAAATATTTCTGATAGAAAAAATAAGTGTATATAATTTTAAAAATAATTTCTATTTTCATTCAGGTTTTTCGAGATTTTTTCGCTTAACATTTATAGATAGATTAGAATTTTTTTTGGTAAGCCTAATGGCTTAGGTATAGTTGTCTTCGAATATTAAGTTTTTCCTGTATATGTTATAAAATTAATAAAATATTTCATTTGCTGATAAAAAAAAAAAAAACATAACAACTGATATATATAAAAATACGAATGGAGGAATATTTAGTTTTTAAAATGCTCTAACTAAATTTATGGATCGACAAAAATATCTTAAAAGATTTTAAATCTATTGGTTGAAAAAATAAATATAATTTTATTTTGATTGGTTATTAATTTTCCATTTAAATATAAAACTTTAATTAATATATACACCCTACTAAATTTATAGATCATTGAAAAAATAAAGATAATTTAATAGATTAGTAGTTTTAATTGGTTTCCTTTATAGTCTCCAGAGCGAAACAAAAATAAAAACAAAGAGATAGCCAAATTAGAAGAGGTGTGGCAATGTCGACCAATTATAATAATATTCTTGTTGCTTTTACTTTTTTTTTGGCATATTTATTATTTTCATAATTAATATTCTTTAGGTAATACCTAACCTAACCTTGAATCATTTTGACAAACCGGGGGTTTCAGTACCAACGATTAATAAAGTTAAATTAATGTAAATATTATTCTGAACTTTAAATATAAACTCTTTTGTTAGTATATATGTCCATGTCAAATTTATAGATTGATTCTATTGGTTGAAAAATAATAAAATATCTTTATAGAGATTCAATCATGAATTTATGCTTTCTCATTTTATTTTAAGCGAGAGGCATAATTATTATTGAAATGTGAAAATACATGATCATGATAGGTTCCTCACAATAGTTCAAGGGATTACAAGGATAATCGTCGAAACTACAAAATTAAATTTATGCATTGGACCTTTACAATTCTACCGTGGAATAATTTTGTCTTATCTTATCAATATATGTGTGTGTTTAGTTTAATTATTTTTAGCTATCAAGAATTTATTTATCTTTTCTATTAATAATTTTTCATTTTGCTACCAAGAATATGTTCTTATTGGCTAATAATCGTTTTATGTATAACTGTTGTGCTACTTAATCTTTTTTTAATAATTTTATAGGAGATTATTGAAGACCAAACTGATGTTCAACACGATGATACTTACAAAAAGAATGACGTAATAGAATATTAGAAACAAGAATGAATTTTTAAGAAAAATAATATTAACTTATGTTAAGATAAATATTATATTTTGTTATCTGTTTATTTTTATATTTTATTTTAGAAAATAGTTATTACCTTCTCTAACATTCAAATTCTGAATTAAGATAATAAATAGTTGATACACCTAAGTTAGCTAACGATTTAATTATTTGTAATATTGAATATTCAAGATGTAATAAAATAAAATTTTGCTAAAAATAAGATAAAATATTCATAATATTAATAGATGATTTCATTGTAATATATCAATTTAGATTTATTTTAGCTTCACACTAACACAACCTAGCTGCTACTGGTAATGGTTTCAGCCTGAATTTCACTAAATCTTATAAATTATATACTAAATTAAGGAAAATATTGTGAGAACTATGAATATGGTTATTTATTTCAAATTTGATTAACTACTTGGCCAAGTCTGACCTTAAATAGTAACCCTATGACCCTAATTATAGCTTAGCTCAAATCAATCCATACAACTTGACTTAAAACTAATCGAGAAAAATGGTAAATTCACAAGAGCTTTATAGATATACAACAATCAAAATATAAGTAAAAACAACGAGCAATATAAAATGGAAAAAAATGTATGTGCAAACGTAAAAATTATTAAGACTATCAATTATTTAAGCAAATGAATTTACTATTGAAAATTTAGGAAAAGTAATAACAACTTAGGATAATTAAAATTAAATTTTAAAAAATATTATTATTATATAATAAAAGTAGTAAAAAATAATTATGAGTAAAAACAACGAGTATAAACACATGCAACACACGTTGAAAAATTAAGACTAGTAATTATAGATATTAAAATGTAAACTTTTACAGAGATGTGCATTATGGAAATCAAAATCCATTTTCAAATTTTTGGATCCAACAAAATTCAATATAAATTTAACAATTTCGTTTAAAAAATAATTACTCATTGAGGTAATAATAATATAAAAAATAATATATTTTTTAAACTATAAAACAGACAATTAGAACAGATTTTTCAACATAATTATTTTTTCTATTATTCTACCCGACGATGTTAAGTAAATTATTTCATTCAAGTGAAAAACAAAATAGTTCCAATTATATAATATGATATAGTATTGTATTATTAACTTTAGTCTATAAGTGATATAGTACACGTCATCAATCTAAGAATTTCTCTTTTGTGAAGATTCTTAAGAGAAGTATCATCTTCTCAATGGGCACGGTCGTGGTGAAGCCACGGTTGCCCCTTCTTTTTTTCAAAGAAATTAGATTCAATAACCTCCACAAATTTTATAAATATCAGATAAATACTTTATCATTATCCCTTAGTAAAATACTTGCGGTGACTATTTACTTGATCCATGAGAATTAAACCTTTGATTTTACTTAATAGCGAAAAGTGATGGATTACTTACTCTTAACACTCATTAGTCAAATTTATATTTTTTTTAAATACAGATCTAAGTTATTGTTATTTAAATATTAGAATTTATTGTTCAATATAACTTGATATTTTGTTGTCAAATATATTACAGATAAATTCATAAATTTCTGCATTACACTATAAATTTATTTTATTATTGTATAAATCATCCAACATAATTTTAGAATTTTTAGTTTTAAATAGCAACACCTTCACCTTCCTTTCACATCTACAAGGCAGATTTAGTGGTACCGCCACCAATGGATAGGTTCTCTAAAATACTCTTAAGCTCCATTATAAATCTCTCCATTGCTTGAGCAGGCAACACAATTGGCAGAATAATCCCATTTTCTCCTTTTTTTTATTTTTAAATGGTAGATAAAAGCTAACAACTCTTGCCCATCGTAAAATAATTGTGGATCCCGTTTATAAACAGATTAAAGTTGTATAAATAGAATACAAGCAAGTAGAACTTCAGAAAGTAAAAGAAGATAAACATAGATATTTATAGTGGTTCGGCACTAACTCCCTTACATCCACTCCCCAAGATGCATCTTAAGATCCTCTACTATGTTATCTCTTTTCAAGGGTAAGAGAAAAACCAACAATATAAGAAAATAGATCAACACCTAGATCTAATATTTATCCCACTAGATTTTTCAAAGGTTCCAGTCAACCTCAACCCTTTCTGTTTTTGTAGAGAACAGAAATTCAAATCATAACATTAGAATCTCATACAAGGAGAAGGTCGCTTGATAACCTATTACACCATAACTTTTCACCTAAGCTATTACAAAAGTTTTTCAAATAAAGAGTATGTCTATAACAGATTACAAAATTTATATAGACAGAGAGAAATGCAAATATAAGTACAGGAAGAACAGAAAACGAATTTAGAAAACAGATTTAAAGATCAGAACTGTTTTTTTAGAAAATATTATTAATAAATTTTCTATTCTCTTAAAAATTTTTCTTGAAACAAAACGACGAAAAGAAATAGAGGGATTGAAGAGAGATTTTTGAGAGATTTAAATTTTGAATAATGGACTCGTACTCTTTGCAAAACCCTTTCTTTTTTCAAGAGGAAATGTTTTTTATATGAAACGATGATATTCTCTTTTGAAGTTAACGTTGAGATTATTGCTTTAATGAACAATAAAGTTTCTGACATTTTTAACTAAAGAGGTAATGCATGGGTTGTAATTAAAAGGGCTGTCAGACCATATTTAATATTCACACACGAAATGTTTGGAGGTGAAATGTTTAGTTTAGAAAACAGTGTAACTTTTACAGCAGAAACAGCCAGCTGTATTAGAAACAAACAGCTGTATTAAATCAGAAACTGCTTTTTAGATCAGAAAATGTTTTTGCAGAATTTCATTTAATAGCCGCCAAGAATATTTACTCCAAAAATATTTTAGTTGGGAAAACGTGAAGAGTAAAAATTTTGGCTATATCCTCTTAATAAATTTAAAAAAAAAATATTTCAAAACAATTTTGAGACGGATATAAAATAAATTTATGCTTATAAAATTATTTACTCTCTATCCTACAATAATTTCCTAAGACTTATTATAATACTAACCAATAGAAAATATCTTCATGGTCTTCAAATAAAAATATTGGGTTGTAGGAACTTCATTTCTTCAATAATTTTTATATTTTAAAAATCTGCATAAAATAATATTATCACATACAAGAATATTAAATTTATTTATTTTGTATAATCATCAAAATTTCAAAATAAAATTGATCCTTGAACCAACAATAATTAATAAAATGGATAAGTATATATATCTCTCTCTTGTACAGTACGTTAACATATTCAAAAATATCATTCATCTTTATTTAAAATTTACTCTTGAATTTTATTATTTTAATTTTTTAGCATTTTCAATTTTTATTTTGATTATTTAATATTTTAATTTATAAAATTACATCTTATATATTTTAACTTGTAAAATTAAATTAATTAAGTATTTATTAAATGAATGATTAAAAAAAATAAAAAGCTATTGATAAAAAATTAAGTAAACCACATATCTACGTACACTTCAAAGCTGAAAGCAAGTGAAATTGAAGAATTTCCAGATTGCCCTTCATTAATGCACTGTAAAGTATTTATAAAATCTATACTAATTTAATTTAAAGTAAATACATTTCTGCTTCATAAAGTCCATTATGGAAATTATTTGCCTAAACGGGTCCATTACAAATAACAACAATATTACCACTTAACCTACAAAGCAGACATAATAAGGGAGGATCTATTCACATCAATAACTGTGTTATCGTCCAACAGATTCTTCAGCTCCTTCACAAATCGTTCCATTGCTTGGGCTGGCAGACAAATTGGAATTACGATTCCCTTTTCACCTTTCTTACGTTCAAAGGGCACGTAAACGCTTGCTACTAAAGGAATGGCTTTCGCAGGCCCGCCATAGATTGCTTTGCCCCATCCAAAATCGACTTCTTTAAACCCTGCATGTTATAGAAGTGATATGAGAATTAGGTATTCTTCTATTTCTTCACAGAGGAAGATGACAGTAGATATATATACATTCAGCCTATAGCTGTGATCCCACAATTACGGGATGATCCCACAGTTACGGGATATGATAGGCATATATAAAGTTACTATAAATAATAATGATTCTGTTTACACTATACATTATCTTATACACCCCCGCAAGATGGCGGATCTTGGAGTAACGCCAATCTTGTTTCTGTTTTTGAGAAATTGGGACGTGGAGAGTGCCTTGGTGAGCAGATCCGCAAGTTGATCCTCAGACTTGACATGTGCAACTCGAAGTTTCCCTTCTTGAACTTGAGTCCGAACAAAGTGATAGTCGATAGCTATATGTTTCATTTTGGAGTGAAAGACTGGGTTGGCAGCTACATATGTAGCACTAAGATTGTCACAGTAGACCACTGGTGGATGCAAAGTAGAAATCTTTAAATCAGTGAGAGTATTCATAACCCACGAAAGCTCAGCAGATGTGTTCGCTACCGATCTATATTCCGCTTCAGTGGATGATCTCGCCACTGTCTTTTGTTTCTTCGAGCTCCAAGCAATCGGATTACGTCCCAAGTATAAGATGTGAGCACTAGTAGAGGTGCGGTCATCTCGGTTACCCACCCAATCAGAGTCGGAGAAAGCATGCAAGTCAAGAGACGACTGTCTATGCAGAAAAATGCCAAAATCAAATGTGCCAACAAGATACCGAAGAAGCCTTTTTAGAGCTGCCCAATGGTTGACTATAGGATGAGAGCTAAATTGGGACAATTTATTGACGACATAACAGATGTCCGGTCGAGTCAAAAGCAAGTATTGTAGACTGCCAAGTAGAGCTCGATACGCAGAGGCATTGGAAAAGTGAGCAGAGTCATCAAGAAAGAGAGATGTTGTCGGAGACAGGGGTGTGTTAACTGGATTGGCTCCTTCCATTTTTGCCTTTTCCAAAATTTCCCTCATGTAGTTTTGTTGAGAAAGAAACACCCCCGTGGGTAGGTGGGTGACCTCAACCCCTAGAAAATACTGTAAGTCACCCAAGTCCTTAAGTGAAAACTGAGAGCCAAGTTTGAGAATAAAAGCCTCCACATCCGTAGGTTGATTACCGGTAATAATGATGTCATCAACGTAGACAACAACATAAATGAGCACTTGACCCTTCGAGTATATGAAAAAACAATTATCCGAGTGGGAGTTAGCAAATCCGAGGTCCTTTAGATACTGTTGTAATGCAGAATACCAAACACGTGGAGCTTGCTTGAGACCGTAGAGGGATTTATTGAGACGACAAACATAAGAGGGGTTTGTACTGTCAATAAATCCCGGTGGTTGTTGCATGAACACTGTTTCTGTGAGTTTGCCATGGAGAAAGGCGTTATTCACATCGACTTGCCGTAATTTCCAACCACGAGTGACAGCAATGGTGAGAACAAGTCGAATTGTTGTGTGCTTGGCAACTGGAGAGAATGTTTGATCAAAATCCAAACCGGGCCTTTGAGTGAAACCACGAGCAACCAACCTAGCTTTGTACCGGATAGGAGTACCTGCAGAATCAGTTTTTACCCGAAAAAGCCATTTACAGCTCACCAAATTCTCAGCTGAAGTAGACGGAACAAGTGTCCATGTATGCTGATTTATTAAAGCAGCATACTCGTCTTCCATGGCCTGACGCCACTCAGGAACTTTGAGAGCCTGCACAACAGTTCGGGGAACAGATATCTGTGATAATGAAGGTCCAGCAGTCGCAAGACATAACTTTTGAATGGGTTTATGAATATTGCTTTTACTGCGGGTGACCATTGGGTGAGTGATGAGAGGAACAACAGCCGAATCCCTTGGCAAAGCACCAGCAGAATTAGTGGAAGAAGTATTAGAATCAGTAGGGGCAGGAGAAGTACCTGAGGTGGCAGGTTGCTGTGTCATGGAGTTGCGTGAAGGATGAGGCACATAGGACAACAATGGTGGAGAACCGCCTAGTGATGGTGTGTGTGTAGATCTTGATGGTGTCTCGAACCGGTGATACGGAAGAATAACATGTGGTGCCCAATTGGCAATCGTAGATTCAGTAGACCGTTCAGTATTGCTGTCCAAAGTTGCAAATGGAAAACTTGTTTCAACAAAATCCACATGCCGAGAGATATACAATTTTTGAGTTGTCGGATCAAGACACTTGAAGGCACTCTGATTGGTGGAGTATCCCACAAAGACACATGGACGAGATCTTGGTTGCAGCTTGTTAGAGTTGTAAGGACGTGTCCAAGGATAGCAACGACAGCCGAATACCCTCAGTTTCTCATAGTTAGGAGCATAACCATGTAGCCAGTGAAAGGGAGATTGATTGTTTAACACAGATGTGGGAAGCCTATTTATGAGATATGCAGCCGTTTGGAATGCATAAGACCAAAAAGATAATGGGAGATGAGCAACATGTAACATTGTAATCCCAGTTTCAACAATGTGGCGATGACGCCGTTCAGCAGTGGCATTATGTTCAGGTGTATATGGTGGAGTAAGATAGTGGGAGATACCATGATTGTGGAAAAAAGATGTTAAGTGTAAAAACTCCCCTCCATTGTCAGAGTAGAAGGATCGAATTTTCTTCTTAAAATGGTTTTCAACTAATTGCTTAAAAACAGGGAATATGTGAGACACATCGGATTTTCGTTTCATGGGATATAACCAAACATACTTCGTATAATGATCAACAAATAGCAAATAATACTGAAACCCATCAATGGAAGAAACAGGGGCTGGTCCCCAAACATCCGAATAAATTAGTTGAAGAGCCTCAGTGTTGTGCATTGTAGACTCAGCAAAAGGTTGTTTGTGCATTTTATTGCACTTACAAGAGTCACAAAAATACTTATTATCAATAGCAAAAGGCAATTTAATGGATGAACTAAGCAACCGTAAAATTGGAGTGGCAGGGTGTCCAAGCCTCTTGTGCCAAACAGAGTGTGTAAGAGCAGTAGTGTTCGAAACTTCCGGTCGACACATGGAGGATGCAGTTGAGGGCCACATATACACACCATCACTTGGCTTTCCTTCCACCAGAATTTTCCCCGTGCATAAATCCTTCACATTAAATAGAGATGGGTTAAAAGCAATCTCAACATTATTTTGGACACAGAATTGATAAACAGAGATTAAATTCTTATGAAGTCCAGGAACACACAGCACATTTGTCAAAAGTAAAGGTCGAGAAGAGGTTTTGAGAGAGGCAGAACCAGTGTGTGTGATTGGATGTGCAGTACCATCACCGAGAAGAACATCATCAGACCCGTCATATTCAGAGTGTAGCGACAGATTCTGCAAATCATGAGTGACATGTTGGTTTGCACCAGAGTCAAGCAACCATGAAGAGTCCGTTGTCGAGCCTGTAGTAGCACAGTTTGCTTGAGGTTTAGGTGCATATGAATTGAGTGAGTTAACCAGCCATGGGCACTTTTTCTTTAACTTTCTGCATTGCTTCATAACATGACCAGGAATGTCACAGTACTGGCAAACTACTCGCGATCCAGAATTTTTTCGATTGGAGCTTTGATAAATTTGTCCAGAATTTGGCATCGAGGGACCTCCAGAGTTATGGCGATTGGTCTGTGACCGATTGTTGGTGTAGTGGACTGTGGTTGGCGGAATGGCAGAGATAGTGTCACGCTCCAGCTGAGTTTCGAAGTCTGTCAATTTTTCATGAAGCTCCTCGAATGTAACCGGAGTTTCTCTTGCTCGTAATGCAGCAGCTACCTCCTTATATTCAGGTGGTAAGCCATGTAATACATACAGGACTGTTTCTGGCATAAGAATGTTGACACCAGCTATAGCAAGGGTAGAAGTGATGGATTTTACCTTTTGCAAATAACTGGTCACAGACATCGTGCCTTTCTTGATGGTGAGTAAAGATTCCCGCAAACTCATGATGCGTCCTTGAGAAGGTTTCGAGTACATGTTATGCAGAGTCTGCCATACCTCATGAGATGTATTCTCGCCAATAACAAATGAAACGATTTCGGGAGAGAGTGACGCGATAAGGGCACTCCGAATAAGTTGATCCTGTCGGATCCAGTAGGAATTGGCACTCAGATCTGCTGTAAGTGGCTTTGCAACAATTTTAAGAAAGTCATATCCAATAAGGAGGGAATACCATTGTGTGTACCATGACATGTAGTTCATGGCAGTCAATTTGAGTGGAGCTTGTGCAGCAGCGTTAATGGAGATTAACTGATTGGTATCATTTAGTTGGATATTAGAGGTAGGTGAGGGCGGAATAACAGTTGGGGTGCTAGTGTCAGATGGGGTATCATCATGGATAGCCATCGAAAGAGATAAAAATCAATTGCAGGTCAATGACCAAAAGAGAAGAAAAAAAAAATAGAGAGACCGTTAGGTTTACGGCTCTGATACCATATAGAAGTGATATGAGAATTAGGTATTCTTCTATTTCTTCACAGAGGAAGATGACAGTATATATATATACATTCAGCCTATAGCTGTGATCCCACAATTACGGGATGATCCCACAGTTACGGGATATGATAGGCATATATAAAGTTACTATAAATAATAATGATTCTGTTTACACTATACATTATCTTATACATGTCTCAGATCCGACACAAGGTAAGTACCTTCTGCAGCAAAATGAGGCCTACCCTTAATCACGAGTAGATCTGCCACCGATTTTATATACTCTCTATCGAATTCCATTTTAGCCTTTCTTATCAGTTCTAGTCCATAACCTATTGGATTCTTGGAAATTTCTCCGGCAGTCGCGACTGCCGTTGACAGGACAAATCCGTTACCGTAATACCCTTCTGGTAATAGAGGAGGATTAAACTTGCGCGCGTTGTTAACTAATATGATTCGCATTTCTTGTCCGGCGTCTGGCTGAAGCGCAATAGTGCGACATTTCCATAAACATGCAGTTAATATTTCAGCACCAGTGCAACGAGGAAGATGAGGAGGAATATATCTACTACGAAGAGTAGATAAAGCAGAAGGGCTAACAAAAACGGATCTATGAACTATGTCATCAAGTGGAAATGGAATTCCTTGGCCATTTTCTATGTGGTCATATTCACGGTGTATGCAGGTCACATGGGGTGGGTTTCTTGCATCAAGTACATGTCTTTCCCATACTGGGAAAATAGAAGGGGATTGTCTTCCACGCGCCATCTCGGCTATGGCTGACAAGAACTGAGCTAGACCAGGACCATCACTCAGGTATGATTGAGACGGATAGCAAATGTGAAACCACCACATTTAAACCGTGTGATCTGCCAAAACAAACAAAAATTTCTTTGTATTATTTCATTTAGGAATAAGGCTCAATTAGGTTTTAATTAAAATTTACCTGCTAAGGGTTTTGGAAACAATTTCAGTTTTCAGTGCTACTGAACCGAAACTTGTTAAGAACTTACCTGAATCAGTATGACAGGGCAATGAAGTATCCCACTAGAGCCAGGCACATCAAAAAGGAGCTCATCCAAGAAAGGAAATGGAGGCTGAAGAGCATCGCCGGACTGATCAAGACTAACATTAGCATCAGCTTCAATAAACAAAACACCTTCACCATTGCACTCCATAATGAGCTTACGGTTAGGCCCTTCTCTAAGCCTGCCAGCGAATGGATAGTAAAAAACAAGAGCTTTAGCAATAGCATTTCTAATAACCTGAACAGGGTCTTTCCCTTCCATTGAGGGGTCATGACGATAAATTTGTATGAATGGGATCTGGATTCGAAGACCTTCTTGATCATCAATGTCCGATAATGGCTTGAACTCATGAGGGGTAGGCTTTGGAGGTGTGATTAGTTCCGGTTCACACCTCTGAACCTTGAAAATGGGCGCAGATGGTGCCATTAATTAGGCAGAAAACGAACACCAAGTTAGTAATCAAGTAGAAAGACACAGCTCTATAGATAGGTGACCTTGGCATGGCGATGTGCATTTATTTATAGGAGGAGAAGAAGATAGTCACATGACAATTTTCCACCGCACAATAAACTCACAAGATAACGTGTAACACGTTTTTATACGATGATTTTTTTTTTTTTTCTTTTGAAAAGGGAATATTTCTGATAGAAAAAATGAAGTATAATAATTTTAAAAATAATTTCTATTTTCATTAAGACTTTTGGAGATTTTTCACTTAACATTCATAGGATAGGTTTGGAGTTTTTTGGGTAAGCCTTTTCACTTAACATTCATAGGATAGGTTTGGAGTTTTTTTGGGTAAGCCTCATGGCTTAAGTCTAGTTGTCTTTGAATGTTAAATTTATCCTGTGTATGTTATAAAATTAATAAAATATTTCATTTGCTGATAAAAAAAAAAAACATAACAAAAAACACTAATATATATATAAAAATACAAATGGAGGAACATTGAATTTTTAAAATGCTCTAATTAAATTTATAGATTGATAAAAATATTTTAAAAGATTTTAATTCTATTGGTTGAAAAAATAAAGGTAATTTTATTTTGATTGGTTATTAGTTTTCCATTTAAATATAAATTCTTTAATTAGTATATACACTCTACTAAATTTATAGATCATTGAAAAAATAAAAATAATTTAATATATTGATTTGATAACTATATGAATAATAATAATAATTTTTTATTTTGCTAAAAAGAATATGTTCTTATTGGCCTAATAATTGTTTTATGTATAACTGTTGTGCTACTTTATTTTTTTTTAAATAATTTTATAGGAGATTATTGAAGACCAAATTGATGCTCAACTCGATGATACTCGCAAAAAGAACGACGCATTAGAATATTAGTCACAAGAATGAATTTTTAAGAAAAATAATACTAGCTTATTTTAAGATAAATATTATATTTTTGTTATCTATTTATTTTTATATTTTATTTTAGAAAATAGTTATTACCTTCTCTAAAATTCAAATTCTGAATTAAGATAATAAATAGTTGATATACCTAAGTTAGCTAATGATTTAATTATTCGAAATATTGAATATTCAAAATGTAATAAAATAAAATTTTGCTAAAAATAAGATAAAATATTCATAATATCAATCGATGATTTCATTATAATATATCAATTTAGATTTATTTTACCTTGACACTGACACCACTTAGCTATTACTGGTAATGGTTTCAGCCCGAATTTCACCAATTCTTATAAATTATATACTAAATTAAGGAAAATACTGCGAGAACTATGAATATGGTTATTAATTTCAAATTTGATTAACTACTTGGCCAAATCCAACCTTAAACAGTAACTCTAGGTATCTAGAAGAAGCTATGAATATGGCTATTAATTTCAAATTTGAATATGGTTATTACTCTCCTCGGGATGCAGGTGGGGATTAGAAGAAGCGTTATAGGTTGGGTCTGGGGTCCCGAAGGTTGTTACAAATTTAATGTTGATGGCTTCTCTAGGCAAGCCGGGGGAAGCAGCTATGGGGTGTTTTAAGAAACAATATTGGTCAAGTTAGTTTGTATTTTCTATCAATTAGTTGGGGATACTAGACTCTAATGAGACTGAACTATTTACTATCTTCACAACAGTTTGAGATGTTTTGGAATTCAGATTTTAAAACATTTCCATTAATTATGGAATCTGACTCTAAAAATGCTTTATGTTGGATAATTCAAAAAAATAAGAACCAATAGAAATAGTGGGAAAAGTTCAATAAGTTCGCATAAATTATTTTGCAAATTAATGTAATACAATTTGTTCACGTTGGAAGAAGTGGAAATCATTTTGCAGATACATTGGCTAAGAAAGGTATTGACGCTGAATTCCCGTTTTTGGCATGTTTTAATCAACATAATGTTTGGGTTTATGTTGATTTTTACTCTCTTTTAGTTTTCATCTTTTACCTTAAGAGAAGTTTTCTTAGTTTTCTCTATATATAGATTTTTCTTATCAATTCTAAGCATTAGATTTTTTTAGTGTATCGAAGAAGTCTGCTGACTGGGGTTTAGTTTCACTCAGTTTTAGTAAGTTTCTTTTCTTTTTATTATTAGTCTAATAAAAGGGATGATTGCTGATAAAAAAAAAAATACTCTCCTTAATTTCAAGTAAATACTTTGTCATCATCCCTTAATTTAACTTGTTAGCTATCTTTTTGTTCTTCATGGAGTTTAATTAAGTTTAGTTTAATAAGCCCTCTCTCTCTCCCTCTCAAACAAAGTTCAAATTTTTATTTTTTTTTTATTTTTTTTTACCCATAGATATCTCCACTTACGATGAGTATTTGCCCCATCATGAAGATTAAATATTCGACCTCACTTAAAGGAAAAGGGTGACGAACCATTCATTTCAACACTCGTTAATCAAATCTATATATATTTTTTATATAGATCTAAGTTATTATTATTCAAGATTTATTATTATATATATCTTGAGATTTTGTTGACAGAGATATTGCACATAAATTCATAAATTTCTGCATTACACTATATATTTATTTTATTATTCTATAAATCATCCAACATAATTTTAGAATTTTTAGTTTTAAATAGCAACACCTTCGCCTTCCTTTCACATCTACAAGGCAGATTTAGTGGTACCGCCACCAATGGATAGGTTCTCTAAAATACCCTTAAGCTCCATTATAAATCTCTCCATTGCTTGAGCAGGCAGCACAATTGGCAGAATAATCCCATTTTCTCCTTTTTCATTTTTAAATGGTAGATAAAAGCTAACAACTCCTACCCCACCTTTGGTAGGCCCAGCATATACAGCCTTCCCCCACCCCAAATCAACCTCTCCAAACCCTGGACCTGTCACATCCGACACTAGGCAACTCCTCACCACCGTAAAATGTGGCCTATCCTTAATCACCATTAAATCTGCCACTGACCTTATATACTCTTCAGTCACGCTACGCTTAGCCTCGCGTATCAACTCTAATGCAAAACTGAGTGGTTTTTGGGAGAGTTCTCCGGCGGTTGCCACGGCGGCCGGATAAGCAATTACGTTACCGTAATACCCAGTTGGTAATGGAGGATTAAATCTACTACGTCCATTGACAACACAAATCATGCGCATTTCTTCAGTAGGGTCTGGTTGTAATGCAATTGTACGGCACTTCCAGAGACATGCTGTTAACAATTCAAAAGAAGAGCAATTAGAAAGATGGGGTGGGACTAATCCTCGAAGAGCGGATATTTCAGATGGTCCGAAGAAGAAGGATTGATGTATCATATCATCAAGCGGAATTCTTGTTCCTTTAGTGTCAGCGACTTGATCGTACTCCCGATGCATGCACGTGACACGCGATGGAGTCCTTGCATTAAGAACATGTCTTTCCCAAACAGGCAGAATTGAAGGAGATGGTGCCCCACGTGCTATTTCTCCCATGGCTGACATAAATTGAATTAGACCAAAACCATCGCTCATGGTATGATTCAAACGAAGAGCGAAAATGAAACCACCGCAATTGAGTCGTGTCACCTGTCAATAATTTAAACAAGAAACATGATGAGAGTTACTTTAAGGCAATCTGGTTATGGATTTATGTTGGAATCTGTATCTCCTGCATGCTCAAAAGGATTAGATTGGTATAAACTCAGTCTATAAACCCAGTTATAGATCAAGCTAATTAAAAAAGAGATTTTGTAAAAATTATTTTCACATTTTTTTAGTGAATGGTTAGATATACTCTCGTTCCAATAAAATTTTTTATCCATTTTTGCATGCATGAGCCATAGATGGAGGTAAGCCGATTTCTACTTAAATATGTGGAAAGGATTTATTTACACCAGTGTATGAGCTTATCCTATGTACCAAACCAATCAAAAACTTTTTTTTTTTTTTTTTTTTTTCAAACGAGGATATTTGACTGTTCATTGGGAAAGAATAAAACAATTTTTATAAAAAATTATTTTTTGATCGACCTGGTGTATAACTAGTCCATACATCATGCATTGATAATTCTTATCCCATATATATTGCTTCAACAATATTAAAAAAAAATTAAATTGATTATTAAATTATAGTTAAAAGTAACATATTATGATTTTTATTTTAAAAAATTAAATGTGAGATCCTTAGCTAAATTATAATTTATTGACACTCAATCAAAGATACCTCAAGTATGTGCAATAAGCAGATAAACACTAACCATTATTTGTGGCAGCAGATTAGCTTGCGTGGCCAACAACCATTATCTCTTTTTTAGTGGCATGCAAAACTATAATTGCCCATTTGCAGAGAAGCATCATATCATGTTTTATCATACATTTTTAGCTTCAACCATTATCTAGCATGTATTAGGTACTGTCTATGTATTTAATACATATCTAGAGATTATACGGAATGAAAAGTACCTGAATAAGCAACAGGGGTGAGTTCAGAATAGAACTAGAGCCAGGGACATCAAAAAGAAGCTCTTCCAAGCAAGGAAACGGAGGTTGAAGAGGATCCCCAAAATCCTCAAGACTAACATCAGCATCAGCTTCAATAAACAACACACCTTCACCGGTGCATTCCACCATA
Organism: Jatropha curcas; assembly: GCF_041381405.1. Taxonomy (NCBI): domain Eukaryota; kingdom Viridiplantae; phylum Streptophyta; class Magnoliopsida; order Malpighiales; family Euphorbiaceae; genus Jatropha; species Jatropha curcas. Next base: position 29,374,474 of record NC_143152.1, on the reverse strand, counting down.
AGCTTACGCTCAGGCCCTTCTCTAAGCCTACCAGCAAATGGATAGTAAAAAACTAGCGTTTTACCAATTGCTTCTCTGATTACCTTAACGGGATCTTTCCCTTTCATTGAAGGATCATACCGGTAAAATTGTACCAACGGCATGTGAAATCGGAGACTGTCTTGGTCGTCGATGTCAGATAAGAGTTTGAACTCATGAGGCGTAGGGTTTGAAGGAACTAAAAGTTCAGGTTCACGCCGGTAAACCTTGAATACTAGAGAAGAAGGTGGTGGTGCCATTAGTTACTGTTGTTTTAAGTGGTTCGCCTCTGGACTAAAAAATATAATGGCTTGACATATGAAAAGAGGCTGTTAGCTAGTCTTTATAGCAATAAAAAAGTACCATTTCAAAATAAATAATAATAAAAAAAATTTTAAGAATATATACAGAGGGACATAATTGGGAGACAACATATTATAGAAGATCAATTACCACTTAACTGATCTTATATATAAATTGTTTAAATTACGTAAATAAATTTAGTACAGAAACTAAGATTTATTATGCTAGAAATTAGAAGTCACAAATCTCACAATATATTATCTAAATTGTTTGATTTATGTAACTAGATAAGTAGATATTATAAAGAGGGAAAAGATTTTTGAGTCAAACATTTGATGAGTTTAGATTGATTTAATTGTCTCAATAAAAAAAAATTATTACATTAAATCACATATATACAACATAATTTCAATCCCATAAATACATTATAAATATTTTATGATGAATAAAAATTTATAATTAATTGTCAATTAAGTACTGGTCTGGTTAGTCGAATTTGAGTCCTCTCAACTACAATTATTTTCACCAATTTGATGAGTCAATTAAAGAGCTACTCTTATTGTGTAGCCCACTTAGGGTAAATTGTCCGAAATTCTTTTATATCAAATAAATTATTATTGAAAAGAATGAAGAAAATTAAGAGTGTGAAAACTCAATTAATTAAGTAATTACTGTATTAAAGAAAAAATAGAAAATTTCAAAACCATCTAACTTTATATTATACATCTTATGCTATTACACATAAATTCATTTTACTTGAATTGTTATATTACGTCACCCAACACACAGCTTTTAGTTTTTAAATAGCAACGCCTTCACTTTCCTTTCCATCTACAAGGCAGAGATTATAAATGTGGATTTAGTGGCACTGCTGATTGCTTGGTTCTGTAACATACCCTTAAGCTCCTTTATAAATATCTCCATTGCCTGAGCAGGCAAAACAATAGGCAAAACGATCCCGTTTTCTCCTTTTTCATTTTTGGATGGTATATAGAAGCTAGCCACTCCAGGAATGGCTCCTACCCCTCCTTTGGCTGGTCCGCCATACGCAGCCTTCCCCCACCCAAAATCAACCTCCCCAAATCCTGCATGAGTCACATCTGACACTAGATAACTCCTTACTACTGTAAAATGAGGTCTACCCTTAACCACCATTAAATCCGCCACTGACCTCATGTACTCTTCATTCACACTACGCTTAACCTCTCTTATCAACTCTAATGCAAAACCCAGTGGTTTTTGAGCGAGTTCTCCGGCAGTTGCCACGGCCACCGGAAAGACAAATCCGTTACCGTAATACCCTGTGGGCAATGGAGGATTAAATCTAGCCCGTCCATTGACAATACAAATCATGCGCATTTCTTCCTCAGGTTCTGGCTGTAATGCAATTGTACGACATTTCCAGAGACATGCCGTTAATAATTCAAAAGTAGAGCAATTAGAAAGATGAGGTGGGACTAGGCTTCTAAGAGCGGAGATTTCAGATGGTCCAAAGAAGAAGGATTGATGAGCCATATCATCGAGAGGAACTATTGTTCCTTTAGTATCAGCTACTTCATCGTACTCACGATGTGTGCACGTCACACGCGGTGGATTTCTCGCATTAAGAAGATGTCTTTCCCAGACAGGAAGAACAGAGGGAGCTTGTGCTCCACGTGCTATTTCTCCGACAGCAGACATGAACTGAACTAAACCAGGAGCGTCGCTCATCGTATGATTCAAACGAAGAGCGAAAATGAAACCGCCGCAACTGAGTCGTGTCACCTATCAATAATTTAAACAAGATTTATATTAGAAGAATAGTAAAATCAGTAGTTAGTATAACAATATTTATGAGTTCTGTTAAAATTAATTAGCACTCCAAAGGTATAGAATAACGAGAAATGCATGTGATGGCAAATTACTTAGTGGCAGCTAACAACCCTTATTTGTTTTTTAGTGGGGCAGTGGCAAATAACAATGACTTGACTTTGCTGGGTGGTCATCACATGGGATGTCCACCGAATGATATTTTAAAATTTTATATTTTTGACTCCAGCATTATATAGCATTAGGTACTGCCATATGAAAGGAAATAATAATATTAAATTAAACATAGATAAGGTTATTTATTATATGGGATACGACTGCTCGTATGACCTGTGAACAGTTACGCTGGAATTCCTCTTTTTCGGATACTAAACAAAATATATTTATTACAGTGAAAATGAGTGGTTTATGTACATGTAGGTCTATTCAGTGGAAGGATCGAGGGGAATTAGAATTATTTTCCGGGACAGAATACGAAATCAACCCTTTTAATTGGGGAGGGTCAGTTTCCTTAATAAAGGACAAGAGGCCAATCACTGAGGATGTAATAAAAATAAAATATATTAAAAAAAAAACTCTGTGTGACGGGAAAATACAACTACGAGGAGAAAGGTTATAGGAATAAGTACCTGAATAAGCAACAAGGCTGAGTTTAGAACAGAAGTAGAGCCAGGGACATCGAAAAGAAGATCTTCCAAGCAAGGAAATGGAGGTTGAAGAGCATCCCCAAAATCTTCAAGACTAACATCAGCATCAGCTTCAATAAACAGAACACCTTCACCAGTGCATTCCACCATAAGCTTACGCTCAGGCCCTTCTCTAAGCCTACCAGCAAATGGATAGTAAAAAACTAGCGTTTTACCAATTGCTTCTCTGATAACCTTAACGGGGTCTTTCCCTTTCATTGAAGGATCATACCGGTAAAATTGTATCACGGGAATGTGAAACCGGAGACCGTCTTGGTCATCGATGTCAGACAAGAGTTTGAACTCATGAGGCGTAGGCTTTGAAGGAACTAATAGTTCAGGTTCTCGCCGGTTAACCTTGAACACTAGAGAAGAGGGTGGTGGTGCCATTGGCTATTAGTTATTGTTGAAATAGCTGAGAACAAGCTGTTCACTTTCAAGAAAGAAGGGACTTATGGTTGTTTGGAATGAGGAAGTATTATTAACAAGAACATCTATTTATAATGGAGATGGGTAAGGTCAGTTGGTCAATAGTACTACTTTTCTTGAATTTCTTGGTTTAGGACAGGAAGTTGCAGTCATTTTTCTAGTTTTGTTTTTTAAAATTTAGCAGAAGACTTTGAATATGTTTTGAACAAATTAAGTATGACAGCGTCTTCTATTATATCAGTTCGATGAGTCAATTCAAGAAAAATTCGTAGTATTTTCGTAGTGGAGAATGAAAACAGAAAAGTTTCGCTTTTTCTAAAAAAATCTGCTAAAATTAATTATTTTAGTAGTCAACAGCTGTTATAGTAATTTTAACTCTTTATTAAACTGTTAATTCATTATTTGAAGGAAAAGTCATCTTTATTTTTTTATTTTTTATTTTTTTGAAAGAAAAGAGGAAGGAATAATGCAAATTTGTAAATTAATCACTCATCTTATCTTATTTTTTTAATTAAATTTCGGTTAATTTTTCAACTTGCAATTTCATATATTAGTAATAATCTTTTATATTATTTTTTAATAATATTATTTAAATAATTGATTAATCTTTAAAGACCTTTATTATTATGCAAAAAATAATAATAAATGAATTACACAGAAACAATATTTGGTTTACTTTAAGCGTATAAATGAAATATAGTTAAAAAAAGAATAAAAATGAAAAAAAAAAAGATTGGATTATGTTTCTGTCTCTAGATAATTAATTAAATTCCAAATCATTTCTTTATCAAAAACGTATTTTTTCGTTTTCAGCTAATAACGAGTTGTGGTCTCAACAATGCGTTTCACAGTATAATAATGTTAAATGTATATTTTGTATTTCCTTTTCAAAAAAAAAAAAAAGTATATTTGTATTTCTCGTTTTCAATTTAAAAACATTTAATAGAAGTTTGGATAATAATATGATTATTCAACTAATCAACATTAAATTACTAAGAAGGAGATTGGGATGGGGAATTCAACCTTATTAAGTATTTAATTTTAGTTTAATCCTATATTAAAAATTAATATTTTTATGTGCATGGATGAAGACTCGAATCCTAATCTATTATCAATTTCTACATACACTTACCACCAGCTCATATTTTAATATATAAAATATTATACATTCTTATAAATAGAATATATATTTAGAATTTAATTAATGTAAATATAGTAATATCCACGTGATACGTACGTGGTTTAATTCAATAATTAATTTCCCTATTGCTTGAATATTATTTTTAAATACATGGCTTAAGTAGCTAGCTTGTGGCTACGGCAACCACTATCAGCAACTTTTCTCTATTTGGAATTCAATTGCATTTTGATTTTATTTGCTTTCACTTTCAAAAAATGCAAATTAATGGTTTTTTTTTTTTTTTAAATCCTAATAAACTTTTTTTTATTTTTAGTATAAATATAGAAAGAGTAAAGTAGTTTCGAAGCAGCAGCCAGGTTGATTGCTATATTCACATTGACTTACCACTAATGGGTGGGAATACACATTCATAATTTTGTCGGCCAATATAAAAGTATAAAATTAAAATGGGAAAGGTGGAAAATTAATTATTAATGTTTTTCAATGAAACTTTAATTTAGGGATTAAAATTTAAGTTTCTAAATTATGTATTAATATAATATAACCGTTTAATTAACAAGTAGTTACATATACATATCAATGTATAGTCTAATGATAAATTTTTTAAAAAAATAGTTAAATATGAAACTAATTGCATTCTTGGAAATTTTCTTGAAATTTTGTTTATTAAAACTGAAATACCGATCGAAACGAATTTAATTTAGTTTTTTAGTTATTCAATATAGTTTGGGTTTGACATTTTTAGATAATTTCGATTTCAATTTTTAATTCAATTATGTGATATGTATGATTTATACTTAAAATTGATCGGAATTAACCAAATTAACTTATTTCAGTACGGTTCGATTTAAGAAAAAAAAAAAGAGAAATTCAGTTTTTGATTTCACAATTCAAAACTAAACTGCTTATTTATACAACTTTATTTTATGAGATCAAAAATTTAAAATTTAAACTTACTCTTATTAAAAGAATTTATTTGAACATGGCAAACGCGCTTTAAAATTATATATAGATAAATCCTTTGATAATACAAAAAATATTCTTTCGCTTTTGCTTCGTCTCCGGGTGTAAACAGGATGGAAACAAGACATTTGACCATCAACATCGACAACCATTTCTATGTAAAAAATATATATATATATATAGTACCATTTTGTGTGTTTCGACTTTGAACTTCAACAACCTTATTTATAGCGACCATGACAATTTCGTGTCATTCTTCTTTTTTTTTTTTTTTTTTTTTTTTTATTTGAAACTCATGCACGAGTTATCAGTTCTAACGGTTGCACAAAATTTAACCAAACTTCGTTCACACCTGATCAGTAATCGGCTTATTGATTTGATTGCATGTCAATTTAATTTGTTTAAAATATCTTAATTTAATTATAAAATCATGACCAAAAAGGAAAAGAAAAGGTAATGAGTGGGAAATCGATGGCTGAAGACTGATGACCGGTAGGAACTGACTGACTACGAGATACAATACATACCTACAAAAAACCAATAGGAATCTTATCTTATTATTTATTAAAAGCATGACTCATGACCAAAGAACCATTGACTTTTACTTTTATATATATATATATATATATATATATATATATATATATGTGTGTGTGTGTGTGTGTGTATTGTTCAAATTTAAAATTCAATCAAACAATTAAAATTGTGATTTTAGAAAATTGATAGTTTGATTTATTTTGAAAAAATTTAGAAACTACATTTAACGGTTGATTTATAATCTTTAGGATCAAAATAGCAGAAATTGAACCAAATTACATTTATGATCTAATTAATTTGAATACCTTTTATTATTTCTCCATTTGGCTAAATAATTTTATCCCTAAATTTTATTATTTTAGGTACTTTAACTTGTAAAATTAAACGTATTAAATACTTAAAATTACAAAATAATTTTATTAAACACTTCAACTTATAAATTGAAACCAATTATAAACCCATTAAATAATTGAAAAATGTAAAATTTTATCCGAAAAATTATGTTAATTATACATCAAATCAATATTTTACATACAAAAATTCAAGGGGCTACAAAATTAAAATACAAAATTCATGGGCAAAGTTCAAACCAAATTGGATTTATAAACTGCTATTCAAATTTTAGTTTATACAAACACCCCACCCCCCCCCCCCCCTTTCCGGGGGAGCTCTGCCAAATCCTAATCCTTTACAAGGCAGATCTAGAGCGACGACCACCGATCGGCTGGCCCTTTAACAAGCTATCTAACTCCTTCACAAATCTTTGCATGGCTAGCCTTGGCAAACAAAGTGTAACAATTACCCCATCTTCACCTTTCTTATTTCTACCTGCTATATGAAAGCTAGCCACATGACCCATAGCAGGCCCACCGTACACTGCTCTACCCCATCCAAAATCCACCTCATCAAACCGCATTTTTGCTGCACCTGATACTAAAAAAGACCTTACCATCGTAAACTTTGGCCTACCCTTGACCACCATCAAATCTGCCACTGATCGCATATACTCTTCAGTAACATTTGTCTTAGCCTTCCTTACCAATTCTAATGCATAACCTATTGGATTTCCACAGAGGTCTCCTGCTCTTGCTATTGCCACTGAGTATGCAATGCAATTGCCATAGTAACCCTTAGGTATTGGAGGGTTAAATTTGTTACGAGCGTTGACAATACATATTATTCGCATTTCTTCGTCAGGTTTTGGTTGCAGCGCAATAGTGCGGCAACGCCATAAACATGCAGTCAATATATCAAAACTAGAGGAGCGATAGGGTGCAAATCTACGAAGGCAAGAGATCTCTGCAGGGCCAAAAAAGAATGAACGATGATCCTTGTCACCTGGAGGATTTTTGTGGTCCTCAACATCAACTAAATCATCGTACTCATGGTGTATGCAGGTTATACGCGGTGGTTCCCGTGCATTTAGGAGGTGTCTGTCCCATGTGGGTGGGATGGAGGGGGAGCGGGCTCCACATGCCATCTCTGCTACAGTTGATATGAACTGAAAATAACCTGTAGCATCGCTGATGGTGTGGTTCAATCGAATGGCCAAGATGATTCCTCCACACTTGAGGCGTGTCACCTGTCATTGCGAGTAGATCGTGCATTACCATTTCAGTCAAGAATACAACTCTTCAAGTTTAATGTTTAATAAAAAATGTAAAAATTCTTAGCAATCTCTAGTTTCTATCACAGAGATATCATTACTATTTCTTTCTTCAAAGAAAAGAAGCTGCATTCTTCAGAATACCAAGTTCTCTTATCAATTTACATTCAAGCAGATCTTTAGATGTTTTTGAGCAGTGGGAACATAGAGATTACATTACAAGCCCATTACTGTTCTCCCCTAAAGTCTTTATAGACTGGCTTTGTCACCCAAAACTTGCCTATCCCAAGACTAAAGCATTCCAGTTGCAAAACAAGCCTTGCCCAACTCCATAGAAATGGAAGATCGACCACACAAAGAAAGCATTAAACAAAGTACATATAATTGATGAATCACTAAACCGTACATGAACTGAATTTTCTGCCCATTTAAAATTGAATTTGATGCTAATTTTGGTATTTTTGAAATCTAAATTCTAATTGTTATTATTATTACTAGTTCTTTTTTTTTTTTTTTCACAAAGCAAAGTTCCTAATTTGACTGTCAATCCCCTCATTTGTTCTTTACAATATCTGCTAGGATACTACAATTCAAGTAACCTGACCTCCTCAACTTTAAAACCAACAAGAACAGAACAAATTTAAAATTATTATATAGATAATGACTGAATATGTTAAAAAGATCAAAACTCAGTTCTTATTAATATAATTAATTAAAATCAAAATATTTAATTCTCGCAAATTAGGATTAGGTTGTTTTAAGTACGAGAATAAAATACCTGAATAAGCAACAAAGGGCAGTTCGCTATTCCACTAGATCCAGGGACATCAAAGAGAAGCTCTCCAAAGCAAGGAAACGGAGGCCGAATCGCATCCCCAAACTGATCCAGAGCAACATCGGCATCAGCCTCAACAAACAGAATACCCTCGCCGGTGCATTCCACGACGAGCTTCCGATTAGGCCTTTCCCTGATTCTACCAGCAAATGGATAGTAAAACACTAGCGTTTCTGCAATTGCTTGTTTAAGGACCTGAACAGGATCCTTCCTTTCCATCGAAGGATGATACCGGTAAATATGTATAAGCGGCAATTGGGTTCGTAGGCCATCTTGGTCATCGATGTCCGACAAAGATTTGAATTCGCGAGGAGTGGGTTTGGCCGGAGCGATTAGCTCCGGTTCACGCCTATTCACCTTGAAAACTAGTGGCGGCGGTGCCATGGCTGATTATGGGTTTGTCTGATTATAGGCTGGAAAATGTTTTTGAAGAGTACAACATGGAATTTTTCCACGTTGGTGGAAAGTTACCGGCAATGGCGGTACGGTAAGTGCATACAAGCAGCATAAGCAACTGGCCCTTCTTAAAATTTTCACTTTCCCCAATATTATAAAGGATAAGCATTAGCACAGTTTGTCAGTGGAAATGGCTAGCGAATTCAATTTTTATAAAGATAAAATATACATTTAAATTAATAAAATTAATTTTTAAAATTAATTTATGCTGTATTATGTATTTTATCTTTACTAAATACATCCGTTGACCCCTGAATCTTCTTAAAAGAAAATTTTGTGTCAAGCTGAATTTCAGTTAATTTTGTAAGCCTTGAACTTCACTTTGATCATAATTTTACCTCTGTATACTAAAAATAACAATTTTAAAATTTTTGATTTTTTATATAAAATATTGATTTGAAATGTGTTTAATATTACTTTTAGAATAATGATTTGTATATTTTTTGACTATCCAGTAAATGTTTAATTAATTTAATTTTACAAATTTAAATTTTTAATCGATCAAATAAAATATTTAATAAGTTTGATTTTATAAATTTGAATGTTTAATAGATTACAGTAAAAATTCAAAATATTAAATTTAAAAAAAAAATATGAAGTTAATTTATGTATTTCGCTTTTTTTTTTATCTAATTAATGATAAAAACGAAGTGGGCCTTTTGGAAATTTACAATTTTAATTGGGCCGTGTGATTATAAATATGGATTCCGGTACAATGTAGCTCCAGCCTAGTGGAGTAGATGCTGCCCATTGGGCCTAGGTAAATGATAAATAGATTTTTTTTTTTTCAGCGTCGAAAAGAGGATTTCAATCTGAATATATTATCGGACTATATATGTATTTACCTAGGCTATGTCTTACCGTGCAATGATAAATAGAAAACTGAGAATATAGTTATCATTTGTAAAATTCTTCGAACTAATGTTAATTTCCAGATTTTTCATTTTACATTTCATATCTTAGATGGGATGTATTCAAAAGACTAACTAACCTGGGTTAGTTGAATCTTTTTTTATCAAGTTTTTCATGTTCGGGTCAAATTGATATTAAATCAAAACCCTTCACCTAAAAATTAATCCAAAAACTCAATTTTGATTTAATTAAATATTTGATGCAATTTTATTAAGTTTTACTCCTCAAAGTTTTATAGGATTATCTAAATTTATAAAATAAATTGCAATGAAATTCATGATAAGCGTCCTGAAGAGCTTTGTAAAGACAAAGACAATTAGTGAAATTATAGTGTTAATAGTATATGCTTCCGATTTCATTTTAAAATAAGAATAATAAATAATATTCAGTATGTCTCGTAAATTTAATTATATGTAAAATTTACTTAAAATCAAATGGATCATTTTTTTATTGAAACGAGTGTATTAATTAAGTCATTGAGTAAATGAGGCGTTAAAAAAAAATAAAAAAAGAATATTTAATTTGAAAAAATAGCAATTTAAGTAAATGATCCTCCAGTCTACTAGTAAGATGTGATGCCGTAAAACTCAAATGTTTGATTCCCGTAGATTGTAATATCATCACCTAATGACTAAAACAACTTTAATTTCGATTTTTTTTTTTTTCAAAAGCTGTCTAGTTGTTTTATTTATAAATCCTCAGTCATATTTTCATTGTAAGGATGATGTGGCTGTTGTTGAATCCCACTATCTATCAAGTCATAATGCCACGTCAGCCAATTTCAAAAGTCCATTAAATCATAAAACTAGAGTGTAAATAAGTGGATTTGTAAACTTTTTGAGTTCAACTTAAAAAGTTTGAAAAATTTTGATTTGAATTCAGTTTAAACCTAAAACTTTTAGACTTGCTGAGTTTTGACCCTACAACGAAACGATGCCGTTTCATCACCAGGTCTCCAAAATCAGTTTAGCTTAGCCCTTTCATCTTCCATGGAAATGTAAATATTTATTTATTTATTTATTTTTTAAAGTTTTGAACATACACGTATATAATATATGATGAATTACCTCTTAAGAGTTACACGCAAACTAATCTCAAATCTTACATGGCAAGATTGTAGAGGGGAACACGTAAGAAAAAGCCCACTGAATTGATAATAAATAAAATATTAATATAAAAAATAATAAAAAAGAAAAAAGAAAAGAAAAGAAAAAAAAAAAAACAGTGCCTGCGGCTTGTTTTTCATAAACAAACAAATCTTGAAAAACAAAGAACACTCCCTTTGGAGCAACGAACACGATATATCATAATATCATATAGTACATGTATATAAAAGAATTTCACTGTTTTTTCTCTCTCTTTCCCTTCTTTTCTCTCTAAGACTCTCTGTCTTTCTATCTCTCTCTAAACCCTTCTCTCTGTCTCTTTTTATATCATCTCCAATCCTGTCTCTATTCATCCGTTAGTCTGTTTTGTTGTTTATTATAAATTACTTTGTCTTTATATTCAAAATTAATAAATTATAGAAAATTTTGCTTCTTGTATTATCTTCTCCTAAATCTTCTACTAATTTTGATCTCATTTCTTTCTTTCTTTTTTGTTTTCAATCTTGGTTTTTGTCTATTATAGTAGGCCTCTGTGTATTCCATCAAAACCCTGAATCTTGTTTATTTTCATGGATCAATTAATGCGATTTTGTGGTTTTTACTTCATATAAGTGAATGAAGAGATATGGGATTAGAATCTGTAGGTGGATTGTTGTAGTTCTTTGATGATCAACCCCAATTGGGTAATCGAACCAGACTGTTCAATTGCTGATCAATTGGATTTTGTCTGCTATTTGATTTATAGCAATGGAATGGAGCTGTTCAGAATAAGTGTGTGATTTGGGGGTTTTTGCCCTTTTTTTTTTTTCTTATCTTTCAATATTGGGTCAATGGATGGATTGGGCGGTAATGAAGCAAAAGAAGTGGAAGCGTGGCAGCCGAGGCAGCTAGCATTTGAGCTGTACACGCCCGGGATTCAATCTGCAAACAAGGCAGAAGCCTTGCGTGTTGTTGTAAGAAGACCTGTGAGTGCTTTTTCTGGGTATATTTTATTTTGGTTTGTTTTTATCTACTTCATTGGATTGCATTTTTTTGAGATGATGGTTTGTGAGGTAGGTTTCAGTTTTGCGTATTAAGATATGAGCATTTTGTGTTTTATAGATGAAGTGAGAACTTCAGGATTTAGAATGTGAATGGATGCTTAGCAATAAGGTTGGGACATTCTTAGTTGAATTAGTAGAAGTAGCACTTATTTTCACCAATAGATTAAGAAAATGAATCTCATTGTATATAGGACTGCTGCCTACACAGTGGCAACAGTTTAAATATCATTCTGCACAATGTATAATACATATTAATGCATTAAGGGGAAAATAAATAAGAATAAAGCCTATATGCAACTGTAGAAGGATTCACCATTGAAAGAATAAAGCATGGTTATTAGCTCCAAAGATGACTTAGTGTAAAATGCAAACATTTTTCGATGCAATTTTGAATAAGAGGGAAAGTGTCCAGAGAGTTGTCATAATCTGAAAATAGGACTTAATTGAAATATCGAATATGTAGGTTCTAAATTTTTGTTGTTTCATAATACACACTATTATTATACATCCTAAATTACTAGGTTGTTTAAGTGGAAAAAGCACAAAAGAACAAAAAAAAGAAGAGGAAGAAAAAGAAAGAGAAGCTAATGATATACAGATTTCTATTGTTCATGCTTATTAATCTTATATATTTCTTGACAAAGGAGAGCAGAAAATCCGTTCATAATCACAGAGATATAGTATAAAAATAAAAAGAGAATTTTGCAACTTAGAAAATCTGAATTGCAAACATTGAAAAGTAGAATTATGTGAAAACCTTGCTGAAAAGTATGTCTGTGCATATGTCCAAAGGAACCTAGAAAACTGAATTGGGCGGAATTTTCTCAAGGTGCTGTGCAAAAGGTTGATTGGTTCATATGGCTGGCAGTGGGCTTCAGGATCAGGCATATTCCGCCAACCTGTTTGCTGTCAACACATTCTATTGGGGTTGTTTCCCTAATTTTATGGAATTAGGTCATTTGACAAGAATAATCCTTAAAATTCAAGGTTCATGTAGCTTAACCTTTTTTAAAAATAGAGAAAGATCAGACATTTTGAACAATGGTGGAAAACTGCATATGACAAGTGTCAGGTTCAATATACATGTAGATGTATAAATTTTTAATTTGGCTTGGTCATATACTTTACATATAAAGGTTAGACTTCTAAAGGACTAAAGACTACATATGGATACTTATGAGCAAACCCACTTAATTTGAATTTGACATTTAGTAATGTGAGTGAAAAAAGTTATCATGAATGAGACAATTAAATCCATTAATAAAATGGAAATTATATTATAGAAAATTCTCTTGCAAACCTTAAATTTCAGTAAACTTGACGGATGTATTGCGTAAATTAATGAACTAAAAAAATATAATAATATCCATATCCATTCTTTTACATTTGGATCATTATAGGATTTCAATAGTCAGGAGGTTGAGACTAGATTGGGGCATTTGTTTAATGTGTTTGAAGAGGAAGTTCAAATTGGGTGATTCAAATATTAAGGATGGTAACAACGTGTTGATAATAGGATTATTAGTATAAGATGATAAAGTCTTAGATGCTAAAGCAAGGGGGAAAGAAAAAGATGAATAGAAGTTTTTTGCTTGTAGGAATCATAAGGATTGAAGAGCAAGGAAATAGAGGGAAATATAGTGACTTGAATGTGCTCGTTTCGCATTATTTGGTGCATTGGGGTAGAATGAATTGGAATGCAAAATATTTTAAAGATCATTATGACAATGTTATGGATAGGATACTTGTTTTGATTCCATGGCAGTGCTATGCTTTTGAAGCCTTTGAATGGATTCTTCTCACTGATATTTATTGGAGCCAAAGAGCATCTTTTGCAGGAATTCTTATGCTGCCTGTTTTCTGATGAAAACCTTGTCCTTCTCCATAGACTCATACTTTCATTCTCTTTCAAAAAAAATTCTCGTGGAAAAAGGACTAGAAAGAATTAAATAGCCAATAAATTACAAAAGGACCTTGATGTCATTTCTTAAATAGGAATTAAAGAAGTTTTAGGGATTTTGACTTTTGTAGGGCTATATTGAATCTTAGTTTCTATTGATGTTGTTGGGCTTAGGGAAGTTTTTTTTTTTTTTTTGTTTGGTGTGGGGTCCCTATCATGTAAGGGTCTTTGAAAGGCTTTCTAAACCATTTTTTTTAAATGTTTTCAATTTTCATAGTTATGGTTTCAGAGCAAGTAGTGGGAGTATTCATTAATGATGCCCTCATGTTGAAAACAACTAAACATAATCGTCCTTAATCGGGGAGATTATGAGACAAGGTCAATTGCATCCTGTTAAACCCTGGTTTGTTCGTCAACTTTCCGCCCCTGCATGTCATGAGAGACTGTTTTGTTTTTTTTTGGTGGTTAAGTCCTTGTATGTTGCTAGTTATTTTTCTTTGGGTCTAATCAAACCCCTAACACACTTGTGTATGTTAGATTAATTTAGGGGGAAAATGAGATCGCTTGTATGAAATAGGTGAATAACATATATTTATTAGCATGTTGTGCAAGTTTTTCTCTTCCCGTTGGTTTATTTTGCTTAGAACACTTGATAAATGGTTGTTTCAATTTCCACTGTTACTACATTTGCTTATCTTGACACAAAGACATTATTCAAAGCTGAAAAAATGGGAATGTTCAATCTATTCCTTCACTTGTTGGCCTTGTGTGATTTCCCCTTATCAAGAATTGCAGGATTTTCTAGGTTTCTATGATTTCTTTCTTCCTAAATTTTGGGGTGAATTACAATGAAAATGTAGAGGTTTTTTGTGATTGATTGAACATGCAGATGGATTGGATGGGGATCTGAACTGGATTTGATAAATTCTGCTAAGTCACATTGATCTTTATTTTTAATTGAGTGCAACTTAATATGATGATTATAAAGCTGTTATTCTGATTAATACATAATAAGAGGATATTATAGTGAAACCTGTTGGCAACATACATGTATTTTTGAGACTTTATATGATGCCTAAATTTACCCAGCTCATAATCTGTGATTGCATAGATGAAAAAGCATGCACAAGTTCGATTTATTCAGTACTTTTGCAGGTTGCTTATATCATAGTATAAACTAGGTACCTAAGGGCATCTGAATTGCTATAATTATTGGTTCTGAAGAAATCTACATTGGCTGTGTGGACAAACACAACGGGGTAGTCAAAGTAGGTTGCATGTAGTGATGCTACGCATCGATCGACCTCCCTTTGGCCACCCAGTGTTAATGTTTGTGTCTTGCCTTGTAGGTTACTGCCTTTCATTTTTGTTTAACAGTCCATTAAACTGCCATTTTATGTTTGGACTTGTCTACCATCATCACTGTCATCTCTATTGACTCTGTTTGCCTATAAGTTCTTGGAGCACTCTTTAGTCCACATTATTTAAGACATTTGTGCTGACTGGCAGCTTTTAATTTGTGCAGTTGGTAGCAAGGCTAACCAAAGATATAGTTGAGACTTATCAAATATGCAATCCACAGTTCACATATTCTGAAGAATTAAATCCAAAAAGATATTTGACCAGCCCATCAATCGGAGTCCTGAATGATGGCTATGACAATGTGCATTCTGACCTTATTCTGACTGTAAACTTTTCCCTGGTCAATCTAGAGACACAGAGAAGGTTTGCTCGTGATTTTTCAGTTGTTATTTCCTGGACATGTTTCACCTTTTATGAATGTCGTCTTTTATTATACTTGGTGTCATATAAATATATATAACCTTGGTAGTCAAAAACGATGTGGGCCATCTTTCAAGGGAAATGTGCTAGAATAAGAGGTAGATGGGTTTAATTTTACTTTTTTTTTTTTTTTTTTTTTTTTTTTTTTTTTTTTTTTTTTTTTAAATTTATGGAAATTTAGGGGAGATGGTTGATGGCATTGTGCTTAAGTCAATCTGTATCAGCAAAATGATGGATAGTGGTTAACGAAAAATAAGAAGTAGAATAATAATACAAGAAGTGGAAGAAGAGAAAAGTGAGATAACATAAAGCAATGGAGATCTGTGAACAAGCTGTCAAATAATCCTCCATAATAAACATTAGGTCCCATATAAGCTTTGACGATACATGAAACCCGATATACCGTCTTGTCTATGATTGTTTCTAGAAACCAAAGAATGATGATAAATCCTTTGGATATGTATATAGATAATTTGCTTTATTTTCTAATCTTCTTTTGAAGTTCAATGAGGGTGTGCTTCAATTTGATATAAGAAAAGATTGTAGAAGTCACTACGTAGTTGGTAAAATTCAGTAATAAGTACATCTACTACCTTGAACTTTGGGGGCTCATCATAAATTGAAGCCATGATTTAAATTGTTACCATTATCAATTCTAAACTTATGATAAAAGTATTTTAGAAACTTATATTCACTATTACTTAATTATTTATGTGAAATCTTGAAAATTGGAGAGTCTGAGAAAACTCTTGTCAATAAGGAAAAGTGTACAAGCATAGTTTTTACAAATAAAAGTAATTTTTTGTGAACTAAAGATCCAATTATCTCAAACATTTCTCTAAATTCTTATACAGTTGTTTCTAATAAATCATGTGTAATTTAAAGCTTACTGGAAAGTCACATAAATGCCTCCAACTATGTCAATCAAAGAAAAGATTGCAAGAAATTTCAAAAGAAAATTTGGCAATTGTGAATTTTGAAGTCCATGCTAAAAACTAGAGTTGATATGGCAATGATTTGTATAAGCTTAACTTGCAATGACCCCAAAATTCAGGGTGTTAGGTATATTATTCAAGTTCAAGCATTTTGATGTCTTCCTGGTTACAACACATTGGCAGATACATTGTCAAAGATGTTCTTGGCCATGGGACTTTTGGACAGGTTGCTAAATGCTGGGTTTCAGAAACCAACAGTTTTGTTGCTGTAAAGATAATTAAAAATCAACCAGCTTACTATCAGCAAGCTCTGGTCGAAGTATCTATTTTGACAACGGTAATAAAAAATGGGTTCATCAACTGTACTTCTTCCAGTCACTAAGATATTAGTACTGAAATTTCTGCGTTTGTTCTTTACAGTTAAACAAGAAGTATGACCCTGAAGATAAGCATCACATTGTTCGTATTTATGATTATTTTGTATTTCAGCGGCATTTGTGCATCTGCTTTGAACTACTTGACACTAATCTGTAAGTCATCATGACTACCTATTTTTATTTTCTTAGTAGCTTGGATAGAAGTTGTGTATTTTAAAATGACATTTTTACCTTCGTATATTATAATATGTCGCTTCTGCTTTTATTCCTTTTCTCAGCATGTGCTTGACATTGTAAAATTATTTAGGTATGAGCTTATCAAGATAAATCAATTCAGGGGGTTATCACTGAGCATTGTACAATTGTTCTCTAAGCAGGTATCGCAATATTTGCTTGGCCATTAAAATTGCTTGTATGCTACATTATGTTTGGAGTTATTTCTTATTTAATGTTTCAATGTGTTTCTGAAAAGATTTTACGTGGATTGGCTCTGTTAAATGATGCTGGGATAATCCATTGTGATTTAAAGCCAGAAAACATTCTTCTGTGCACAAGGTGAATTACTTTTCTTGATGAGTCTTGGGCAAAAACTCTATAATAGGTCTTTGTTTCTGTTCAATTCAAATTTTTGTACTGTGGAAAAACAGTGTGAAGCCAGCGGAAATTAAAATAATTGACTTTGGATCAGCATGCATGGAGGATCGTACCGTTTACTCCTACATCCAGGTTCACATCTATGTTTACTTCTAGGCTTTTTTCCCCCTTATTGTTATCATTATGTGAAAGGTCTAGTGACTGCATGTATATGTTATTCTGCAGAGTCGTTACTACAGGTCTCCAGAAGTCCTTCTTGGCTATCAGTATCCTTTTGAACCAATAAAATTGCTTTATTCTTTCTACCACTTGCTTTTTTCCCTGCGGTGATTGGGTGGATGTGTACATATTAGTACTCATTTGGAAGGAGTTAGTGTTTCTGTTTCCAAAACTTGTGCAATGAAAAGCCTTCCCCCCCAATCCACTGACTATTCTATCATGTAGCTTGAAATGACCGCCGCAGTTGGTCGCACCTGCTGGTATCTATTTCTGCAACTACCACAAATCTTACAAATTAACTGTCATTACTCAAGGGTATTACTATGCATATTTTTGTCCTCTAGATCATCCACTGCCATGACCATGCACTTACTATATTTAGTAGCAATTGTAAAATTTTCTTTCGATGCAGAAGAGGTGTAAATGACTAGGAGAAAATTTCTCAACAAACAGAACGAGCATCATGCTTTCTTTCCTATGGCCTGTTTGTTTGCTCTGTTGGTAACAAGAATCTTGTTATTCAAAGAGATTCTTTTTTCAACATTAACTGTGGAACTGCCATTGTATTAAAAATTATGCTTTAACTACCCATGATTGCTTCTGATTCGTCATTTGATCTTAATGATGATCTATGTATATTTCTGCTTTGTCTTGGTTTCATGGGCTTTAGCTTGGACCTTAACCTATTCCAGATATACTACAGCAATTGACATGTGGTCCTTTGGGTGCATAGTTGCGGAATTGTTTCTAGGATTGCCGCTCTTCCCTGGAGCTTCAGAATTTGATCTTTTGAGAAGAATGATTGAAATACTTGGGTTAGTCTCTCTCTCTCTCTCTCTCTCTCTCTCTCGCCAGAAACTAAAGGCTAAATATATTGGCATTTTGTTGAGCTTCTCTTTACACTGAGCAATTCAATAATGAATTTTGTTTATATTAGAAGTTGAAAGGGTAGAAGTGAATTAGGTGAGAGATTAGAATCCATGAGATAAAGATGTCTGATGTGGGCTTATTTGAGCTTAAGCCCGACTAATGCTAAAAGGTTAGTATTAACCAATTAGCTAGCTAGCTTGCTACTCTTATATGCTCTTTGTGGATTTGATATTTAGTCGATGTGAGATTCTTAACCTCCCCCTCAACTGCAATTGGGCTGAGGTGAATTGGGTAAGAGGTTAGATGTCATGAGATGAAAATATGTGATGTAGGCTTACTTTCACATGGGCGAACCAATGCTAAAAGATACTAATCAATTAGTTAGCTAGCTTGTTACCCTTATATGCCTTTTGTGGATTTGATATTTAGTCGATGTGAGATTCTTAACACTCCCTTCAAGTGCAACTGGGCTGGACATTCGGTTGACACTTACACTTGAAATCCTTCCCTTGAAATTAAACTGGGTTTTTTGCCTTTAAAATTGAATGGGCCTTGCTGGAACTGGACATCCAGACAAGAGCTCGAATTGAAACCCAGTGGCAATACCGGTGAATTGAGAATAATTGAATCAAGCTGAATTTGCTTTGATACTATATTAGAAGTTGAAAAGGTAGAGGTGAATTGGGTAAGAAGTTAGAACCCATGAGATGAATTATATTTTTGTTTCTCCTTTTGGTTTTTATTTTTAGTGCCTCCTCCTTCTGCACTCCTTTTATTTTCTTTATTCAATTATATGAATTATAAAAGTGATCAATTGTTTCTTGATGAGGCCAATCAGTTTCTAGTATATATCACCACTTAATTTTCATGCATCCTTTCCTTTTATATCAATGCTTTAAATAATTTAATTATTGAAACATGTTAGGCTGCCAAATTGTTATTCTTAAGTAATTATTTTGAGCAACCTTTTTATGCGTGGTTGTGTTGTTGCAGTGGACAACCCCCTGATTATCTACTAAAGGAAGCAAAAAATACAAGTAAGTTCTTTAAGTGCATTGGAAGTGTCCACAATGTAGAGAATTGTGAAGTTTCCTTTGGTGGAAAAAGTGCTTACCAAGTCTTAACAGTGGAAGAATATGAATCTGTAAGTGTCAATATTCTAGCTTTGGAAGTGAGAAAAATTATTAAATAGATGAAACTGCAAAAGCTAAATATAGTTTTCCTCTTTAGAGCTTATAGACAAAGGGTGTTGTCCACTTTTCTGTTTTGTTATTAGAACACATTACTGTCTGCTTTCTGATGGTCGCTGGTTTCCACCCAGAGGGAGTTGAAAAAACCATCTATCGGGAAGGAGTATTTCCATCATATGAACCTTGAGGCAATTGTTAGAAACTATCCTTACAGAAAGAATTTGCCACAGGAAGATAGAAAAAAAGGTTATTCCTATATCTGTAGCATCTGGTTTTATCTAACAGTTTCATTAATATATTGCTATATTTTCTGATGCTTGTAAAATGCTGAACATGTAACAGAAAGTCAGATACGACTAGCTTTGATTGATTTCTTGAGAGGGCTTGTTGAGTTTGATCCTGCAAAAAGGTGGTCCCCTTTTCAGGTAATTGAATGTGCTTCAGTTTTCACCAATTTCACCGTGTCTTAGAATTTCTGCTGCCATGCAATATAAATTTGCAACTTTTGATTAATGTAGTTGTTGTGCATTTACCTGCAGGCCTCAAAACACCCTTTTGTAACAGGGGAGCCTTTCACCTGTCCTTACAAGCCTCCTCCAGAGACCCCTCGCATGGTAATTAAGATCAGCCTGGGCACTTCTTAAATTGGTGCTTGAAGCTTTAATAGGTTACCGGGCAAAATTTGCATATTCATAAACTAATTACTCCCAATGCTTGGGAATGGTGTGCGTAAAGGAAGTTGCTTGGATAATTATAAGATCTTCATTGGAGGATTATTATTCTCCTGTTTTAATTCCTAATAACTGATTAGCACTTCTATTTCATTTTGTTTTGGTACTCTACGTCTCTTTAATATGTTATTTTGTGTGGTTGCATTTTCTCTTTCAAATAATCATGAAGCCTAAAGGAACTTAGTTGCAAGAAGTAGCTTTTGATGCTTGACTTCATTGTTGTATTCTTTGAGGATTGCAAGTAGCCGGCACCAGTTTTTATGGTACTGGCTTGCAGTTTCCATGTCTTCTCACTTGAAGTTTTTGTTTATATTTCTTTTAGATAGGCAGTTGCTGGCTACAACTCTTCCCTCTTTTCTCTTTTTTATATCTGTGTAATTATTATAAATCAAGGCAGAGGAAGAAAAAATTATTTCAGCCTTGAGACTTGGTGGTTTTATTTTCTGTTTCTTTTCTTTCGTCCTTCTCGTATTCTATTGGATTAGGCTCTCTCTAATTCCATTTTGTTACGGCATTTAGTTATTTTTGGTTTACTTGCAGTTGGAGCTCCATATCATGTGGCATGCTATAGTTATTCTTTTGAAATGATGCTGATTTCTTTTTCTTCTTTCCATTTTCTTAGCCCGTTGCACAAAATTTCAAGGTGGACCATCATCCAGGTGGTGGGCATTGGTTTGCTGCTGGTCTCTCTCCTAATGTGAGTTTCCTGCCCCTTTAAGTACTCCATGATTTTAATAATTAATGACATTGTTGTCCATTAAAACATCAACACCCCCTGTCCACCCCCCACCCCCAAAAAAAAGGAGGGAAAGAACTAAAAGTAGGAATGGAAATCCTGCAAATTTGTAATCATTGTGACACCATCTACCTCAGTGCATTTAAATTCTGCAAGCATGCAGATACAAGATGAGGAAAATGATAAAAGAAATTACAGCACTTTTACTTGTGATGCAGATTCCAGGAAGAACTAGAGCTTCCCTTCACAACAGCCCACACATTCAAATGGTTCCATATCCACATGGTAATAGCTATGGCAGTATAGGAAGCCATGGTAGCTACAATGATGGTATTGGCCTTGGAAGCAGTTATGGGAGTTATGGAGATGGCAGTAATATGTTTGCATATTATTCCCCAGTTGGTCCCTCTGGGATGAATATGCATGCACAGGCTGGCCTGTCAATGCTTGGAAGTAGTCCAGATGCAAGACGGAGGTTTGTTCAGTATTCACATCCAAATGGAATTGGTATGAGTCCATCAACAGGAAATTTTGCTCCACTCCCCCTTGGCACTAGTCCCTCACAATTCACTCCACCAACTTCCTACAGTCAAATTTCTGCTGGTTCTCCAGGACATTATGGTCCAACTTCACCAGCAAGGAACAATTGTCATGGATCACCTTTAGGAAAAGTGGCTGCAGTTACCCAGTTCAATAGAAGAAAAAGTTGGGGGTATTCTGGAACCTCTCATTCTCAAGAGAGTATGCCATCTTCACATTGGCAAGGGCAATTTAGTGATGGCACCAGTTCTACACAAGCTGAGGGAAATCCTTCAGTACTTGGAAGTTCACCCTCCCATCGGCAGTCAAATTCTAGCATTGCAAGCAGGATGCAGCAACATGGGAGTAGTGGAATTACTGCTGGTCACTCTGCTATTCAGAATATGCCAGGCTCCTTCAAGCCCTCGAATATGCAAATGCAATTCTCTCAAAGTGTGGGACCATCTCATGATAAACCTGAGACAAGCCTGTCATTGCCAGATCCAGGGGATTGGGATCCCAATTACAGGTAAGCAAATGGAGTTATTCATATTGCAATATAACTTCAACCACAGCAAAACTTCAGATTTATAGTCTGTGCATCTGGAGATTTAAATATAGTTGCAATTGCAAACAAAAACTATGCATGCAAATAGCTCTCAGTTTTCAGTATTTAAACTTAGGCCATTTGAGTTTATTAGCTTAGAAGCAATTGCTGACGCACTTCTTGTATAATTTTATTTTTCTTTATATAAAGAATGGTCTCGTTAAGATATTGAAAATTGCTTTCTTGAAGTTAATTAATTAATATGAGATAGGCCAGTCAATAAAGGGTGAAAAACAAGAGGCAAGGTTGGATTTTTTTTTTTTCTTCAATTACTCTACATAATTGACGCGGGACAGCTTGGGGCTGATTAGAACAGTTAATTTTTGGTTGAGTTTGGTTTATTAAATGTGAATAGCAATGCATTGAATAGTAACATTGAAGAATTTAGTCTTCACGCCTAAACTTTCCTAGGAATCACATATGTAAGGTCCCATGGGTTGAATTGCATCACATGACTAGAAGAAGCATAATCACTATTCATTTTGTTTATAACAAAGCTGAAATGAAAGCATTATTGTCCTAGTTATAGGTAGACTTCAACTAATACTAATCCTGTACAAAAAGAATTTTAAGACAATTCTTAAGTCTTTAAGAAAAGGACTATAAAACTACTAAATAAACTAAAAGAATAACATTATCCCAACTCAACATGGACTCAAAGTTAAGACTTAAAATAAAATTAAAGACTCCTAAAGAAATAGGGACAGTTTCTAGGTAAGCTGAATTACAATATTACCCCTGATTTTGAAATCACAACTTATCTATTTGAATACAAGCTTAAACAAGACTGTAAAAAATTAGGAATTTACTCTATATTTTTTCCCTAACAAACCCTAGATTGAATCTAGACCACTAACATTCTTGCTTCTTTGCATTTATATCTTATTGAATTCCTATTTTCCCTCAAGTGTATTGAGTGGTTTAATGGGTCTAATTGGTAGAAAACCATACTACATACTTGAATGATTAGGTCCTATAGTTTGGTTAGGAAAGTTTGCTTGTTCTCAGAACGAATGGAAGAGTAAAAGATAATCCATATGTGTGTGTGTGTGTGTTTTATTAATTTTGTAAAATGATGTGGTTTGATGAGCCCTTTGCCTCCTCTATGGTGAGTTACCACCTGGCCAAGTTATGGTGGATGGACGGGAAGATGTCACTAAGAGTTGTGTTATGGTTTAACTTTTTTCCATTTGTTAAATGTGTTACGGTTGGCATTGACTTATATTTGTTACCAATAAAAATCCTCTATCTTATCCAATACCATATCTAAATTATAATTAAAGAGATCAATTTCCATGTTATTGTAATAACTGTCAACTCCGTTACCCTGGGTGAAGATCAATAATGATGGAATAATAATAAGATGCATTTAGTGTTATGTTACTGAGAGAAGATTTAGTTTTGAAATGGAGTGTGGCATTTTGTTAATATTGCCTCTTTATATGGCTTCACTATAGGGAGAATCCACATTGCGTAACTGGGATTATTACTATGCCGTGTGAAAAGTAAATAAATTCACAGTTGATTATTTTTTATTCTATATAATTTCTGTTAGATTTAATTCATTAATTTGCGTTCCTAATTGTTCTGCTTATAGATTAACAGTCCTGTGCTTATTTGACTTGTTGGTATAACATCTTTTTTCCATGTCCCAGTGATGAACTTCTCCTACAAGAGGATGGTTCAGATGTCAGTTCTATAAGCACTGAGTTCAGCAAAGGCATGCATCTTGGTCCCGTTAATCCATCAGTTGGTTTAGGAAGACCCAACCGCGCATCAAATCAAAACTCCAATTCAGTGATTCAAAGGTATCCTTCATATTCCCGTGAGTAAATATGTATAGTTACTATTAGTTGCTCATAGCCATGTTCATTTTATTGATTGAACTTTAATTACAGGATTAATCTTTTTTTTTTTTTTTTTTTTTTTTTTTTTTTTTTTTTTATATATATGTAATTGGTGCAGGCTCACATTTTAACCAAATAAACTGTGAATGGTTATGCACTGTGTATTTTGTGATACAAATATTTTAAATGAACTTGAAGATGTCGTGACAACATATGGAAGCTTTTGATTGTAGAGGCTTCCATATGTGATGTCAAATTTGTTGGGACGTATCAGTCGCTTAATCACAACAATGTCAAAGGCAGTGCTTTCAGACCCTTTACCCTTGCAAATCCTTTGTGGTTGTGGATTTTTTTTATAGGAGACATTGGCTGGTGCTTTTTTATTTTACCATTTTCTTAATGTCTTGATCCATTGTGGTTGTATGTGATGCATGTCAGACAAAATGGACCTATTCAAGCGTTTGCCCGTACAGAGATGGGCAGTCCTCCATCTCATGACGTTCATGCTGGATATGGACGTTCAATGTCAAAGCCTACTCATTTCATGCCTCATATCTCACAAAATTCGCCAAGCCGTTTAGGACAGCAATCCCTTCCGCGCTTCAATCATGGGAGACCTGCTGTTCGGGGAAGCGACTGGAATCATATCAAAGTCCAGCCCCCTCAATCCAGCTTTAATTCTGGGGGCCCTCTTTCTCCAGGAAATAGTTCACTTAATAATGGCATGCCATGGGGTACTCCTCCTTACTTTTAGTTTGACAAGCCACTTCCTCCACTTCTCTCCCTTAAAATATAACTTTGTAAGAGCAATAATACTGTTTCCATGTGCAATAGGATAAGTTGATTTATTTTTAACTCATTACATTCTACTGTAGG
Source organism: Jatropha curcas (assembly GCF_041381405.1). Taxonomy (NCBI): domain Eukaryota; kingdom Viridiplantae; phylum Streptophyta; class Magnoliopsida; order Malpighiales; family Euphorbiaceae; genus Jatropha; species Jatropha curcas. The sequence goes on along the minus strand of NC_143152.1, from coordinate 29,349,447 downwards.
GCGTCGGGCAAATTATCCTGTCACAAGCGTGCCACCCACATCCCGAGGGAGAAAAGACTACGGAAGGATCGCTTAGTTTTGGAATCAGCTTATTTTGTTTTTGATATGATGGGTTATGTTTTGAGTGTTGGGAAGAAAGTTGTAATCAATAGTTCACAAGCCTAGTGGGCTGATGCTAAGAAAATCCTCACCAAGACACGTTCATTCATTGTGCTTGCATAAATATAATTCATGGTTGTGATTTCAATTTATCTTCTAATATTTTTACTCAGCAAATGTCTCCCTTTCTATTTTTTCTCCTCGCTTTTTCTTAAATAACAATTCTTTGGTCTTATGCTTTCTTATAGATTTTCACTTATATATCATACTAACATAAAGATTCATTTTGTTTGTTTGACGGAAACTAACCCAGTTATTGAAGTTTGATTTGCAGTTGCCGTGAAGAATTTTAGTCAAAGTCAAAGGTGACAGCGGGAGTTTTCAGTAGGTTACAGATTCTATTTTACTTATACCGAAAATGTGTATATGTTGAACCTCATCTACATGAGATATGTTGTATAACCGAATTACTTTGGTGGGAAGGTGTTTGATTGTCTATTTTGTTTACTTTCTTTCGAAATTTCTGAGCCATTCATGCGTTAAACTTCAATGGTTTTTTAATTTAATCCTCTGATTGCAAATCGCAAGGTGATTCCTTTGTTTTCAGTCTCTACTAGAAACAACAGAATGTATGTACACCTTAGGAAATGGTTTCTTGCCTAGCAAAAAATCTGAAAGAAAAAGAAGACAGGTCGGTGCCTTTATGATTGCCAGATTCTATACATTGCACTAACAAATTGGTGGCGTCTCAACAAGGCAGTCACAGCATCAGTTTTGCTTTACATGTGGGTAGTTTTGATAATTTTCATTATTTGTGTTTTAGCAATTTGTTAATATGATCTTTTTCTTTTTATGTTTGTCCCTTTTTGGATATACTAGAATTGCTTTTTCGTAGCTTCTTTAAATGCGTTATTGGCTTCTGATTATGTAGTTAGCTATGACATTTATATTCTTTGGAGTCCATTTTCAACGGAGTTTTCTTTGTTTGGTTTCGCATATTTTTCAGATGATGAGGTTGAACAAATTTACCATTTTTCTTTTTTTATAGTCTTTTGGCATATCATTTTATAATATGAAATTACAGGAGTATCATCTAACCTGTGGGCTCATTTGGTATGGTTGCTTGCTGTTCACCTAACTTATGAAATTCAGAAGTCAAATACCAGTGCCTTAAGTTATTAAATTAACTGAAATCAAGTTGCTTGCTCTTGTTTAGATCATTTTAATTTCCAAGTTGATGAATAGAATAATTTAGCTTTAATACAGACTTTTTTTGGTTTAAGTAACATCTTTCTTCAGGATTAGTATTGTGAAAAGAAAGGGTTAATATTGATTTATAACTCATTTATATTTGAGTTAATTATGAAATAATAACTCAGTGTTTTAGATCACTAATTATAAAATTTCAACATAAAAATATATGAAAAACAAAATTATCATTACAAAGAGAGATCCATCCATATTCAATAGCCATAGGTAGGTAAAGAAAGAGGAAGGGTGTGTGAAGCACAGAGTTTGTTAAACTGGTGATGTGTTAGTGGGGCCCCAGCTGCTCATCGATTTTTCATACAATTATGTCATGTCATGTGTCTTACTGCTGTGTGGCTATCAACGTGTCAATTTCCCCTTTTTTTTTTTTTAACAATAATACTATTTATGAGCTCTTCAAGAATATTTTTCAAATATAAAAAAATGCCCATCAAAGGAAGAAAACAAACAAAGATGAGAGGGTGAAGAATGAAATATAGAAGTGGCAAAATGGCAATCTCTTGACCACTCAAGATTGGCCCCAATATCTCTTCTAGCCAATAGCATCTCTCCTTCCCATATCTCTACCCTTTTTGGACTTATAACCTTCTATTTCTCTTCTTCTTTTTTCCAAAAAACATATAATAATGTTTTATTTATTAATTCTATCAGAAAATCGAACAGAAGGATAAAGAAAATTTTAGAATAATTAAATAAAATAAAAGATCATTCTAACAAACAAGAACTCTAACAAGAAAGTTTGTGTTGTTATATGCATTCTTTCTTTGCTTCTCCTTAAACTGCTTACTGCGTTCTTTGGAATCTCCACCTCTTCTTCTTCTTCTAATTTGCTCTACTAATTTCGTTTTTCAGGTATGGCATTCTTGGCTCTTGACATTACTTCTTTCACAGTTTTAATTCTTTTTTTTCCGACAAGAATTCATGTCCAATTGTTTGCTTCTCTTCTGACAATGTTTCTCCCTTTTCTACTAGTATTTTTTTTGTCATCTCTTTTCTTGTTTTTGTTATGTTTGGCCAGTTTCTTGGGATCTTCACCTTCTGTTTGATGAATTCAAATGCTTTAAACAGTTTCAGACAGGGAATTTGTATTACTCAGAAACTTTCCAATATGTTTTAACATAGATAATCATCGCTCACTAAGAAGCACCATTTTGTGATAAGTTAATCTTATCTAACAGAAAGGCTAATTGGGTTTTGCTAAAATTGGAATTAGATAGTAAGAAGCTTTGAAATATCAGTAAAGAACGCTAAAATATATGCTTCTCTTGCGGACCTTAACTTGATGGTTTAACATCCTTGTAAAATTTTAACTTGATTGGAGTATATAGTTTTCAATCTTGAGATAACTAGTTCAATCTTCTCATAATTATTTCAGAAATATTTTAATCATCACAGCTCTGGTGTAAGTATTTGAGATGAATCTGTGTTAGTTTTATCCTGTTACTGGTGAGATTTCCATTTTTGTTCATTTTTCTTTTTGTGTATCTGTGGTTAGGTTTCCTTGTCATTTCCAATTGGAAAAAAAGGTTCAAGAGATTTTTTTTTTTTTTTTTGGAACTACATGTTGAGTGACATCTATATTGCATTTCTTATGGCCAAAACATCGTCATGGCATATCTTCTCTAAGTACTTTTATTTTTTTGCCCTTCTTTCATTTAAAATAATTAGAAAATAATGCACTTTGAGTTTATTTTTCTAAAAAGATATTTATAATTTTTCTAACGTCTTTTTTATGTATATATACCAGAAGGCGGTGATCTTTGGAAGATTTAGTGCAGAACATTTGTTTTGTACACTCAGTTAAAGCTGTAAACATATAAATTGGCTAAAACCTCTGAATGCTTATTGAATATATCTGAAAAGAAGTCATACGATGGCTACTGCTGCAGTTATTGGACTTCATGCAGGAAAGAGGCTCTTGAGTTCAACATTTTATTATTCTGACCTCACAGAAAAGCTTTTCAATGTGAATGATCATGGGTTAACCCACTACCAAAGTTCTTCGACAAAGAATGTGATAGTTGCCAAGAAGTCATCAAATTATGGCTCCAGTTTCCAATCATCCAATCGAAATGCACAGTCTATAAAAGCTCTTAAAGAACATGTGGATACTGCATCTTCTCCGTCAACTGCAGCAACAGGGTTCGAGACATTTGTTGATATAGAAGAGGCAAGTTCTGATCTCGACTACTCAGTGGAGGCACTTCTTTTGTTGCAGAAGTCTATGCTTGAGAAACAATGGAATCTTTCATTTGAGAGGACAGCCTCAAGTGATTCACCAAGTACAAAAAGTCAAAAGCAGATACCTATCACTTGCTCTGGCCTGTCTGCTCGGCAGCGCAGAATAAATACCAGGAGAAAGAATCTGATCCAAAGTAAATCAATAGTACAAGCTAGTGGCTTTAAGCAACTAAAATCAGCTGTTAGTCCAGAGCTGCTGCTGAATCGTTTGAAGGGTTATGTTAAGGGTATAGTAAGTGAAGAGTTACTCACTCATGCAGAAGTTGTGAGCCTGTCGAGGATAATAAAAGCTGGTCTTTCCTTGGAGGAGCATAAATCAAGGTGAAGCATGATCTTATAACCTAGGAAAATTTTCAATTAGGTTTCTGTGATGAGTAGTGTACCATACTAAAGATATTTGTTGTATGTAGCTAGACATCAGAAACCAAAAGTGCTTCTTTTAGAAAGAAATTAAATCCATTACGCTTAGAGTTATATTTTCTATTTACATCGCGAATTTTCAGGCTGAAGGATAGATTGGGATGTGATCCCTCTGACGAACAACTTGCAACTTCCCTGAGGATTTCTCTTGCCGATTTACGATCCAAATTGATAGCTTGTTCTTTGGCAAGAGAGAAACTGGCAATGAGCAACGTTCGGCTAGTCATGTCTATCGCTCAAAGATATGATAACATGGGTGCTGAAATGGCTGACCTTGTTCAGGTGACATTCTCCTTCTTAATTTCTTGTATGAAATACTGTCAGCATTGGAAAATGTACCATAAACAGATTTGTCAGTAGCTTCTTACATTTGAAGCTTGTAATAACTCTTATGCAGGGAGGTTTGATTGGATTGTTGCGCGGTATTGAGAAGTTTGATTCTTCAAAGGGGTTTAAAATTTCAACTTATGTTTATTGGTGGATACGTCAGGTAAGGCTGATATTTGCTTTTAGATTGTAATTTGTGAAGAAGTTAATATTTGCGGTAATAACAAACTGCTTTTGCATACACAACTCTCTAACAGAGAATTGGAGAAACCATTGGGATTACAGTACCTCACTAACTCGTACTCAAAGCTTTATCCTTCTAAAATTGGTGCAGAACTAATTGACTTACTGCTAACAGAACCAATGTTTTATTCGGACTTTTAAGTCTCTTCTTTTTCTACTCAATTGTTCTCTTTCTGTCCCTTCAGTTTTCCAGTGGCATGTGAAAGGATGTTATAAGGCAACATGTACTAGATCTATTTTATTGCCATTGCTTTTGTAAACTGAGAAACAAATCCAAAATGTCTCTGACCTGAACTTATATTACTACTTAAGATTTTTCTCTCTTTCTTTTTTCTTATAATATATTTTGTTCAGGCTTTATTGGTATGAATAGTGATTGTAAAAAGCTAATATTGTTTTCTTAATGCAGGGTGTCTCAAGAGCCTTAGTTGAGAATTCGAGAACCTTAAGACTTCCTAATCATTTACATGAAAGGTTAGGTTTAATTAGGAATGCAAAAATCAGACTGGAAGAGAAAGGGGTAACTCCTTCAATAGATGTAAGTCAAATTATTTTTAAATCACTTCAAGGTTTCTTGTGTGGATCAGTGGGGGTGCTTCATTCCACTAGTCTCAATATACAAAACATTAATAAAGTTGCTTAATTTGAAAGTTAGCTTTATGCCATCATAGTCCTGTTTGTGTTACAAAATACCGACCTGTCTTTTATTTTGTGCTTCTTTTTTCAGAGGATTGCAGAGTCACTGAATATGTCCCAGAAGAAAGTTAGGAATGCCACAGAGGTATGAAATATGAAATATACACTTTCTAGCCTATTATGCTATTATTTTCTCTTTGTGCTTAACTCAGAATGGCATTATGTGCAGGCAATTAGCAAGGTCTTTTCACTTGATAGGGAAGCATTCCCTTCTCTGAATGGTCTTCCAGGAGAAACCCACCACAGTGTAAGTGAAGCTCTACTTGTGTTCTGCAAACCTACATGAGAATATCATTCTTCACCTTTTAAGTTATATATATGCATTTTGTTCAGGACTGACTGCTTTTTTTTTTCTCCCTCTTAAAGTACATTGCAGATAATTGCCCCGAGAACAACCCATGGCATGGAGTTGACGAATGGGCACTCAAGGTGAGTATAAAGCTCCTATTAATATTTATTATAGTTATAATTATAGAAAGATTATATTAATCTCTTCATTAATGTATTTGCAGGATGAAGTAAACAAGCTTATCGACTTGACTCTGCAACAACGAGAAAGGGAAATTATAAGACTTTACTATGGTTTGGATAATGAAACCCTTACATGGGAAGACATTAGTAAGCGGTGAGTAGAATTGAAGTATTGCTTATGTCTCAGAAAGTTGGGTACATTAACTCTTCCGATACACAAACTGTTGCACATTCTTCATATATACATACTGGAAGAACATTTTAGTTTTTATGCATATGACCATCGACTAACAGTTAGCTCCTTACTTAGAAACAAGATTTTAAATCGCAGTTGTGGTCATGTTATGGGCATGTCATAAATATTCAGTAATTTTTTATTCCTATTTTGCATGAGAAATTGCATATATAGTTCATCCCCAACCTGTAAAAAGGAAGAAAGTACAATGTAAATTTAACAATGGCATTGTGTAATCTCTTCAGGATAGGTTTGTCCAGAGAAAGAGTTCGGCAAGTCGGGCTTGTTGCACTAGAGAAACTAAAACATGCTGCAAGGAAGAAGAAGCTGGAGGCCATGTTAGTGAAACATTGAATTGATGTGTGTTTCGTTTGAAACTTCAGAAAATATGACTGTATATATATACAGAAAGGAAAAGCCGCATCTTCCATTTCTTTTTTCGGGACGGAGATAACTATAGGAAATCATTTAAGGGCCTGTGACCCTAAAAACTTTCTGTAGAGTTAAACACACTGATTATTAAGAGCTAGCTGCAGCCAAAAATTTTTTATGTATGTATGATAAGTTTTGAGGTACGAATCCTGTGGGATCTGAAATCAAAAGCATTTTATTCTATTATGTATTATGATGATGGCAATTATAAACTGGTTTGCCTTTTATTATTATTATTATTATTATTATTATTATTGTCTATCATATCATATATTGACAGTTTTACAATTTTAGTCATATAGGTCGAGAATAATTTCAGCATTTTTGCATCCCATCAAATTGAAATCAAGAATCATCTCAGAAAAGAAAGAGGACATTAGACTCTGTTTTGTGTGATTGTGTCTTCTGTTCTTATGTGAAATGCCTTTTTTTTTTTTTTTTTTTTTTTTGGAATAGCTTTTTGTGGCGTTTGGATTGATGAATTTGATTTGAAACTATGATTCATGTATTTGAAATGGTATATTTTTGAGTAATTTGAAATCTGTTCTTATTTGAACCTTTAAAAATTAAATATCTCAAAATCAGGAATGCATGACTCTGAAATCAGATCTTTTATAACTAAAGATCAAGAATGAATTAGTTAAATTCTTTTGAGAAAGAGAACACAGTTAAATTTAGGTAGAAAGGCCTAAAATTCTCCTAACAGTAACTGTCACAAACTTCCTCCATCTACGACAACATTCAAATAAGGGAAGATATAATGGATTCCTCCAACTCTACTTTCAAGATCTATAATAATATTCAAGCAGGGGATACATATATGTATATATATATATATATATATAGATACATATATGTATATATATATATATATATATATATATATATATATATATATATATATATATATATATATATATATAAATGATTCACAAGCCATTGAAGGTGAGATATTGGAGGAAACTAAACCATGTGATTGGAGTTCATGATGAATTACAGCAAATGATTTAGCTTCCTCCAACTCTCATATTCAAGATCAATGCTACCGTTTTCTTGCAAAGTTATATGATTCATACACCATTGAAGGTAAGACATTGGAGGAAACCAAATAATATGTATTTTGATACAAGTTATTTGAGTTCCTCCAATTCTTACTTTCAAGAGATGTAACTAACTGAACATAAGTTTGAACAGCTGCTTGCAATGGTAGATTCTATTTATAGAGAAAAAATTCAAGAGAATATCAAGAGCATTTCTCATGCACATTTCCTGTTGTTCCATTAGTCATGAAAGGTCTATGCCTGACACACATTCTCTTTGAAGTTCATGGCTTAAAGTAGAACTGACAAGTGTCCTCTGTTTTAAGTCCTATGACCTGGAGATTCTCTCTAACTGGAACAGATAACATGCCAATATCATTGACAACACGAGTGAATGTCTAATACAGGGGTTAAGAAAAATTACAAACTAATAAACAGAATCATCTAATGCCAATTGAGCTCTGAACTGGACAATATTATTCCATTACTGCACTAAGCCAATAGTTCTCCAGGTACCCCTAGTCCATGATAGGAATTTAATATTCACATGATCCACAGTGTATTACACAGCATACCTGCTCCATAGCCTATAACCTATAATAAATGTACATAGATATTTGCAAATGGTCCACAATCTGAGCTGCAGACTTCAAGTACCAGCATCTCCCATGATTAATAAACCTCATTTTGAGACCCTTGCAAGTTACTTTGTCCATATAATTGAGGATAGAAATCTTCTCATAGAAAGAGACTATAGAAGTCCATCTTGTGAAGTGTTCCATTTTCCCCCGGGGGCAGCGCTGCAGCACCAAGTATTAAGTCTTAACCCATATTTTCAAAGTTTTATCTATTCATAAATTAAAATGAGAATTTTGAAAGGTTTAAAACATAACACTAATAATAAATGTAATTAACAAGAACTCTCGAGTGTGTGAAATTTCCAACTAAAAATTTACCCTATTTCTACCTGAGCATAATGAGAGGAAACAGCTTTTCTCCTCACCAGATAGATGAAGACATAGGGTAGGACATACAATCATAAGTAATATCATAGCAAAATATATTTATAAGAATAGATAATATGACAATAAAAGTGCAAATAAGTCGGAATTAATGCATTGTAAATAATGCCAACAAAAGAAAAAAAAAACATCCAAATTGTCCTTTCTTACAAGTCCATCATAGGCAAGCTGAAAGAATATAGAAAAGCTAACCTCTCAGCTTCAGGTCTTTTATATGGATGATGCACTGCATCATATAACCTGACTCAAGACTTCTTTCACAACCTGTAGTGGCTCCACATTCTGGCAAATCCTAAGAGGCTCTTAAATTCACCGTCTCTTAGTAAGAGAATTGTTATGCATCTCAAGCAACCTGTCGAGGTTTGTCAGGAACCAATCTTCCTCTTTCTGGGCATACAACCTTTGATGCACAGAGTCCACATATATGCTTATGTTACCATAGCCATAAATCTGGTGACCATTGTATGTCCTGCCAGGTTTAGGCTTAAATAGCAAACCATGATGTTGTGCATGGGCCTCAACAACTTCTTTCAAAGTCATCTCAGGACCGGCACCCATGCTATCTGCTTGGACTGTGCTTCCCATACCCACTGCGGCTTGCTGTTGAGCAAGTGCTGCAGCTCTTTGAGCCTCAAACTGCTTTTGCTCGTGTGCCCTAAGATAACTAAGATTCTCCCTCAAGCCAGGCTGGATTACTTCCATTCCTTCAATAGCCCGATCAATCATGTTTAGACCAAGAGTAAATTGGTATCGAATGTTTTCATGTGCCTGAAGCTCTGGTGGGAGGAGTTCCTTCCAACCTATATACCACTTGTGAACCTCCTGTAAGTTTGGATTTGAACACAGCCAATGATATAGAACTTGCAGCCATTTGACAAAGAAAAATCTCTCCATCAAATCAACCATGAGATGAACTGGAAGCACAGATGCCCATGACATGACCCAGTAGAATTGATCAAGCTTCTGCTCAGCTGGGTTTACTTGGAACTCTTGCATTGCAACCTCCAACTTAGGAACTATGAATTTCCGCATAAGATTTTCCCAACTAACCGAATCAAACACAGTTTTCCAAGGTGACAAGATTGCATAAGCAGATGCGTCGCTTGGGTGCCAAGCACCAAGAACCATGCTCAACTTCATCCGTATCTTCTCATACAAATACTCCAATTTCTGTCCCAACTGTGGAAGCCATGGATGCACCCAAACGTGAATAGGGACAGTTTCACGACGAGGGTCCCACAAATCCACACCACTAGACAATTTTGGCATGACTACGTTATCCAATATGCTCTGGATAACAGATCCAGGCAACAACTTTTCCCATGACTCCAAAAATCTAAGCATTGGTTCAGGATCCCTAGGTTCCCAAGTATTAATACCAGATATTCTTACAGCAGGCAAAATCACTTCTGATACTAACTGTGTATAAGGTGTGGCTACATCCCAAATATCATAACTTTCCTCACCTTGAAGCACATTCTTCCACGATGCCACCAATTCCAATCCATGCAATGGATTTTTGAGAGGATCCCATCCCTGAAATACTCTAATAAACAAAGGCAAAGCTAAGGAACATGCAATGCAAGATAAGTTGCAAAGCTTGTATTCATCTGCAAATTTCCTTCGCAAGTCAGCAAAACACTTTGACAAGAAATCTAATGTCAGGGTTCCTGAGGACTTTTGTTCCTCAATATGGCTTAAAACAACCATGATTTCCTCCACGTTGTCCAATTGTTTCTTCTGATCAGCAGCCTCCATTTCCAGCTTCTCCTTCTCCTTCTGCAAGCTAATGGCTGTCTCTCTCTCATTTCTCAAATCCCTATCGATCTTCTGAATGTCAAGCTCAGCTAAGTCCACAATTAGCCTAACATTATGCTGAAGTTCTGGCATTGGAATATCATTTTCCCTTGCCTTCTCTTCTGCATTTAGATTCTCCAAATTTGTCAGCACCCGCACTTGCGGCCCTCGCATATCAAGCACCTTCTGTACAACCTCAAAACCCTGTTCTTCCTTCTTTGCCAATAACTCCTCTGCCGTTATATACTCTTGTTTCTTTTTCTTCCCCCTCATCCATTGTTTCTCCTTTGCTCTCCCCATAGTCTGACTCTGGTTCTGGTTTTGGCTCTGGTTCAGAATCTTAATCTCCTCTGGTTGAGGCAGCTTAGCTTCTTTAAAATCATTGAAACCCATTCCCATATTTTTCGGCCTCATCTTTGCTTCAATTGGGGCTACAATCCCTTGCTCATTCTTCCCTAATCCACCTCCCTTATACCCCATCTTCTCCAACAACTTGAACCCAATTCCTTTTGTATGTTTTTCAAACTCCCCAACATCCCCACTTCTCACTTCCTTCCTTTGACCTCCTCCCTTTTCTTTCTTTTCCAATCTCTCTCGCTCCCTTCTTTGTGCTCCCTCCTTTATCCTTCTCCCAAATTCAGTGGGCAAAAAATTATCCTCAGCCTCATCACCACCACCATACCCGACATCCACAGTCTGTTTAACCACATTATTACTACCATTAAACCCTAACCCAGCACTCAACCCCGGTTCAGACCCAGACCCTGAACCTAATCCAGGCCTGTCATTATCACCGGCAAACATATCATCAACAGTCTCTTCTTTGGAATCCTTATCAATTTCTTGGTTAGGCATTACAGTACCTATCGAAACGAAATTAACAGGCTTAGTGAGGTCAGCTTTCCTTCCAGAATCAGTGCCTTTTTTTCGTTTTCGAGAGGATGAGCCGTCTCCATCGTCGTAATCGGAATTTGAACTGTAATTGAAACTCCCATAGATATTGTCATCCTTGGTTTGCTTGCGCTTCTCTTTACGACTCCGGTAATAGAACTCCCCGTTTATCCATTGGCCGTCCTCGAAGTCGTTATCCATGCCAAATTTCTCCATCTCCTGATAATCGTCCATCGTGTTTCTTGTTTGCTTTAAATTCCTAGCTCGCTCTCTTCTTTACTTTTCTCCTCTAATCTAATCTACAAAAACCATAAAAGAAATCGGGTAAACCCTTGAATCTAGAGCGTAGTTCTGAAACGGAGGATTTTGAGAGGAAGGAATACATACATACTTACACAGCAAAACACGAAACGAGATAGTTGGGCTGGGCTGGGCTTGGGCTTGGGCTTGGGCTACGTTTAGCTTGGGCCAACGATGAAAGAAACAGGGCTTAACCAGCTACCCAAGGAATACGGTTCAGCAGCTGGGTCAACCCATCCATAAGAATCGAAAAGTATAGGTTTAGGCCATGATTTACTGTGGGAATCCAGTTAAATCCGAATTTTAGGATTTAATAACTTCGCGTATGGCTCATTAATTTTCAATATTAAAAAAGATTTTCGAAAAAAAAAAAAAGACGCAAGCCATGGAGGTGGCACATGGCAGGATCAGCATTTCCATAAGCAAGAAGATAGGTACCTTGCATTTTGAAGGGGTTCAAGATCCGATTCACCGGAGCTTCTCGTATCTTGTGTACTGGTCAAATCGCTGTCACTTCACATCACATTCATCACATACTAATGACGTCTCATCGTATCAACTCACTAAATATCTCACGAGCTCATCGTCCACGCGTCATCTCCAGATTCGCGTACTCTCTCCCGGCCCAATCTACACTTCCCATTACACTGCCACTCTTTCTCTTCTGCTTCTTCTTCTGGTCCTGATCAAGCTTTGTACTGACTCCTGAAATGGCTAAGTCTCTGGTTGTCCCTTTAGCCATTAAGGCACCGTCTCATCGTCATTCTTCTTTTTGCCCTAATTACCCTCTCCATTCCCATTCAGTTCTTCCCACAAAACTCTCTTTGCCTCTCTACAAGCCTTGTTATTATTCTCAATACTCTTTAATTTCGCTCCATCGCCGCCTCGTTCCCGTTTCTGCTTTAGATTCCGATGTGCCTTACCCTCTTCACCAGGTAATGTGAAAAAGATGCGATTTTTATTAAGATATAGATATCTTATCTTTCACCATTGCATTCTTTTTTTTTTTTTTTTTTTTTTTTAATTTGAAGGTAATTTGTTGTTATTTTGTTTTGATTTTTCTTTGGGATTTTGAAAGGGATCGATCAAAGGAAAGAGCAGTAAGAGCTTTGAGCAATGGGATTCATGGACAGCGAAATTTTCTGGAGCTTCAAATATTCCATTTTTGTTACTGCAAATGCCTCAGATTATCCTTAATGCGCAAAATTTAATGGCTGGAAATAAAACTGCCCTTTTAGCAGTTCCATGGCTGGTAAACCCTTTAATTGGAGGTTCTTTCTTTATTTGTCTTTCAAATGTTTCGTTTTAAGGAAGTGAAAGGTTTAAAGAAAGGAAATGTTGTGAATCCAGGGGATGCTTACTGGGTTGCTCGGAAATCTTTCATTACTCTCTTATTTTGTGAAAAAGAAAGAAACAGAAGTGATTGTGGTGCAAACGCTAGGAGTAATTTCTATTTACATAGTAATTACTCAGCTTGCAATGGCAGAAGCTATGCCTCTGTCTTATTTTGTGGTCCTTTCAGCTGTTGTAGCAACTGGTCTGGTCGTGAATTTCTTAAATTACATTGGAAAGCTTAATTCTGGCATCTGGCGCTTCTGGGAGGATTTTATAACTGTTGGTGGACTCTCCGCCCTCCCTCAGGTGTTCTTCTTCTCTCACTTTCACACATGCACATCCATCTCTTTAATCCATCTCTCAATTGATCCTGGCAGGGAATTATAATATTATTTTTTAGTTTTTGAGTAATTTTGTTAACAACTAATGATATATTTCTGAATTGTCTCACAGGTCATGTGGTCTACGTTTGTCCCGTATATACCAAGCAGTATTTTGCCAGGGGCAATAGCGTGTACCACAGCTATTGCTGCTGTTGTAATGGTAAGATTTTATGAAGTTTTTCTTTTTTTGATGGTAACTTCTAAGATTCCATCATGCTTTTGGTGTATTGATCTGATCAGATATCAATTGCAGACTTGTAAAATTAGAAACTGCATATAAACTGTTTGTACCAAAGTATTATCGCGTTAGATATCTTGAGTGTCATTCAGACCTCTTTACTCAAAGTATTATCGCGCTTACTGTCTATGCAGGGAACTTGTATTGATATTTTTATATTTATATCTTCCCTGTCTTTCTCTTCAACATTTTTTGTATGACAAAATAAGCATTTGGAATCAAATCCTTTTAGATTTACAACCAATAACATATGCAGGCACGAACAGGCAAGCTTTCGGAGAAAGGTGTTAAATTTGTCGGCGGAATATCTGGTTGGACGGCAACCCTTATGTTCATGTGGATGCCAGTCTCACAAATGGTAATCTCTAAATCTCCATGTCTAAGTTTTTGGCATAGTGATGCTTGTTTTACATAATATCTGATCAGGACTATTGCTTTCTATTCAGTGGACAAATTTCTTGAATCCTGATAACATTAAAGGCCTATCAGCTTTTTCAATGTTGCTTGCTATGATTGGAAATGGACTTATGATCCCTCGAGCGCTCTTCATTCGTGATTTTATGTGGTAATGCTCTACCCTCCGACAATCTTTCTTCCTTAAAATTTGTCCTGCTTCTTAAGCTATAGCCATGTTATATGAAAGTTGCCACAAGTCTCAAGATTTATGTTAAGCCCTTCTTTTTTTTCCCTCTTTTTTCTTTTTTGGTTTCTGCCATAAGTTACTGTCTCCTAATCAGGATATATTTAAGAACCTTATTTTTTGGAATATCAATTGTTAACTGTGTCATCTGCAAAATGTCATTCGTATTAATTTAGATAATTCTTTTTTTTTTTTTTAACATGCTAGTACATGCTTTTTCTTGTGTGATTCAGTGACGCTATTAACATGGTCACCTACTGTACCTCTCTTTCTGGGGCAGGAATATTTGTTGAGTTGTCTGTGAAAAAGTAGTCACTATGAACTCTTCCCAGTGTCAGATGTTACTGATGTTGAATTAATCCAGTGTTTTCTTTTTAAATAGAATAGGAAATAATTATAAAATTATATTCTATTAAAGATATAATATGTGAGGAAGTTCCTGTATGGATTAAATGTAGAGATATTGTAAAGGTTATATGAAATTGAGAGCTCCAACTTCAATATCAAGTCTTTCTAACATGGTATCACCAGACTGATCCTTGCACGAATATGTTTGTTTAAATTTTCAATGGGGCCTTTAGTCTTTACCCCTGGCCCTTGGGCCCTGATATGGCTTCGTCTTGGTAGCTTGTTTGATGTTTGCCCTCGGTCGCATGGGCTTTATCCCAGTGGCCTTTAGGGGAGTATTAAAGATATAATATGTGGGAAAGTGTCCGACATTAAATACAAAGATATCCTAAGGCTTAGATAGAATTTGGCTGTCCGACCTTAATGTGTTTCTCCCAAGTACATGTCAAGTCTTTCTAACATGTTTAATGTGTTAATAATTCAACTATTCAACTGTTATTACAGGTTTACTGGTTCAACCTGGGCTGCAGTCTTTTATGGGTATGGGAATATTTTATGCTTGTACTGGTAAGCTATAGCATTCATCTGTAGTAGTCATTTTTTATCGGTATTCTCAATACAAAGACTTGCAACTGACTTTTCTGCAAATTCAGTTTCAACAGTATTAGCAGGAGATTCTTTCTTGCTGCAACCACTGGATTGATTGCATGGCTAGGTTTGCCCTTCTACCCCTCTTCGGCTCATGTGTGGATCATTCCCCCTACCCCACGTTCCCCTTTTATTACTCTTGAGTGAACAATTGGATAATAGTATTCGACTAATTATCACCCATGATAATGTTGTTCAGCTGATTAGCCAAGGGGAGATTTCTGATACATTTCTTCCTTTTAACAGTAATGGCTTTTTGGAGAGACACTGTAGTGTATGGATACAGTTCGCCACTAACGTCCTTAAAAGAGTTGGTTTTTGGCTCAACTTGAAGTTCACCATTAAGCTTAAACAAGATAGAAGTAGAGCAACCAGATCCTTTGATCCTTCTTAAGCATGAATGATAAGACATGAATATTCATCTTCACTGCTAAGATGCCAATGCATGGTCATGGTCGTGGTCGTGATCATGGTATCCCAACCTTGGAAATTTCCACTGGAGAGCTTGTTGTATGGCAATGACGCTATTGACATGTTAATGGGAATTTAGGATGGGATTGTCTGATTAATATTGTAATAATTGGAGGTTGGATTGTTATCCTATACCCCATTCATGAAAGGCACATTTAGTTACAGATACAGGAAAATAATACCTGTAAAACATTTATGGTTTCTTTTTAATAAAATCTCAGATTCCTTTCAATGAAGTCTAGTTTGTGGTGTATTATCTTCTTCTTTTTCCTTTTCCACTTTTTAATTGTATGTCATATCGGTGTTTCTTGAAATTTCACCGAGTATATTTTTATGGCAAAATTCCTCTGCTTTCTAATCAATAAGTTAAAGATTAATGGGTAAGAACAATACTACAGTAAGTGCAATTCGTCCCTACTTTGACAGGACCATAATTGGGTAAACCTTTTAGCCATTATTATAATATCTTCTAATTTTTTTTTTAGTCCCTTTTTTTTTAATATATTCATAACTAGGAGATATAATCCTCCACGTGGCCAGACACTAGATACTTGGTTTCATTATTGTTGCCAAAGCCATGCGTTTTGAAAATAACACATCAAAATTAAGTACAATTAAAATGTATTTTTCAGAGATTGAATCTGTATTCTCACTTTTATGAAAATTAAAATTGCTTACTACCTAACTTAATTCTTTGATAGGGAGTTGAGCGGGATGAGTCAATTGCAAGAATTAATTAATTCAAGACTGTCAAGATATTCAGAAAAATTAAGAGAGACGGTGAGTAATATCCAGATAGCCTTCAAGGCTCCAACAAGTGAAAAGAAAATTTTAAAGCAATTTGACACACCAAATCTCGAAAAGCAATGATATTTAAATAATTCCAATTAAATAGATTGACTTCAGAAAACGACAATTTCAATCTCCAGCAATAGAGATCCAATTCCAAAATAAAGTGGATAATTAAATAAATTGACTGAAAAATGAGATATAATTTTCTGCTTTCTTAATTGTATTGGCGTGATCTTAATGAAATCACATTATTCCTCTCTTATCTTCCTGAATAACGAATACAGAATACTGAACCTTCTTTTGCATAATACAGAGTGCTTGCCTACAGCAAGTTCACTGTCAGAATGAAGATATTCCCTGATTTTACCTCGAACGTCGATGTAATGAAGATATTCCCTGATTTTACCTCGAAGCATAAACTTCTGGTGGTGACTGATAACACCAAAATTGGAGTTCATAGTCTTCCTCGAGAAGTTAGGAGGATAACTTCAATGAACTTGCTGAATCACTGTGAAGTGTAAATTTTCCACTATCTTCTCAAACTTCCCAACTAATTGGACAATCTTACCTGTGCAGATATAATCAACCAGCTCCAAGTTTCCTATGGCTCAGAGCTAGCTGCCTCATTGTATTGCCACTTTCCTCCTAATATCTAGACACAGCTGCTTCTGCTTCATCTCTCTTCCCTGCATTTCAGATAAATGATGACATCTGCCAGAATCAACAGAAACACATCAACCACAATAGTAATTTTTTTTGTTTCTTACCTATTGGTCTGGCTGAAAAGATTGAAGCATGGTCCAACCAAATGCATGATATATATTCTAGACCCAGAGGTGAACAAGGAGAGAATACAATATGAGGGCATCCATTGATTAACTTTCACATGTTAGCTATAGAAAGCATGAAACAAATACTGTTAGAGAAGTTGAAAGATGACATTTCACGTGTGGCATTCATATGGAAGCTTTGATATTAGAAAATAATAATAATAATAATAATAATAATAATAATAATAATAATAATAAAAGATATCATTTGATGAGGCATACCTCTGTACATATGTCCCCAAGCAGACAGTCCAATAGTAAAGCCTTGGGATCTCTATCCTATTGGTAGGGAGAATTACCCCTTATTGTGTAGCTCATTTAACATTCTAATGTACCAAAAAATACGTGTACATATGTAACAAATGCACTATCAGGTATCAACTTGCCCAGTCAACATCATCAAAATTAAGGATGCAATTTCAGAATGATTAAGCAATAGGATTGCCTCTGGTGGCTGGAGGCTGCAGGAAAATGACCAACCAAAAGCTCTAAACATCCAAAATACCATCAAACTGATGAATGCAACTACTGTCCATTCGTGATGGTAGCATCTCAAAACTAAGCCATGTTTTTCCAGTAACAATATTGTAAGATAATAAAGGGCCTCCATTTTCGCAAGGATATTAAGTTCTCCTGCAGTATCCTTCCCAGCTTAAACCAGTAGTATATCAGTTTTATACTTTCACTTCCCAGCATTCAGACAGATGGAGATATCGTGAACTAAGAGTAGGGGAGAGTGAAGTTGTTCTGCAAAGTTAATTTCAAAAACTACATTACTAGGTCAAACTATAAAGAAAGAACAAGAAGCATATATAAGACAATTCACAGCCTAATTCTTCCCTCTAATCAGAAAATTCAAAAACACAAAAAAGCGTAAAAGGGGAATATTGCTCATCAATACCATTGTTGGCAAGAAAAAGAAAAAGGAAATAACTAAATCAGGTGAAAATAGCAATCCAGATAAAAAATTAATAATAAGAGAAGCCTATAGTGTACGCTGCCATACCTGAAGCTTTTGAGAACAAGCAATAGAAACACAGTGGTTCACTGCAGCAATACCTGTGTTCACTGGCACAGATACTCGCCTAATGTTTTCTTCCTCTTCTACACACCCTTTCTTTTATATGTTTCCTTCAGTAGCTTTGCAGCATCAAGCATCATTCCTGGTCTAGCAAAAGTAGAACTGACACAAGCAATAGTACTTTCACACGGGACAAACCCTTTTTCATTCATCTCTATGATTAATTTTTTAGCCTCGGTTCGGTAATTCTTTTTCAATATCCTGTCTAGATCTGGCTGTTTAGATAAATTGCACCATCCACAAATTAGTATGTCATAAGTGGAAGAATTTGGAGGTACACCTCTCACTTCTTGCATCTCCTTTAGAAGCTCTGTAGCCTCATGCATCTTTCCTACCTTGGCAAAATCACTGATAAGCACATTATAGGTGCCGGTTGTGGGCACAAAACCTTGGGCAACCATTTCACAGTAAAGTTTTATAGATTCCTTTTTATTCCCAATCCTACCATGGCCAGAGATCAAAATATTATATGTTGAAGAATCAGGTTTGAAGCCATTTTCCTTCATTTTATGGAACAATTTATCTGCCTCTGACATCAAACCGGCTGCTAAGAGACTACGTAGAAGGAAATTGTAAGTAGTAATATTTGGCAAAACCCCTTCATCTAACATCTGATCATATATGGCCAAAGCCTTCTGGACATGAGTACCTTTACAATATCCATTTATAAGGGCATTGTAAGTGATAGTATCTGCCATATGTCCATTCCTGATCATATCTCTCAAAACTGAAGTGGCTTTCCGAGTCATTCCAAGCCTGCACAAGACCCCAATCAGATTGTTATAAATATTTTTATCAACTTTAAGTCCCATAGCAACCAGTCGCTCATGCATTTGGAAGACCGTATCACCCTTTCCACTTCTTGAAGAAGCGTCAAGCAAATCCCGATGAATGACCACGTTAGGGTGAATTCCCCGAACCAACATTTCATTCAAAACATTCATTGCTTTTTCAATCTCACCGGCTTTAGAAAAACCTCTTACCAGGGTGTTGCAAGTGATTGAACTTGGCATTATCTTATGGCCCTTCATCTCATTCCACAGCTCTAAGGCCCTTTCCAGTTCCCCTTGCCGGCAGAACGCATTAATCATGGTGTTATATGTAGCAAGGTCTGGAGCCAAACCCAACTCTCTCATTCCAAGATAAACAGATTTTGGTTCATATTTTCCATGTTTCAAGAGACCATTTATTAACACATTATAGACAACAACATCAAATGGTATATTTTTCTCTGTCATTTCTTCGACCATGTTAAGAGCATCTGACTCCTTTCCCGCCTTGAAGAAGACATCCATCATAGATGTGTAGTTAACATGGTCAAGCAACAAGCCTCTAGACATCGTATCTTTAAGTAATCCTTCAGCTTTATCCATCTTTCTTTCTCTTTTCAAGTTGTTTAGCAAAACATCGAGGAGAGCATTGTTCTCCTCCAATCCACTCAATTTCATTTCATTGTAGAGATCCTGAGCAATTTCTCGCTTTCCTGCTTTGCAATAGCCATCAATTAGTGTAGCATAAATATATGCGTTTGGCAAAATATTTCGATCCAACATCTTCCTCATAATGTTAATAGCTTCATCGAGCATTCCTTTCTTAGTATATCCATTTATAATGGAGGAATAAGTGATGACATTTGGAATAATATGTTTCTCCTCCATTTCTAGCAAAAGAGACTCCACGCTTTCCATGTCCCCTAATTTGCAACGCCCATCAATCAATACTGTATAAGTAATGCCATTTGGAATGAGATTAAGTTTTGAAAGTTCCCTGAACATGTGCTCTGCCTCATCGGGCTTCCTGGACTTGAAAAGCCCATCCATCAATGTGGTGCACATAACCAAATCAAAGGCAATTCCACGAACTACCATTTGACTTTGATAGACAAAAGCTTCCCAAACAGTCCCTGCTTTAAATAGTGCATCAACAAGTGTACCATAAGCAATATGATTGGGATCCACACCCATCCTCTCCATCTCTCTCATAAGTGCTTTTGCTTCAGATAACTTCCCATGCTTGCAGAGGCCTTTTACAATAGAACTATAAGTAACTACATCAGGCAAGAACCCATTATTGATCATTTCTTCATATAAATCACGTGCCTCCTCAAGGCCATGCTGCTTACAATATGAACTAATGATGGTGGTGTGTGTGATAAGGTTTGGTTCCAAATTCACAAAGCCATCCTTGTTTTTATCAGCAGTCTTTGAAAACACAAGATCACTATCTTCTTCCCGCCTAGACCCCAGAATCTCATCAAGTAGGATCTTTGCTT
Source organism: Jatropha curcas (assembly GCF_041381405.1). Taxonomy (NCBI): domain Eukaryota; kingdom Viridiplantae; phylum Streptophyta; class Magnoliopsida; order Malpighiales; family Euphorbiaceae; genus Jatropha; species Jatropha curcas. Next base: position 29,328,926 of record NC_143152.1, on the reverse strand, counting down.
TGTCAAAATAACCTTTTTGGCAAAACCCATGAATCAAAGTATTATAGGTAACAATATCAGGCAAAACACCCTCTTTCCTCATTTTTTCCAGCAAGTTGAGTGCAAGATTCATGTCTCCAGCTTTACAATACCCGTCAATCAATGTATTAAAGCCTATGACATCTTTACAAATCCCTCCACTAACCAAAGCATCCATAATCCACTCTCCATACTGCACGAGCCCAATCCTACAAAATCCTTTGACCAATATATTACAAGTAACAGAATCAAAGGAAGTATCTTTCTTTACCATGATTGACAAAAACCCAAATGCCTGATTGGCCAAGCCTTGCTGACAAAGCCCCCATATAACTGTATTATATGTAACTGTATCAACCTCAATATCAACATTCCTAAGCAAATCTAAGGCTAAAACCAAATTACCCATTTTGCACCAAGCATGTACCAATACATTGTGAGTAAATACATTAGGCAAAATTCCACAACATAACATCTCAGTGTAAATATCCCATACCTGAGAGACCAACCCAAAGGCATTGAAATGGTAAATAAGTTGATTCCACAAGGGAAAACTGGGAATAACATTATATTCTCTCATGTGGTGGAATGTCTTAGTAGCTTTGGAGAGTCTGCCACAGGTCAAGTAAAGATGTATAAGAGTGCAAAAAAATGAGGCATAGAGGTCAGATTTAGTAGGTGGGCTTGCATTTGTGTGAATATAATGAAAACTAGGAGTGAATTTGACAGGTACTGGGTTTTGGTGGGGTTTTGAATTGGAAGGAGAATGGTGTTTGGTTGATGAGAAAGTAAGGGATTTTGAAAGGAAAACTGAGGGAGAGAAGGATCTTGTTTGATTTTTTAAATACTTTATCATACTTCCTCTCTCTTTATTTTGATTTGATGAGCTTCGCCTTGCTGTGGCAGAGAGCTTTCATGGCTCTGCAAGCACAACCTAGAGAAAAGAAGGTCGGAATTAAAGCGAAACGAATTGAAACGCAACTTGTTTTCGGAACCGACGTCGTACATCTAACTAATATAACAGGTCGTAAGAGCAAGGTGCTATTACATTTTTTGCTCGGTCATCGAACGACATGTCGGTCTTCATCCGCAAATGCTACACCGGCGCTAGAAGGAAATTCTTTAAAAGAGTTACGGCGGACGTAAATTAACCCTAGGGCCACTAAATGGATGCCCACGCCTAAACTACTGGGCCTCAGTTTCCTGAAGGGTTTAGAACGAAGAAAAACCCTACACTACCCTAATAGCGTTCTCTTCCAAAATTTTTCTTGCACTCTCTCTTTGTCTGTCGATTTTCCTTCTTTCTGTGAAATGATCCGATAACAAGCACCTAAATATGATACGCAAATCTTGGTCCCGCCTTCTTCTCTCCCACTCCATCAGAAAACCTAGAGTACCCCCAATTCCCGAACTTTCCCGGAAAAGTACAACTTTCCCACACTTCTTTCCCGCAACTCAAACATCACCATTCTCATATTCCTCCAAAACTCAGTTCTCCACTTCCGCCTCCGAATCCAGCCGTGTCGTCCATGACCTGCTGGCCGAGCTCGAGCGCGAGAAACAGCGCGAAAGAGAGGCAAGAAAGCGTGCAGGACTAGATACCAATGACATTGATAAAGAAGATGAAGAGGATTACATGGGCGTAGGACCATTGATAAAGAAGCTAGAGGAACAGAAACTGAAGGCCGTTGGTGAGGATTTGAATCTTTATGAAGAACCATCTGATTCAGATAGCGATGATGAGGAGGAGGAAGCACATACAAAAAGATTTGAGCTTTTTGAGAAGAAGCATAAACGCCATACGGAGTTACTCGAAAATTTTGTGGCTTCTGGTGTGTAGATATGTAAATGTTCAACCGTGTCTTTTCTCATTAAATGCATACCCAAAATGTTAGTCCTTTTGTAGTTAGTAGCTGATTGATTGGGTAAGTGTGTTTTCTTTTTCATTTTTTTTTTCAATACAGAGACACTTGATGAGGCTTTCAAATGGATGAGTAGAATTGACAAGTTCGAGCAAAAACATTTTAAGCTTCGTCCTGAATACAGAGTCATCGGTGAGCTAATGAATCGTCTAAAAATAGCAGAAGGAAAGGATAAATTTATTCTTCAACAGAAATTAAATAGGGCCATGAGACTGGTGGAATGGAAGGAAGCTTATGATCCCAATAATCCAGCCAATTATGGAGTTATTCAGCATGGCCCCAATGTTGATGGTACGGAAGAGGCTGATTTTGAAGAAGAAAAGCAAATGATTGAACGCGAGACTGATGATGAGGAGGAGTTTGATGACATGAAAGAAAGAGATGACATATTATTAGAGAAGCTCAATGCTATTGACAAGAAACTTGAAGAGAAGTTAGCCGAGTTAGATCATACTTTTGGAAAGAAGGGGAAGGTTCTTGAGGAGGAGATCAGAGATCTTGCGGAGGAGAGAAATTCTTTGACAGAAAAGAAAAGGAGACCAATGTATAGAAAAGTAAGTAATTAAACTCTTGCTAGGTACATTGTTCTAATAGCTTCTTAGAATTAGTTAAAATTATCTTAGTTCAATCTGGCTCGAGGGTAATTCATATTCCGAGATCTGGAGTTCAAACCACAGTTGGAGTCAAATTAACCAAGAAATATAAAGGAAATGCTCTATGCTTTGCTTAACGCCTCCTAGTTGACAGGCAAATGTTTTCTATTGCACTTTACTGTTCTGATTAAGTTTTATCTGACTTTTTAAGTTAATTAATGGTGCTACAATGTGTATACTGTCTACAATGGTCTCTGAATTTTTTTTTTTTTAATTCTTGTATCTAAAGCTTTTTTTTTTTTTTTCATTTCTCAAGTTTCTGTGGTGAAAAGAGATAATATCCATCACTCAGGTGATAATGCTCAATAAATTTGTTCTTTGTGTGAGGAAATATATTTCCTTTTTTTATTCAGGTAAAACAAAAGTAACTTGACTATATAATTAAGGATGAATCATCAGATTTTAGAAACTGTTGTTTACTGATTAGTGGTCATTAGGCTTTTTTAAGGAGTTAATTAGGATATTTAAGATCAAGCAAGAGCTACCATTGTGTTTTTGAGTTTTTTTGTTTTATCTTCTAATTGATCGTAGTGGTTGGTCCTTGTAAAAGTTTGATTCAAATAGAGATCATTCTCATGAATTATAATCAACTTACTGAAACCACTATATAAATAATAAATTCAGATTTGTTTCATGTTTGTGTCGATTAGTTTTATGATCCCTTATTAACCCAGATTGTTATTGAATAATGGCAGGGTTTTGATGTGAAATTGATAGATGTGAATCGAACTTGCAAAGTTACAAAGGTATTACTGTACTGCCTTATCTGGAGTCTCTTCGATTTGGAAGTATTCCATACATAAATCTTGCATTTCTTCTGGACATCTATGATTTAGGGTGGACAAGTGGTCAAGTACACTGCTATCTTAGCTTGCGGAAACTATCACGGTGTTATCGGTTTTGCTAAAGCCAAAGGCCCAGCAATCCCTGTAGCTCTCCAAAAGGTAATTCAGTAGTGCTATATGGTTTTTTATTTTTATTTTCAATTATTTATAGGGCCTCTTGCATGACAGATTATTGCTAGACACTACAGTGAGCTGCCTTGCTTTGTGCAGGCTGTGGGTGTACGATTGAATTTTGGTTTATATTCTAATACTTAAATTAACATTGCTACAGAGTATGATCAGTCCAATATTATCATGAGAGGCAAATTTACCAGATAGTTTATTATTTAGAGTACTCTTGCTATCTTAGATATTTCCTTAAAAGCATTGCATCTGAGATATCATATGCCATTGACACTACTATGTACCTGCATGCGTCTGTATTCAAAATTAAAATATAAAATTTTATGCTTGCAATAATGCTTGACATGACTCCTGCTGGACATCAATAGATAGACCCTAAAGCACTCAGTGCTCTCAGTGTTGCAATATGAAAAGCTTTTGGTACTTTCTGTGAATGTAATTTGTGGAGAGCATATGAATCATCTGCAGGATATATTTTTATTCTCTTGCGTGGATGGTTTTTTTTTTTTTTTTTTTTTAAAATGGACAATTTAAGGATACTTACCTTAAATACCAGAACACACTCAACAGAAAGCTTTTTCTCTCTCTCCCTCTTCCGTGTCTTAGGCTTGTGCACATATGCACCCTCAATATTGATATTACTACAGGGTTATGGTAGTAAAAGAGAGTTTGCTTTCTGGTCCATAAACCTGATCTGTGAGATTCCTGTGCATGTAGGTTACTTTCATCAACTCTTCTTTTTTTAAAGGTTCTATGTGCATTAAAATGAGAGAGATCTTTGTGGAGAATTGTGATGTAGGTTTAGATAATGTGATTTTGAGAAAAAAGCCCTTGCTGGCAAATGATTGTACTAATTTCCAATTTCAGTAAAGAGTTCTTAATTCTTTATGATCTGAAGTAGATCTTTGATTTATATGGAGGGCAGAATTTAGAGGTGAAACTTTTGCTAGTTCAAGTTTTTTGAGCATCGGGGAGGGCAGAAACTAAACCCGTGTCTATATCTTATGTGCTCTTATTGCAATACTATGTCTGCATGTGCTTGCTATTGCAAGTGATATATCTTATTCGATCTACATTCAAATAATATTATTTGACCTTTCTTCCTTCCTAATGAACCTAATGAAATAATGTGTTTCCTTTGCCCTTGACAAAGTAAATATGTTTAACATTTGAATTGTCTAATCCCGGATCATCATTGTTATCTGCACCAGAAAATGTTGCCATTTCTGGAACTTGTACAATAAACTATTGATTTGACCTTATGGGGTCATTAACTTTGCCTACTTTCCTATGGGCATCCTCTTCCTTTTGTTTATTTTGTTAGAGAGAAATATATTGTCTTGTCTCTTTTCTCCAGTTATATTGGAACTTTAATGGCCTGTTTGTCGGAAATTTATTCTATTGCAAATATAGTGGATAACCATTGTCTTCTCTTTGGGGATCTTACTGATTTGCTTGTATAATTTGTTAATTTATTTGTAACTTATCCGAAAAAATCTTTGTGCGTGATTTTGTATGTTCAATTTGATTTAACAAACAGGCATATGAGAAATGCTTTCAGAATCTCCACTATGTAGAGCGGCATGAGGAGCATACAATTGCACATGCAATACAAACAGCATACAAGAAAACCAAGGTATTTTATTTTTTAATTTTCTTTTCCACCATCTCCATGATCCTTTCTGATCTCCAGCTCTCTCTACTTCATTTCATATTTGTTTATTCCCATAGGTATATCTGTGGCCAGCCCCTACTAGAACGGGTATGAAAGCCGGAAGAATCGTCCAAACTATTTTGCATTTAGCTGGTTTCAAAAATGTCAAATCCAAGGTAATGGGCTTGTAAGCTGAATCTGCATAACTAGTGAAGTCCTTTATTAGAAGCTTGTGTTGAAACTCGACTCTTTTGTCAGGTTATTGGCTCAAGGAATCCTCATAACACTGTTAAGGCTCTTTTTAAAGCTTTGAATGCTGTAAGTAATGCAGTTTGGTATGGTATGATAATGATCTTATTTTTTGTGTTTGTATTGATTCTTTTTGTGTCTGCTTTCCAGATTGAAACTCCAAAGGATGTTCAAGAGAAGTTCGGCAGGACTGTTGTTGAGAAGTACTTGCTCTGATACACAATGTTATACTTTCTTGGATTGATTACTCACTTGCAAAATAAAATAGATGAAGGAAAATGGAATTTTCATTGTAATTTTTTTGTCCTATATTTGGTCCTTTGTTTTCTTTGAACACGATTGACAATTTGTTGCTCTGTCATTACTAATTTCTCAAATTTTGCTTAGTTCTCCTTAAGAATGTTTTGGCAGTTTTTAGATGGATAATCATTCCATTAGAATTGTTTTTAAATGGCATTTGTTACATGAGTGGATGAAAGGTATGTTTGGGATTGCTCTTAATTTAAATTTTTGAAAGAAAATGCAATTTCCATTTTAATGTTAAATACTCTTGAAAAAGGCAGAATAGTGAAGGCCGTAACCTGAATCCATGAAAGCAGAATACTTGTAATTTTAGCTGAATAAAGAGCAAACTAATGGACCACTGTATGCATTCAAAGTATCAGAAACCATATCCAACCGACTAGACCTCTCTGCAAGAAAGTATTTAACCCTTTCTTCAATCGCGGGTAAAGTTGTTCGTTTTGTAATGGCAGAAGATAGGGAACGTTCTCCCTTTTGCAAGATTAAGCGTTATATTTATGTTGAATTCTCTACATTACAGTTTGAAGAATTCCCAAAAATGAAAATGCAGTTTGATTTTAAAGATAGAACCTTTATTAATATGGTGGAACATAACCTCATACTTCTTAGTATGATCCCTAGATAAGATTTAGTTCTTTTTTTAAAACTAGCAAATCACTTATATTTTGATATAATAAATCCACATAGTTGAAGTATTGCAATTCAAATAATTACATATATAATTGCATTCAAAAAGTTGAATTTGACAATAAGTACATTATTCATAAGACAGTCCACTTTGGTAATACTAATTATCATAAAAAAATAATCCCTTTTATTATTAAATTAAAAAATAAATAAATAAATAAAGTTTTTGGTAAAAAGCAAAAAGCAAAAAGAAATAAAGAATGTACACGTGGTGTATACACCTAAACATTTCATAAATCAAACGGTCCATTTAACTTTGAAGCCCTTGTAGCAGAAGATAGTGACACGGTTTTCGCGCAACCCAATGTCTTGTACAGATCTACGTTTTCTTTTTCTTTTTGAATCCCTCCTCCACGTGTCCTCATCTGATCCCACCGCCACCGCCTCCGCCAACTCCACCACCGTAATAAAAGCCTATCAATTCCCTGAAGAATTATATATACATTATTACCAGAGATTTTAACCTTTCATAGATTTTGGGAAATGGTATCTTCTTCTTCTTCTACTGATTGGAACCCGATCCGAGTAGTACTCGGACTCGGGTTCTGGGTCCAAGGTTTTAGGTGCTTTCCATGGATGGCAGTGAATTTTTTCCTAAAAGACGCTCTGAATGTGGACCCCTCCACTCTCCAGCTCCTTCAGAGCTCTGCTAATCTCCCCATGGTTGGGAAGCCTTTCTACGGCATCATTTCCGATGCCGTTTACATCTCCGGCCAGCATCGCATTCCATATATTGTCTTCGGTGGTGAGTGAATTGCCAAGTTTTACTTTTAATTTGTTTGGAATTGGAATTTTAATTTATTTCCCTAACTATTTGTTTTCTTACTTTTCTTTTGCTAATTTTTTTCATGAAAAGAAATCTGATTTTCCAAAGTTAGATTTGTAATTTAAGAACTGTAAATGTGTAACAATCATGTTCTTTCTAGAATTTTCCGGTCACAGCTAGCCATTTTGATTTGAATTTGTAGATTATTAGAATTTCTTTTGCAGATATTGCTTTCAATTCTGAAGTGTGAATTCAGGGAGCAGAATCTCATCTCTTAAATTATTTGAGCATTCAATTTTCCTGCAATCCATCTATTTTAACTATCCCAACTATCTCCTTGCGCTTGAGTCCTGTGTACTGGAACCAAAATTTCATTTATTTGTTTCTAGTTAGAGTGAAAATGAAGTCTATTCTATAATTAATATTCTATAATCAAATTAGAAATAACATCAAAGTTCAGTAACCTCCTATATCATTTACCCTTATTCAACCTAGAATTATGATATTCCATATTTGATTCTCATAACTATGGACTAAAGTTTCTTCTTAATTATGCTTGTTCATTTGTTGTTGCAGCATTCCTACAAGCAATTTCATGGATAGCTATTTCAATAATCCCACAATCAAGCCTCTCCATCTTCTGCATCAGCATGTACCTTCTCCTTAGTAATCTTGGTGCTTCAATAGCAGAGGTTGCAAATGACGCCATTGTTGCTGAGATAGGAAAACAACTTACCACCTCTTCTAAAAAACCTCAGTCATCTTCAGGTGAGCTTCAGTCCTTTGTTTGGATTGCTTCCTCCGCTGGCGGTGTCCTTGGAAACCTTTTGGGTGGTGTTGCCATTGCTAGATTTTCCCCTCAAGCTATGTTTCTCTTTTTCGGTTTCATAGTTGCTCTCCAATTTTTTATAACCCTTGCGGTTCGCGAAAGCTCCCTTAACCTTCCTAAAAGTTCATCAAGTGTTGGGATTAGAAAACAGCTTTCACAGCTCTCACTTGCGTTAAAGAAACCTGACATTGCTTACTCGATAGCATGGTTTGCAGCATCTTATGCTATAATTCCAACGTTGACGGGAACCATGTTCTTTTATCAAACACAATATCTGAAGGTTGATTCATCCCTACTAGGGATCTCTAAGGTTTTTGGTCAGGCTGCAATGCTTCTATGGAGTGTAATCTACAACCGTTACTTGAAAACAATTCCTGCAAGAAAATTGATTGCAGCTATTCAAGCTACAATGGCAGTGTTCATGATTTCTGATGTGTTATTTGTTAAGGGATTTTATCGAAGTGCAGGGGTGCCAGATGCATTGTACGTCATAATCTTTTCAGGCCTTTTAGAGGTACTGTTCTTCTTTAAGATTCTGCCTTTCAATGTTCTAATAGCGCAGCTATGCCCACCGGGGTGTGAGGGGTCACTGATGGCGCTTGTAGCATCTGCTATAGCCCTTGCATTCATAGTGAGTGGATACCTTGGTGTTGCACTAGCATCATATGTTGGAGTCACAGGAGATGATTTTTCAGGGCTTCCCAGAGCCCTTCTAATACAGGCTGTGTGCACACTTTTGCCAATTTATTGGTGGTCATATATTTCAGATGATGACAAATACAAAACTAGGAAGAAGAGCGAGTAGCATAAGATTGAAATTTCTTTAATTTTTTGTAGGTTTTTTAGATTTTTTTTTTAACCTTATTATACATTCATATATTTATTACAAATACTATCATTTGTTGTAATTCTAAGCAATTTCCATATAAAGCAAATTTATTGTACGGTTGTGATCAATATTCAAATGTAATTCAAGTTTCAGCAGCTGAAAGAACTGCTAGTAAAGAAATTGCAATTATGCCTTTTTTTTCATAGTGTGTACCCTTCTTTTACACAGACAATTGTCATATGCATGGATGGGACCAAACCAGAATTCAATTTCACGATCAATCTTTCATAACATTTGGTACTCAACAAGAAGCAATATTCATCAGAACAAATTATTGTGTGCGCTCGCTGAGCCCAGCCACATTACTAATATTTGAATTGTTTAATCTTTGATGTAATCAATGCGAGAGATCATTTCAGAAAGGGGATCAAATCAAAATTCCAAGCAGAACAGCAATATCATAATTTAGCGTTGAGACTTCGCATAATATCACAAAGAAAGTCGCTCCATTAAGATCAGCAAGGTAATTTGTCCATCAGAACAGAACAAATAAACATACTGATAAGTAGAGATCAGCCAGAGGCTGAACATGAACATCACAAAATGAAGAAAGCACAACAACTAGCATTACGTTATATTCTAATAATACATCAAGCAGCTTATTATTAAGCTCTAAACACGGCCATCCCACAGGCATTCTAAGCTAACCTTTCCACTCTTCAACATACCTTCAATTTCTTTAGGTGGGTTCATACCTAATCGTTGAGCACGCTCCCATCTTGCCAGCCGGGTCATCCCAAGGCATGGCCCATATGCCATGTTCATGTCAAATTGCCTCAAGACATCCTCTTGTTTGTCATAATCATCTATTACAACCAAGAAGACAGCACAAAGAATTATTACTTCTCCTAAAAACACTGCAAAAAACCTAATGCTAATTACAAATGATTACACTTTACACCCCATTTCATCTACCTGACAAGATTATATTGTTCTCAGTTTCACAAAAACAGGGAAAGCTCATTCACTTTTTTTTTCTTTTTTTCGAAAACCCGAAATCATTTGAGTTGAGGGATTAACCTTGAGACTCAGACTAATCTAATTAACTTCTAGAACCAAATTATTTAACTGGCTTTCATTTTCTCATTTTAATACTAAGGATTTTTGGCAAAAATAGTGTCAAAATGCGCTTAATCGTGAGTTAAAAAATGATTTAAAAGAATTTCCAGCGGAAAGTTCCATTTTACGATTCAAAATTTTCAAGACTGCAATTTTTCAACAAAGAGATCAAACTTTAAACAAAAGCATTGAATAAGCCACAAATTACACGCGACAAAAAAAAGGTAAATAGCACAGAAACGCAGAATAGGACAGACGAAAAAGAAATACACTTATTAGAGAGAAAGAGAGAGAAGAGGAGACCTTGAAGATCGGGAGCACCATGAGAAATCAAGGCCTTTGGTTGAGTGATATCAGAGCTGATAGTAGCGGCGTGTTTGGGCGATTTCTTCTTCGATTTAGAAGTTGATTTTGTGATGCCACCTCTATTGCTCTTCCTTTGCCTGTAGAAACTCTTCATGTCGTTGGTTGGAGTCGCCATTTTCCCCTCTCTTCCTTATATATCTACACAAATTCAAATTTTGAATTTGGTTCAATCTGTCTTGCTAGAAGAAAAGCAGAGAAGGATTAGGATTCTATTTTTATAGAGAGGATATGGGCTTTGAGGCAGTCACATGTTTGGGGCTTAGTGGGCCACAAACTCATTGGGTTAGCATTTATCTCTATGCAATATGTAATAAATGTCGTATTTTGAAATTTCTTTTTAAAAAAAATGTAACTCTGACTGTAAATATTAAAATAATATCATTTTCATTATTATTTTACTATTTGATTATCATTGTTGTTATCGTCAATCACAAAAGCTATATAAGATTAGTTTGCGGATTACTAATTTATTTTTTATTAATATTGATATTTTCTTAATTTTTTTTATATTTTTTGACATTTTATTAATAGAGTAACCTAATTTCTAACATTTATTAAGTTACTCTTTCTCTTCAATTGAGTTTGAATATTAAGACAATTTATTAATTCATGGATTATTAAAATAGATCATCACAAGCGAACACAATTCGCCTATAAAATGAATAGATTAGAATTGAGACTAAATGGATTCTGTCACAATATTCTAAATCGATTCTAGTTAATTTTATACATTAAAATGAATCTTAATCTACTTGTGAACCATCAATTTGTGGTGGATGAGTTTTGATTTTTTAACTTAAATTTTAATTTTGGTTTGGTCTGTGATTCAAGCTGAACAGATAGCATGGTCCACGAGCTTGTACCAATAGCAGTGGACCTGTTTCAAAAATGAGCCTCTGTAAAAAGAGAGTCCTTCTGCTACATTTTGTTTCGTAACCAAATACACATACTCGTCCTCTCCGGGCCAAGCACTAGTGATGCTGTATTTCTTATGACTCAATCAACTATCTTGGATGCCAAGAATAAATAATCTTCTGTATTTTCTTAATTTTTGTGAAATAAATTTCATCCAAAGTGGATAATCTGCTATGAAAAACAAACAAATACACAATTAAATTAAATTAAATTAACATTTCCAAATGTTTCGGTTCTGATAAAAAACGTAAGCTTCAAGTGAAAAAACCTTTCTCTGCAGTTTCCAATAATTCATGTATAAATACCATTCGTCTCCGTTTCTTCATTCACCTCCAAAATGGAACTCTGGTTTATCATCTTATTCTCACTTACCATCTCCGCCCTCTTCAAGTCCATCTTTAACTTTCCCTTTACTACCCACAACCATCGCCTTCCTGCCGGTCCTATTGCCTTTCCGATCATCGGAAACCTCCAATGGCTGCGCAGGTCCTCCTTCGACATTGAGCCAATCCTTCGCTATTTCCACTCCAAATTCGGCCCGATTTTCACTCGTCACTTCGGGCCTCGTCCCGCCATTTATGGCCCACCGGTCCCTCGTCCACCAAGCCTTTGCTCAAAACGGGCTGTTTTTGCTGACCGTCCACCAGCTTTACCTATAGTCAGAATTGCCTCTTACAATCAGCATAGCATTAGCTCTTCTATGGCCCTACTTGGCGTCTTTTCCGGCGTAATATCACCGCCGTAGTTCTCCATCCATCGCGTATCAAATCATATGGAAATGCGCGCAAATGGGTTCTTCAAATCCTTCGTAACCGTATTAAATCGCAAGCTAAATCTGGTTTGCCTGTTTCCGTAGTAAACCATTTTCAAACAAATCGAAGAAGTTGAACGGCAAATACTTTTAAGCTTTGGCAAATTTAGTGTCCTCAATTTCTGGCCAAGATTGAGTAAGATTTTCATGCGCAGACGCTGGGAAGAGTTTTTTCAGATTTGTAGTAAACAGAGAGATATTTTGATTCCATTAATAAGAGCTCGGAAGGAATTAAAGGAAACGAGAATAAATAAAAAGGACGAGCAAGAGATATCGTTCTATCCTATGTTGATAATTTGTTGGATTTGGAACTTCCTGATGAGAAAAGAAAGCTTGAAGAAGGAGAAATTGTTAGTTTATGCTCTGAGCTTCTTAACGTAGGCACCGATACTACTTCAACAGCTTTGCAATGGATAATAGCAAATTTGGTAAAATACCCAGAAATCCAAGAGAAGGTATTTGTGGAGATCAAAGGTGTTGTAAGCAATGGAGAAGAAGAAGTGAAAGAAGTAGATTTGCAAAAGATGCCATATTTAAAAGCAGTACTTTTGGAAGGATTAAGGAGACGCCCGCCAGGACATCTTTTGTTGGCGCATTCAGTAAGCGAAGATGTAACCTTGGATAAGTATTTGATAACTAAAAAGGGAACTATAAATGTTATGGTAGCTGAAATGGGTTGGGATTCAAAAGTGTGGGACGATCCAATGGCTTTTAACCCTGAAAGGTTTCTGAATGATGAAGGAGAATTACTTGATTTTGACATAACCGGTAGCAGAGAGATTAAGATGATGCCTTTTGGTGTAGGAAGGAGGATGTGTCCTGGTTATAGTTTAGCCATGCTTCATTTGGAGTATTTTGTGGCTAATTTGATTTGGAGTTTCGAGTGGAAAGCTATAAATAATGAAGATATTGATTTATCGGAGAAGCATTCACCGTTATGATGAAGAATCCATTGCAAGCCAATGTATCTCCAAGGTCCAAATAAATGGTTTATGGTTAGGCTGTGATTCACCTTATGTCCCTTTCTTTAATGGCTTCAGTTGTTTTTCCAATAACTACTGGTACGAGAAAAAAAAAAACAAAAAAAGAAAGAACAAGGTTAGATTATTTCTGAACTATAAAGTCCACTTCTTTCGTATAATTATTCTTATTTATGAAATAAATATTTGTCTTGCACTATTAATTACACTGTTAAATCTTCATTACTTGATTATAGTTTTGTTGACATGTAATATTCGTCTTGTACCAGCCAATGCAAAATCATTTTTACATGGGAATGGCTTCATTTCAAATACAATATCCGTTTATATCAGTTAACAAAGCCGCGCACGCTTGGGCCAGCGTACCTTGTTCGTATACTGATTTTCATGGTTAGTTTCAGCTTTCTTCAAACATTGAAGCCATTTTTGTTTCTGATTTGATTTAATAATATTTTCTATTTTCAGAAAAAAAAAATTTCGTTTCGTAATATTTGTCGCGTTTAAAAAAATAATTTATTCCAATACTTGTCACATTTATGATTTTAAAGAGAAATAAATATCTTTTTTTCATGTTTACCCTTTTTACATAGTCAACAAATTATTACTTCAATTTAATGGTTTTTTCAGAAAATTAGTATTAAATTAAGGGTAATATAGTTAATTTACTCAATAATTTATTCTAACTTAAATAGATTTAATGATTTTTTTAAAACAAATATTATGAAACACAAATAATAAGTGACATAATTATATAATGGGATTAATTCCATATGAGAACAATTTAAATGTCCAAAAACATGAATATTTATTAAGTAATATAATGAATTATGAAACTAATTTGTTTGTTGTAAACCATTTACTAACAATAAAAATCAATGATTTGACTCAAGGGTCTGAATGAAAATAAAATATTATTAAAAATATTTGAATGTTTAATTTAACTGTGGTGAATTTCTCAATTTAATTTAACTATATTCACTCTCCTTTATATATATATATATATATATTTAAAAAAAAAAATACAAGAACATAATATCATGATAGTATTGGGCTATGTTGATTCCATATGATATGGGGTGTGAATAATGGATACCAATTATCAAGGTAAAATATTGTCAAGTGGCCTAATAGTATATAGACTAAACATGTCCTGGGATAACTAAAATATGAAAAAATTATAATTTTGTCCATATATTTTGTTAAAAATAATTTCTTTATCTCTGTCTTTTTTTTAAATAAATTACTTTATCTTCATGTTTGCTACGGTTATATTCTATGTCTTTCCATCAATAATAAAGAGTTTTTGTTGTTAAATTTCAAAGAAAAGAATGATCTACTCTTAGGTCAATTGTAATTTAATGGCATTGCACCTAAAATTAGTTAAAATTACAAAAATACTCAAAATTGAGAATTTTTTCGTCATTTAGCCTTTCTTTTTTTTGCTGACATGGTCCGGTGATGTGGGGCTGAGGTGTCGAAATGTAGATCTTACTAATTGCAATATCAGTAATTTCGCAACAGACACAGGACGAAAGCTATAATTGCAATGAAAATAGTGCTATGTTACAATTGCCAAAATTAAAAAACAAAAAGGCTAAAATTATAAAAACAGCCAAAATTGATGCTTTTTAATATCATTTAATATATATATATATATATATAGTAATGTTACAGCTTTTTTTTTTTTTCTCTCTCTAAACTCTTTAATTTAATATTTTGTAAAGTTTCTTTCTTTCTATCCATTTTGTTCTTTAACCAAAAATGGAGTATTAGGAGAGATAAAGAATAAAATTCTAATCTCAGATTTGATCTTATAATATTTCAATCATCAAAATTTATGAAATTTTATATCAAGATTCTTAATATTATACAAATTGATGTTCTGCATATGCTAATAAATTTAAGAATCATCAGTAAAGTTACTAATTAGACCAACTTAAAGAATTGAGAATACGTAATCAATCTAAAATTGTAAACTGGTTTAACTACAGGTGAGAGCTCATTTGGTAACCCAGATTGAATATGTGCAAAGAGCTCTCGGATCAAATCTACTAAATATATTTGTAGGACTAAACACATCTGTAGAGATAGGCAAATAGTGTTAAATGTGACTTAAATCTGAATCGTATTTAGTAGACCCCTGATAATAAGTTCGGATAACGGGTTTACACAAAAAAAAAAAAATTTTAAACTGTTTTTTATAAGACAAATTTGTAAGATCTAATTTTAAACTAAACAAACACTAAACCTATGAAATCAATAGCTCCTTTGTTTGAAAACATAAAGAAACCAAAAAAAGAACCTGTGTTGTTGAGGGAAATACTCATTAAGCAATCAAGTGCACTTGGTATTAACAAGCAAAAATTAACAATTCCATGGGAATTTCATAACATAATATTACATAACTACAGTATTCATCAGAGAAGACGAATTAAATTTTGCACCTGGGAATTATGCGAGCCTGCAATGGGTTTTTCATAACTACTGTAAACTCTTGCTTCTCAGTTAAATCAACATCATCCCCATCCACTGTTTTCCATTCAAAATTCCAAACCAAATTAGCCACAAAATACTCCAAATGAAGCATTGCCAAGCCATAGCCAGGACAAATTCTCCTTCCTATCCCAAATGGCATCATTTTGATCTCTCTGCTTCCTGTTATATCAATCACATCATCGCCAGTTTCACCAGTGCCAACGAATCTCTCAGGTTTAAAAGACATGGGGTCTTCCCAAACTTTTGGATCCCATCCCATATCTGCAACCATGAAATTTACGGTTCCATTCTTAGGTACTAAATATTTATCCAAAATCACATCTTTACTCACTGCATGTGGCAACACAAAATGTGCTGGTGGATGTCTTCTTAACCCTTCTAAAATTACAGCTTTCAAGTATGGCATCTTCTGCAAATCATCTTCTTTTACTTCTTCCTCTTCATTTCCAACAACTCCTTTAATTTCCATAAAGAGCTTCTCTTGAATACGTGGATACTTCACCAAATTCGCCATTATCCATTGCAAAGCCGTGGATGTAGTGTCAGTTCCGGCATTAAGAAATTCATTGCATAAAGTGACTATTTCTTTCTCACTGAGCTTTCTTTTCTCATCAGGAAGTTGCAGATCTAACAACGTATCAACATAAGACAACATATACTGACCTTCTTGTTTATTGTTAGATTGCCTTTGTCTCTCTTCATTCGCCCTCTTTCTAGCTCTGATCAGTGGAATTAATACATCTGCTCTGTCCTTTTCAAGCTGCAAGAACTCCGACCAACGTTTACGGAACAAAATCTTCGTCAATCTTGGCCAAAAATTGAGTATAGCAAATTTACGAGTATTCAGAATCGAGGCACGCTCTACTCTCGCAATTTCTTCAATTTGTTTCTCGTCGAGTTTGTCTCCAAAACACATAAGCACCAAAAGACAAAACATTGCGAAATGAAAATTATCCACAACGCGAAGGGGTAATTTTCCAAAGTTCGATTGCGACCCAAATCTATTAAGGAGGATTTGCAAAACCCACTTGCGAGCATGAGAGTATGTCTTAACTCGAGAAGGATGAAGGATTTCTGATGTCAGGTTTCGGCGGAGGAGCCGCCAGGTAGGGCCATAAAATGAGGAGCTGATATTATGTTGATTAGAAGTAACAACTTGTCTTATAGCATCAGCTTTTGGGCGGTCGGCAAAAACAGCACCGTTTTGGATTAAGGCTTGGTAGGCAAGAGAGCGATCGGCGATAAAGATGGCGGGGCGAGAACCGATGTGCAGAGTGATGATAGGACCAAGCTTGTTGTGGAGAGAGCGAATGATGGGCTCGAGTGCGGCTATGGAACGAAGCCATAAAATGTTACCGATGATCGGGAAGTTGACGGGACCTGGAGGAAGGCTGGCGGACTTGATGCGAGGAAAGAAAACCTCGAAAATGGCTTTTAGCAGAGCAGAGATGGAGATAGTGATGATCACGAAAAACCAAGTTTCCATTTTTCGCAGGTGTTTGATTGAAATTGGAAATTCATTACGGTTAAGCAATACTTATATAGGGAACTACATTTATTAATTTATTATTTAAATAAAAAAGAATTTTCAGTGCAATGTATTTGGTCTGAATATTTAAGTTTAATAACTTGCATATTATCTGGTTTGGAGGTTTTGTTTTGACACGGAGTGGCCTTAAGGTGTAGAAGAACAAGGAAAAAGTCATATTATGGTATTTCAATATTCAAATTGGAGTGCGAATGGATTGGAAGAACGTATAAATTATTTAGCAGAATAATTTTTTATATAATAATTTTTAAATAATATTTATTAAATTAGTAATAATATTTGGTACGAAAAGCATTTGAACTCCAATCAGCATCTTTTGTAAAATTTTTTAAGACGAAGAAAGGATCAATTATGTCACGGTGACCGAGCAAACTTGTCCTTTTATAATTAAAAACATCTTATTTCTTTCTCTCTTTTCGGATGTTTGTTTCATTCATGACAGGAAATTTAGTAATTACCTAAAATTCCCAACTGCACTTGAAGTTGACATTTGCTTTACCATTTTCCTATCTTAATATAATTTTTATAAAAGTACATATTATTTTCTTATTGCATACGGTGCAAAAACTGCAAAGAATTAGAAAAATTGAAAATGAAAAAAAAAAAAAAAGAATGGAAAGCTAATAAAACTCTCCCAAAAATATGAAAAATTGAAAATTGAATTTTTGGAAAAATAATAGAAAAAAGTACATTAAGAAGGAGCAAATTTATTATTTATTATTTACTAATTTTAGGGCCAAAACACTTGTACCAGGACAGGAGTGATGTCAAAAATGAAATAGTTTCAATAGCGACCTAGAATTTATTTAGTACAAGGCCTTGCCAAATAATAAATGGCATCCAAAAATATGTCGTAAGCAATGACAAAACAGAAGAAGCTTCTTTTGTTCGGTCATTAATGCTGTTTCGTTGGAGGATAAGAAAAGTAATTAATTCCTAAAATGGCCATCCGATCCACAATTGTTTTGAAAATCATTTCATGATAGTTGCACTGTAGTTAGTTACTTGCTGTCTTCCAGAATTACAGGAAACAATCTCCAAGCATGAAATCGGTGAGTTACGTACTTACAACGAACCCACCCACCCATATGCTAGTTAATCATACTTCCGTTAGCAAATTGGTTCCTCTATTTACTGGTGTTGAAATTAATTTTTTATTGTAACTGATGTACGATGAAATAACTTTAGAAACCGAATTATTATTTTAAATCCATTTTGATTATTTTCTTCCCTTAAAAATATAAAATTTTAATATGTTGTCCCTCCAACTTTAATATAGCATGATTTTTCCAAAATCATAACAATTAGCATCTGTACTCCCAATTGCGAATGAGCACTAAAATAGAAAATTGCGAATGAGTGCTGCTGAAGTAGTAAATCCAGGACAAAACCTTATTGCGGATTCCCACCATATCTACCACTTATCCATATTCCGGATTCCCACTGTATGAGGACGAACAAGGCTACTTTGGTTTGTTGAAGAACGTCAATTACATAGACCATTGAATGCTTTATATAAACCGCGGAATATATAAATTGCCTAATGAATTTGGTTATAAAAATTTTATTGTCTACTGTATTTTCGAAATAATCTCGTAACTTTTCACACATTCGGTGAGAACCAAAAATATTGAGTAAATTGCACGCGTGATGACGTGTATCAACAGCAATATATTTGGCAATTATATTGCCACGGTGGATGTCATCTCACCTTTATCTTCTTTTTTATTTTCTTTATCCTAAAACTTCCAAAAACAAGCAGAAAATATCCATGACTCTTTTTTTTTTTTTTTTTTTTTCCTTTTTAAATTGACAGCAGATGACGGGAATCGGAATACCACAATGGTGGCCGATTGGGTGTGTGGCTCTTGACTTTAGATCCGACAAAGCTATTATATATAATTTATATATCCAGCCTTATATAAACTAATTTTCTATAACCTACATTACATGTTTGTACTTACTGATTTTTACTCATGGTAAGTAAATGTGTTTTAATTCATATATATATAATTTCTTATTAATTTATATATTATGAATTATAATATTATAAATAATTTTTATTACTAAAAATTTAAGAACATTAACAAAAAAAAAAAAAAAAGTATTTTGACTTGCTTTATTACATTTTGAATTTATATTAGATTTATTTGACAAAATTAATTATTTTAGTAGTTGTTGTTAGCTATTTGAGTAATTTTTCATATAACGTTACATAGAATAATTAAGTATTATATTAATTTAAATTTAAAAAAAAGTTAGTTAAAACGAATGATACTTAAAAAAGTGTTATATATTATAAGATAATACACGGACACTCACATGTAAAGCCAAAGACAAAACATATAGAAAAAGATATGTATGCGTGTATACAAGCAATTGGCTCACCAGGCAAGCCACCAAGGATTTCATAACATAGTACACAACCACCTTAGCTAATGGACGAGATCAACTAGGTTCTGCACCTGGGAAATATGTGGGCCTGCAATGGGTTTTTCATAACTACTGTAAGCTCTTCCTTCTCAGTTAAATCAACATCATCTCCATCCACAATTTTCCATTCAAAATTCCAAACCAAATTAGCCACAAAATATTCCAAATGAAGCATTGCCAAGCCATGGCCAGGACAAATTCTCCTGCCTACCCCAAACGGCATCATTTTGATCTCTCTGCTTCCTGTTATATCAAATACATCATCGCCATTTTTACCAACGCTAAGGAATCTCTCAGGTTTAAATGTCATGGGGTCTTCCCAAACCTTTGGATCCCATCCCATATCTGCAACCATAAAATTTACAGTCCCATTTTTAGGTACTAAATATTTATCCAAAATTACATCTTCACTCACTGCATGTGGCAACAACATATGTACAGGTGGATGTCTTCTTAACCCTTCCAAAATTACAGCTTTCAAGTATGGCATCTTCTGCAAATCACCTTCTTTTATTTCTCTCTCTTCATTTCCAACAACTCCTTTAATTTCCATAAAGAGCTTCTCTTGAATATGCGGATACTTAACCAAATTCGCCATTATCCATTGCAAAGTTGTAGATGTAGTGTTAGTGCCACCATTAAGAAATTCATTGCATAAAGTAACGATTTCTTTCTCACTGAGCTTTCTTTTCTCATCAGGAAGTTGCAGATCTAACAAAGTATCAACATAAGCCAACACATAATCATCTTCTTTTTTATTGTTAGACTGCCTTTGTCTCTCTTCACTCACCTTCTTTCTAGCTCTGATCAGTGGAAGTAATACCTCTTCTCTGTCCTTTAGAAGCTGAAAGAAATCTGACCAACGTTTACGGAACAAGATCTTCGTCAATCTTGGCCAAAAATTGAGTATAGCAAATTTACGAGCATTCAGAATCGCGGCACGCTCTACTCTCTCAATTTCTTCAATTTGTTTCTCGTCAAGTTTGTCTCCAAAACACATAAGCACCAAAAGACAAAACATGGCGAAGTGAAAATTATCCACGACACGAACGGGTAATTTTCCAAATTTCGACTGCGAGTCTAACCTTTTAAGGAGGATTTGCAAAACCCAACTGCGAGCATGAGAGTATGACTTCACTCGAGAAGGATGAAGGATTTCTGATGTAAGATTTCGGCGGAGGAGCCGCCAAGTAGGACCATAAAATGACGAGTTGATATTATGTTGATTACAAGAGGAGATTTTTCTAATAGTATCGGCTTCTGGGCGGTCGGCGAAAATGGCGCCCTTTTGGATTAAGGCTTGGTGGGCAAGAGAACGATCGGCGATAATGATGGCGGGGCGAGAACCGATGTGGACAGTGATCATAGGACCAAGCTTGTTGTGGAGGGAGCGAATGAAATGCGTGAGTTCCAAAAAGGAATAACGGAGCCATAAGATGTTGCTGATGATCGGGAAGTGGACGGGGCCAGGAGGAAGGATGTAATAGGTGGTGGACTTGTTGGAAGGAAAGAAAACATCGAAAATGGCTTTTAGCAGAGCAGAGATAGAGATGGTGATGATCAAGGAAAACCAAATTTCCATTTTCTCTGAAATTGGAGATTGATTATGGTAAAGGTATATTTGTACACTATACAGAAAGATAGGAGCACTTGAGTTGGATTGACATGATCGTTTGGTTTTCGGGATTTGTCTTGTCATGGACAGAGACGTTCAGAGCATACAGAACAAGAAGGAAAAAAAATTCATACTATGATGGGATTTGAAAATTCAAACCTTAGTGCTTATTATTATCAAAGAACTGAAGAGAACATGTTAATTTTATGTCAATATATATTTATCGAAATATAAATTTACCTGAATACTTTTTAAGAAAACATTTAAATCAAATAAAATGATATTTATTAAATATTTTAACTTTAGGATTAAGTATTTTAATTTGTAAAATTAAACGAGATAATACTCGATTTATCTCAAAGTTATTCGTGACATTCAATATATATATTTTTTTCAATTATCACCTTGGCTCCGCAATGCTACAATTTTTAGCGAAAACAATAAAATAAGTAAATTTTAATTAATAAAAACTATTAAAAAAAAAAGTCGTAAGCAATGACGACGCAGAAAAAGCTTATTTGATTCAGTCAGCCATTGATGTCATTCAAGCTCTCTCTTTACTTAGGGGACAAGGTTAAGGTCTGACTAATTCATGAAAATCAGTGACGTCTGTACTTAACGGTTGACATGTATACTTCAACATTTATGACCGTCACCGATACAGTCAATTAGACAATAGTGTGGAACCCCATAGGATATTCTTCAGCCGTAAGATGCTAGCCAATAAGCACTGCTATTGGGCTCTCTGTATGTCTGCGAAAGCTGGAGTCCCTCATTCTCCGTCTGCATAAAAGCCCGGATGATGCTAACAAGAGGACGAAAGCTGCTTGGAACTGAAACCTTCCCGAGAATCATTTGCACAACCAAGGAACTATAACATTCCATACGACAAGAAGAGATGCCGCAAGATTTAGCGAGATGAATGCCATGAACCCCAAAGCTCAGCATGTGGAACTGAACAAGTCCCAAGACTAGCTACAAAACCTTTCACACACCGAGCATTGCTATCACGAATCAAAGCTCATTCTCTATTTCTTTTTCTTCCTTGTGTTATTATTTATATTCAAATTGCTTGCTTCTTCTTAAAACACCCCTCCCCCCCCCCCCCCCAAAAAAAAAAAAAAAAAAAGAAATTGATGTCGTAAGAAATTTGCATTGGAGTATTCAGCGCCCACACTTATAAACCTCAATTACACCATTACCTATCGGATGTGGAGTTCCATGACAACTTGACAGAAATTGAAATTGTCTTTCATTACCGGTAACTATGATGACATTGACCAGTTCTTATACTGACTGACATGCATTAGGTAAAGTTGGTATTAACAAGCTAAATTAACAATAGTACATAATTACTCTAATCAATAGACAAGATGAATTAGTTTTCGCACCTGGGAAATGTGGGTCTTTAATGGACCAATCCAAGCTTTATTACAAAATTTTTCATCATCCTAATTTTTTAAAATTATTATGCGAAGGATATTTTAAGAATAAAAAAAAACAAATGAATTTTTAAATTTTCAATTTACTCAAAATATGAAAAGTTCATTTATAGATGTATTTAACAGCATTAATCAATTTTTTTAAATTTTACACTTATCTCCACTAAACATAATAACTATTTTCTAAATCCTATCTCATCACCTCTCTTAATTCCAGAGGCACATTCGTCAAGAGACAATTGTCAAAACAAAAATAATTAAATAAAAAAAATTTATTAAAATAAGAGGATTTTGTTATGATTTAAATATTTTTTTAATCGGCTTACAAAAATCTTATATGATATTATAAATAAAAGTATAGGGATATGTATATATATATATGGTAGCAGTGGAAGAAATTCGTAAACCGGCAAATCACCTTATGTACAAGTCTCTAAGTCTTCGGAAAATCATTCATGATAGTTCAATTCTAGTTGGTTAACTTACAGTTCCAGAATTACAGAAAGAGATCTCCATCCCTGAAATCTGAGTTCTATGCTATACTGAACACAACCCACATCCTAATAATATACCTAGACCATTGAATGATTACTATAATGGTCAATTATTTTTGATTTTTTTTATTGCCAACTTATTAAAATACTGCTAAAGCTTCTATTTGGAAAGTCTGATTTAAAAATTATTGCATCACTAAATTCAGAATGCCATTGAACTGCGTCATCTAACATTGACACTCAACAGAAAATCTACCAGTTCCAAGAATCAAACACACCATATAATACTTACTACAAGTTTAAGGCTTCATTTATATTATGCATGAAGGTATTAAATTGTTGATCCAGAAGTGATTGCTTTATTCTCTTCTCATGATACCTACAAGAAAGAAACAGTTGCAATGCGTGATCAATCTTTACAAGCTAGTCACCCCAAAAAGATGAAGGAATTATCCTTGTATCTCAAAATGTACAAATTGCTGTGTGAAAAATGTTCAAACAGGGAAATGCATCCGTGTGTTAAAAATTTAATATGACTAAACAATTTCTTTTCACAACTGGTGCTTAGAAAACAGAATCATGAAACCTTGTTTGCCTTGAGAAGCACATCACTAGTGAGCATGTTCTCCCAACTATTAATGAAGATAGTTAATCTAAATAATTTGATGCAAAAGTGGTAAATCTAAATCCATATGAAATCGATGACAAAAAAAATAAAAAATAAAAATAAACAAAAACAAAAATTTTTGAAATTTGGAAAGGCATACTTACACAAGCTGGACTATTCAGTGCAAATCTCAATAGCCTCTGCTTATGAAGCGTTCAATTGTCCTTCCTTCCTGATGTTGAAAATATTCTGTTAAATCCAATAGCATGACAATGCAAAGAACGGTTCACTTGTATCTAATATTAAGTATCACTAATATGCCTCCCAACTTTCCTTGTTAGAACCATCAAGTCATCTGATAAGAAAAAATACAAGTCTCAAGAACAGAGCCAACTAGCAATTATATAATTGCTTCTTTGGTAGAGAGATCAGCCCAAATGAAGAGTTACAAATTGGAATTACACAGAATCTCTTCCATGTAGAAGCCAAACCATCGATGACTCCAACAATTCTTCTGTGCAATCAGAATTCAGACATGATGAATTTATAGGATCTCGAACAGCAGGTCTCTTTCATTTAGACTTCACTTCAACCGCCGAAACAATCTCAAGCAAGTCACCCAAACCTTTTACTAATACTTCTCAGCTCCCATGTCATAGTCCTGATTAGTGTAGTCATCATCACACTTCAGAGTAAACTCATCCACTAATCTGTCTTAATAACCCACAGGAGCCATAACCACAAATCCTTTCTAGCTGCCACAGATATTTAACTTCAACAAATTGTGGGAAGGATTAGGGAACATCAATCTCCTATCCCCAAGGAAGGGCTTTTGAATTCAAACCCAGCAGATTTGTTAAACCCGAGGACAGTTTAACCAGTGGATTCCCAGAAACAAACTAGGTCCCAAAATAATTATTCTACCCATGTGTTTGGAAGAAAAAATTACGCCACAGGACATGATCATTTGCAAAGTTGCTAAGTCAGAGAAGTCCTGACCAAGTATACTTCTATTCGATCAAAAACAAGTTTTGAACAAAAGAAACTTGGTGGACTATAGTGATGGGAGATTTCTCTCGGAATAAAAAATTAATAGCAGTTAATACCTACGAACTCAGGAAAGCCCTATCTCAGCTGCATGTCCATTAAGAAAAGGAATACCATTATCTGAGGAACTCAGTTTTGCAGTTTCCCGTGAATTTCACGCATCAATAACTTCGAGGTGTCTACAATTCGTTTGCTTTCATAAACTATATAATTACATAATTCATGCCTAGGAGCTGGCTTTAGTGGTCGAAGTTGAGTGAGAGGATTCTTTATGACGCATTTACTGTATTCCTCCCTTGCTGGATGGACATGCTTCCACCAGAAATCAGAGAGTGCGATTTTCAGAATGTCCCAGTAGTCTACATCTCGATATATTCTAAATAGACTGCTGCCTACAGGAGTCCAAACATAGAAATCCATCCAATCCCTGTCCAGTATTTCCATTAAACCCTGAGCTTGTGGAATATGGTATAAGGGAATCCGCTTCCAAGGCGAAGCTATGCTCATATCTCCATTGAAAAATGGACACTTTATTTCCAGCACTCCTCGGGAAGGCAAGCCATAAACCATCATGTCAATCACCCCATCTGGTGAAGCTGCTAACCAATCATCTTCTGGACTCTTCTCATGATATATTTGAAATTCAGGAAACAAAACAGTATTTCCTGTAATCAACTTGTATCTTTCAAGCGCTTCCTCTTCTTTGATGTTGCTCCAGCAAGTAGCCAAGTTTCCAGAAAATGGTTCTATTGCGCCAAGTTTCTCTAACCAAAGCTGGACTCTTCGGCCAGGCCACAAACCAATAGCCCCACCAAAAGTGCTTGCCGTCAGTTTATACTTTCTTTGTTGCTGCCAGTTTTTAAACCAGTGCTGAAGACTAGTTGACTGAAGAATTGGAAAAGTTTCACCAGTTTGATATTTAAGAAGCGGATCAAAATGTTTTGAATCTATTCTGGAAGGATGATTCTGTGTATCAATGTTGGCAGTAGAGCTCTCACTAGTTGGATCCAATAAGCTCTGGCTTGAGTAGCTTCTTATATTGCTAGGATGCACCAGAAGTACACCAATAATAAAGCTATAGCTGTAGTTGTTATATGAAAGCTGAATAGAATCTGTAAAGCAAGATACAAATTCTTCACTGCCGAAGAATAAAACCGAAAAAAAAAAAATGTTAACATATAGTGATCATCAAACAACAAAAGAAACATTAATGTAAAAAATCAACATTACTTGACACTATTTTGAAACAACATAAAATCTATTCATATCTCCATGAAGGGACAGATAATTAATAGGATTCTTTCATGTATTCATGTAACCTGATTACTTAGACAAGAGCATCACAGGTGCAATACTCATAAAAGAAATCTTACTTTCAGGGTCCATCTGATAGGAGAAATTTATATAAATTTATACCCGAGGAGTCAAAAAAGAAAATATCTACTAAACGATTTTACAATTCCAAAATACCAGTATTTAATTAACAATTTTCCATAACTCAAAAATATAAATTTTAACATCTTCTGAAATTGTGACTAGACAGAGCATATTTCATGATCAATTTTCAAAATTTGGTCCCAAACTCTCCATTTTTACATACATACACTCACCATGAACCATAATTTGACTCAATGATTCAAATGGGTATAAACTTAAGCAGATGTAAAAACCATTATAACAAAGGACACACATATGTAGCCATAGTCAAAAAAACAGAAAAAAAAATGTGTACACAAGCAATTCGCTCACCGAGTAAGCCTGCAAGGATTCCGACGCATAGAGAAACCGATTTAGCCTCGTTTGAAGAAAATAGAGGAAAACTGAGATCCTGAAGATTATCTCACTCATCTGTTTGTTTTATGCGCAAGAAGGAAGATAAAACCCTAGAGAAGACAGAAGGAGACAAGGGGTTTTAGAAAACCTCAGAAAATAATGCCACACCAAAATATGAAGAGACAGTGCAAATAAAGGCCGAGAGGTATCATATCCGAGAGGTTGTCCAGCTACAAAAAAAAAGCGAGGATCCGGGCCGCTTTATAAAACAAGAATTTCTCTGTTTTCCTTTTGTCTAATGTGAGGCGGGCCGATGGCTCTTTTTTGTGAGCTTATCCGAATTACTTTCTTATCTGGGCTTTATATCCATGGGCCATGGGCTTTACATATCGGTCCAGTGTGAGATATATTTTTGAATTTGAGGATGATGAATTTGAAAATAACTCTACCTAACCTATTAAGATAAAATATAAATTCTCCAGTTTGATGAAGTTATAATTTTTTATTTATATAATAAAAAATCTTATACGACTATTTTTTTTGTACGAAGGGAATAATAAACAAATCTAAAGCAAATAATTCAATCCTTAAGTTTCTTTATTAATTATCAACCACTTCTCCTCACGTGTAAAGAGTATTATGTAGCTAACTAATTAATTACTGTATCAACCACTTCTTCTCGTTGGCTAAAGAAAAAGACCGAAACCACAAATTAATTATCTATTTTAATATTAACTTTTAAATATTTAGGTTTATTATGTACTTATCAGTCACATTATTTATGTCATAACGTAAACCTCCTATTATAAGGCATGTAAAGTAATTTCATATCTACTTATGGTTTTTGTTTTTAGATATTAAATTTATTGTTATATTATTAATAGGTTTATATAGTTGTTAATGATTATAAATATATTAGATATAAGAACTTTTTTATTTGAATTAAAAACTATCATTTCTAAATAATTAGGTTTGAGGATATAATTTTGAAAATAACAAAACAAATGAAATTCAATTTTTCGAATTATAACGTCATAACGTGGAAATTCAGTTGAATTTTTCATTTTAAGTTTTATTAAACTAATCACTCGAATTCATTTTAGAACAAATAATTTCCGCAAGCCAAATAAAATTAAAACAAACATTAAGTAAATAAAATAAAATATTTTAAAACAAACCATGTAATGTACTTTATCCGCCGGCCAGACAATTTAAAATTTAAAATTCTTTTTATAATTTTTTTGGTAATTTTTTTCTTTCCTTCCATTTTTTTCACCGTTCCTGTCGTCAGTGGCTCACTGCAACCATTATTCTTTTTGATTTTGGACAACTTTATGTGAAAAGAACATCAATAAAATAAATAATTTTGAAGTTATATACATAAAATATAAACTTAAAAAAATAGTGGATAATTTTTTTAAAATTAAAATAATAAGCAATGGACTGAATTACGATAACAAATGACAACGACTACCCCTATAATAGATAACATGTTGAAGTTTCAAAGTGCAGTTTAGCAATGGAAATGGATGGTTAAGCTCAGGGTCCAAGTTACAATTTTACACACATATATATATAATACCAACACCAAATATTATGTCATTCGTTAGTCGTATAATTTGGGCAATTAATGAAGAGCTTTAACCCTTTCGAAACACACGAAGACAAAAATCAATTACATCTTTTAACCATAAATTGTAATTCTAGGGCATTAAATTTAAATTTCAATCACTTGAATGGGAGATATCATTTCAATCAAATAGAAATGAAGGATAGGAAAGAAAGAATTTATTACCATCTTATAGGGGTTAGATCACCAATTTCAGTGTCAAGAAATTCAGCTTGAAGCTTCAATTAGCAAACATGCCAAGTATCAATTAACTAACAAATGTACAAAAGTAACTTCAAAGTTTTCCAGCTACAAAAGAAAATTCTATGAATCTGTTATATGCTGAAATAAATGCAATATATTACAAAACTACCGTTTATTCCGTACTCCATAGATTCCAGAGTAGTAAAATCAGAATAATTAATGCAAATCTCTCATTCACATATCATGAAGGTAAATCCATGGACAGATTTTATTACCAACAAATCTTCATGGTTTCATCTCGAGTTCAAGTCAAATTCCCCAACTTCTCGCCATTCTCCTTGAGTGCCAGTGTCTCCATTTTCGGTCTCCTCATCATTCAAGAAATCTTCAGATGGCTCCTTCTCATCTCTTTGTACATTGTTTCCCCAACCATTCATCATTTGATCAGGGTTTACACCATGTTCCTGCTCTCCCATGTCAGGACCAATTGACACATTGTTGCCTTGAGATCCAAGCACACTTGCCCTTATTGGGGCTCGAGCCATCATTTCACAGTGAACATGTGATTCTGCACGAGCTTGCTCTGCCTGAACCATTGCTGCCATTCTAAACTGAGCCTCCCGACCAGCCTTCTCCCTAGCATCCATTTCTGTTTTCAGATCCAACAGGAATCGTTTCTCCTCCTGAAGGAGAATCTGCTCAATCATCAATCTCTCCTCAGATCGGAATTCCCCCAAAGTTCGCTTGCGAGTTATAATGTTGAAGGCTAGGGCTTGTTTCTCAAATGTGCCTGTGAACTCTGCAACTTTGGTTGCAATATTGTGGTCCCACTGTTGAGAGCGAGATGGCATCTGACCTGTTGTGTCTGAATCAAGGATTCTATCATCCTCCTCTGCTTCATAGTCTGCTACTACATGGTAAGGTAGTAACCTGCGCCAATTTTACAAGATGGATATCTGAGAACTGCAGAAAATTCCAAAACGCCACTGAACATTAATGCAACTAATTTGAATGACTATTAAAGGGTTTTGTTTTCAGGAGAAGTAATTCAAGGACTATATTCCATCAGTCCCATTTTTTTTTTTTTCACCCCTATGAGATTCAGAAACATAAACAAACAAAAACAAATATTAGATGTCACCCAAATCACAAGACTTCAAGGTTACAAACATAAAATAATGGACATAAAAGCAGTTCTTAAGCAGTAAATGAAATCAGTACCCAGGAGAGATTATAGAATCCCCATGTGCACACAAGAATATAGTTGTATTTATACTCACATTAAACATCACTAAAAGAGTATAAAAAAAAAACAGCCACAACTTGGGACCAAAATCGAGTTATCAAAGAGCTACAACAGATCTCCAAATACAATAAACAACCAGCCAGTCTACCTACCATGTGAGTGACTCAATAAACTAAAATGCAGAAAGCTATATTCACCGAATGATGGAGGATCCTTTATAGAACAGGGGAATGGAACTTATATATAAAAAGCATCACTAAAGTTTGGCATAAAAAACAGTATATCCTACCGATATATCACCTTGAATTTTCCATTCATAAATCAATCTGCAAATTTTCAGAGTGTGTGAATATGTTTGGCAGGCAGAATTCCATGAAGCACATCAATTTCATACCACATGCAAGTCTTGGAATCCCCTCTAAAGTTAAATTCAGTTAGCATTTTGATGTATGTTTCTAAGAACATCTCGAGAATAACTCTAACACCCCCTAATACATGTGCGAGCGGACACACACAACCAAAAAGTAAGTACTACAAAAGAAAGTCAGCAGAACCGGAACTAGCTATTGTAACTTGGATGAAATCCCAATTCAGTATGAACAACTGTATCCATAGATCCCTGAGTACATATATATAAAAATAGGTGGAAAATGAAATCAACTTGTCATCCATGACATCTATATATCCTTCTGAGGTTCCAAATCAAGGGAATATTTGGGTTTAACTCTCAATAAATAATACAAAACTATTTTAGTGTTTCATACACAAATACTTTCTTTGGATCACTGTGTGATATAATAGGCATATAATCTACATTTTCATGTATCCTTTGGTATCCTTATTGAGAGTTTGAATTAAATTCATATCATGTCCCTTCAGAAAGACTAGGCATTCTATATAAATTATTTTCAATAATTTTGCATAGTTTGTTTGCATGACCTGCAGTGCATGCACCCTCTCTCTCTCTCTCTCTCTCTCTCTATATATATATATATATATATATATATATATAATGATAAAAAAATTAAAAAGTTGCAAATCAAATCCCTAATTTAGTAAACCTCCAACTTCCTTTCCAACTAGCTGGAAACACCATACTAGAGAGTTTCTTCAACCATTGCGCCACTCCACCAACACCAATGGCACAAATTCGAAAGTAAAAAACTTACACCCTCAATTCATCCACACCAACAGACGTGGCAGCAGTAAAACACACCAACAATCTCTTACATCTTTGTGCACATAAATTTCTGTTGATTTCTAAGTGATCACATGGACTGTTTGTCTGTTTGAATAATGGACATTATAAATTGCATAACAGCAAACTGTATAAACACAGCACCCCCCACCCCCAGCTCCGGGCATAATCTAGGATCCAGACAATTCCTTGCATCATCTCAAGCAAAATGTGATCCATGTCAAGTTATACCCAAACTGGATCCTAAAGTAAATAACAGCAGAATGACAAATACAATCCTGTAGAACAAATATCAAAATTTTATTGATGTCATTATCAATCTTATTTTGCATTGTCAACAAACAGGATCCTCCTGTACCCTAAAAATTGAAGTAAAACAAACATATACAAAAATCTTAGCAGCCAATAACATCAGAGATTCACAAATATAGAAGTATAAAGAAATCAAACTTTCTCCACAGCCAAACAGAATAAAATGGAAACACAAAATAACAGAGTCAGTCACACATAGGCATAATTGAATCACAGTATAACAACGAACCAGACCTTTCACAAGCATCCTCAAGAGAAGAAAAAGGCCGCTTGACATCAGGGTGGCAGACCCGCCAAGCGTCCTGGTAAGCCATCTGGAGCTCCACCTGGTTCAATGGGGGCCGGATCCCCTTCTGTTGCTGCTGTAGCTGCTGCTGCTGCTGCTGCTGTTGCTGTTGCTGTTGCTGTTGCTGTTGTTGCTGAGAATGCTGTAATTGCTGTGCAGCATTTTGCCCTAAATTAGATCCTTGCTGCTGCAAATTGGGATTAGGATTAGGGTTAGGGTTTTGCTGCGGGAGATTGAGCGGGCGGTGGAGGCCCGGGGCGCGGAGGTGGGCATCGATGTTGGAAGGAAATCGCGAAATAGCTGCCGCTTGTTGTTGTTGCTGCTGTTGTTGTTGCGCTTGTTTTTGTAATTGCTGTAAGAGAAGAAATTGTTGCTGTTGATGTTGTGCTTGTTGCTGCTGCTGTAAGAGCAATTGCTGCTGCTGCTGTTGATCCATTTCTCTGCCTCTCACAATCACTCTTTTGCGTTTGTCTTATGTTCCTTGCTTGCTTAAACTTCGGTGTTGTAGAGAAGCGTTGCTTCTTCTATGGACCTTTTTTGGCCTTTCAATATATTAATTCAAAAATATACTGTTTGTTTTTAACATTTTTAAATATTAATTAATATTAATTCAATAGTATATACTAATGATTATTATACCTGTAAAGACTCAAATTATAAAATAGGTCAATTTTTGCAAAATTATTATCTTTTTTATTCTTTTTAAGTATTAAAAACGTGATTTGAACCTAAATATATTCTCAGATCACATATATACATAACGTTATGTTATGACTTAATGTGCCATTATCTTATTTTTTTAATAATTAGACATTTTTTTTTTTTTAATTTAACGAAATTAGATTGATAATGGCAATTGATTTTTAAGCGAACCTGCACTCATATTCGAAAAGTAAATTGGACTTTAGTCCTTTATGAGAATTCTTAGCCATCTAATAACTATTAGCACTATTTATTTATCTAGATAGTCGCTAGTATTTTTTTTAAATTTGCATTTACTATAATCTTAGAGATTATTTTATACTACACACCAAAACATAGTCTAAGTGCATATTCCATTTAACAATAGATTCAAGTTTGAATCCCTTTTTCCCATTACTAAAAAAACAGGTAACATTTTATATGCATTTCACTGCATTATATTTCATTTCAACTACCAAATACAATCTTAATATATTAATAAATGATACTTACTCCCAATGTCGTAAGGCTGGAGATTAAAATTCTACATGAATATTCTTAGATAAGAATCAAGTGACTATAAAGTATTATGGAAAAGTTACATCATATCACATTGTAACAAACTAAAAAAGAATAATGTATTGATCGCAAGAATAATTTATTTATAATATTATATTTATTTATAGTTCAAATTTTTAATGCAATTTCACATTCCACATTAAAACTCTAATCCACAACCTTATGAGTTAATAAATTTTAGACAAGTCCCGGTTCCATCATGCCACCACAAGTTAATATGAATGAAAGACAATCCTGAAAGTAAAGAATTCCTCAATAAAAAAAAATTATATAAAAAAAAAAAAAAAAAGTCCAGTAAATGAAGACTTGAAGAGAATACACCAAACCGTCTGTTAAAACTATTTCAGATTTCAATAGGGAGCAAATATTTACCCAAGCCATAGGTCATTAAATTACACTGGTTTACTTTTGCACGGCATTGCCTTGCCTTGCCTGCCCCTCCCTCTCTTTCTCTCGGTTCTTGCCCCCTCATCTTTGCATACTTCGAGCAAGCAAACAAAACCAAACAAATATTCCAAACTCAACCAAAGACGTATAAAGAAAAGAAAGGAGGGTGTGAAAAAAAAAGAGAGAAAAAAGAAAGAAACTTCTCCCAGATATGGAACCTGAAATCAAAGAAATGAACTAGAAAAAAAAAAAAGAAAAGAAAAGAAAACCAAGAATGCACAAAACCTAATAACGCCTACAAAATATTAGGAAGATTAGAATCCAATCTCTGCTGCATTTCCTTAATCTTCATGGACAGTTCTGCCTTCTGCTCCTTGTAGCTCTGCAACAAATACTCTTTCCCTTCTATCACTTCCTTCAACTCTCCTACTTCCCTCTTCAGCATCTCAATCCTCTCCCCATCTCCCGCCCTTCCCTTTTCTGATAAATCAAAACTGTTCTCTCTATCCAAATACCCATTTGCATGACCATTTCTCACCTCAGATGGCCATATGGTAACTGTTGAGGGTTTTTCATTGGTGGCCACGTGTTTTACACAGTGATCAGCAATTGCCTTCCTCAGCCTTTGAATTTCTTTCTCGGAATCAAACAATTCCCTGTTAGCTGTATCAAGCTGTGATTGCAGATTTGTTGAATGTGCTAGGTGAGCATTTAATGAACTTTGCAACTCAACAATCTGATCCTGCATCTCCATTATCATGTCATCTCTTCTCTTCAATTGTTGCCTTAGCTTATGTATCACTTCTCGCTTGCTGAAGATATCAGAGCCAGATTCTGAGACACATGGTGAATCAGAACAATTTGAATGGTGGAATGGCTTTGGAGGCAACTCAAGGCGATCAGGAGATGAAATCCACATAACACCATTTTCCCTGGTAAATTCAGGTCCAGGAACTGTCACCAAAGGAAGAGAAACATCAGACTCAGATAACATCTGGTCACTAGGGTGGTGCTTCAAATCTGCAATGCCTTCATTCCCTGTTTCAGATTCAAACTCAAAAGTCATATACATAGGCAATATTTTATAACAACTGATTCAAAGAATTGGATTCAAGAAATGACATAATCTATCCATCTACTAACACAAATAAATCCATAAACATGCACACTCAAAGGTCAAAACCACTTCCAAATGAGCAAGGTCTCTTAAGCATTTCAAACAAATTTGTTGTAAAGGATTCTATTAAAGAAACATGTCATTGCCAATAAGCAGGATTTCCACATATATGGAAGCAATAATGTCAATGCTTGAAACAATAGATAAAGTGAAGGAAGCATAGTACTTGACCGAGCAACATAATACAAATACCAGAACAGTATCAGGGAGGTTCAATCTTCCAGGCAAATGAAAGGCTCACTTTTCTTTAGCAGGCTGACAGCACACCTTCATTGAAACCTTTTATTATAGATATGCAGATACTAAACACTAAGGGAAGCAAAATTTTCCATCAAAAATAGTCTCCTACTTTAATAGCAGATTGTTCACCCATAGTTGCCTTCACATTTCTCTTACAGCATTATTTAATTTATCTTCTCATCATTTCTTGAGAAATGCTAATTCATCTAAAAGATCCTAAACTGCATACGTGTGTTGACTTTGGCCCCATCTTTCAATTTTGCCAATTAGATCCCCAAGTTTGGGCATTGGTGTCAATTTAGTCATCTCATGCATTAACCTTTATTCAAATATTTGCTAGTCTTGAATTGGTGGGACATAGAACAGTAGCATGTTCTACAACTTCAAATTAGACATGCCACGTATATCATTTCTGAAACAGTAGACCTATCATATCAGCATTTATTAGAATTTCTACTATTTAGTTTTATCTTTTTTTTTCTCCAATTTTTTTATAATTGCTAAAATTACATGTTTATTTATGAGTCATTGGACAAATCCGCGTGCTACTATGTTCATTTATAAATGGTACTTATACAAATGAGATCAACATGGCCCATAATTGTTACCAATACCACAAAGTTAGGGTACAACTGGCAAAATTGAAAAGTAAGCTAAAATAGACAGAGAAACCAAGTTCTGAATTTTTTAAAAGTAGGCCTCAAATCATGTACACAGAGCTATAAGCTCTTTTAGGAGACATAAATGTCAAAACA
The DNA here is from genome assembly GCF_041381405.1 of Jatropha curcas. Taxonomy (NCBI): domain Eukaryota; kingdom Viridiplantae; phylum Streptophyta; class Magnoliopsida; order Malpighiales; family Euphorbiaceae; genus Jatropha; species Jatropha curcas. The sequence continues at coordinate 29,293,727 of NC_143152.1, read as the reverse complement.
TTCTAACAAGCATTTTACCAGACACAGATATGAGTTTCATGCCACCACAGGAAGCAAAAGTGAAGAAAAGCACTTGTGCAAGAGGGGGAGAGGCATCCAGTGGCAAAAACTATTAAGCAAATTCATTGCAATCCTGAATATAACAGAAAAGGATCCTCTTTGGATTGGTCTACGGATGTAAATTTCTACACTTCGCTCACATAATAATATATAATGATATCAGCTTCTCGAAATAATCCAGTGATATTGTAATACACAAGGAGCCCTCTTCACAGAATAAAAGAAGAAATTATTATTATACAATGCAGCATTATCATAAAAAGTCCAAAGTAAAATGGTAAAAAAGATCACTATTTCAACTACTTGTTCTTCAATGCTTGAATTTGGAATAGAAAAATCAGCATACCAGATATGCAGTTGAAGCAACCATCATCATCCTGTGTAAAGGAGTACATGTTTGAATGCACATGGCAACCTCCTGTCCTCCTCCTCTCCGATGATTTCCCATTCCCTGAATAATATAAAACTCAAAAATTCAGATCATGTTCATGTCTAAGACAACTTCCTGACAGTAAATTGTACAATAGCTCTCAGACCATTACTAGCATTTGTCTGTTGCTTTGATTCTAGTGTCTGCTTCAGCTTGTAACCAAGGCGAATTGACAATGTGCTTAACAAGGCACCACCAGCAATCAAAATCCAATTGGGTCCCTCACCGTGAAAGTTTCTTTCCTTCTGACCTCTAGGGATCCCATTAGTTCTTGATTTCATTTTACTAGCAAGTAAAATTGTGTGAAACTCTCTGAATCATCCAAATATGACCTGCATCAACAACATACCAAAAATTCAATTATCTACAAGACACTAGATGAAATTGCACAGGTGACAAGCTCAAATGTTCCAGATTTTTTTTTTTTTTTTTTTTTTTTTTTTTGTAGCTCATCCAATACCTCCAATAACAATATCATAGATCCACAGTTCTTTACATCCTCAAACAAACAGTTTCAATGTGACAGCTGCATCTCTATGTGAAAACACACATTGTAGTATCACTATTTTGTAATGTTCCCTTAGTCTTCCTCCTGGGCAGTATAACGAGGAAACTATATTTCCTCAATAACAACAAGAACATCTAAGCCTCAATCCCAAATACAGGAAACTGTATTTCCTCGATTGAATTACCAAAAAAAAAAATTGCTTAACAAAGATGCAAAAAACAAAAACAAAAATATTAACACCATAATCACACCAATAGCCCTACAAGTTCTCAATACATTTCCAAAGCAATCAGTTAACAAACGGAAATCTGCAGGGTCTTTGATACAGTAAAATTGCACTCACATCTAACACAGTACTCAACAGTTTTAATAAATCGGATAAAATATAAATAGTGTTAAAAAATACCGGGAAGCAAAAATAGAATCCGTCATCGATGAACACACAAACAAAAGACGGTTTGGGTCAAAAACATCTCATAATGCACACATAATCACCGATAGAAACAAAGCAAAATAAAGAGCAAAGAATTTACAAAGAAAAAAACGAACCTCATCCAAAAATTAGGGTTTAGATTCTCTAACTGTGTCAAAAAGCTCCGTGGAGACCGCTGCTTTTACTCTTTTTAACCATTTCCACAATCAATTTCGTTAAAATCTGAACCTCTCGCCTGCAAACACTTGCTCCCTCTAAAATGAAAGCACCTGATAGAGAGCTGTTTGGGAGGTTTTGAAATGGCGGCTTTCGGGGATTTTTTTTTTTTCTCTTTTTAATTTTTCTTTTCTTTTTATAAGACGGCAAATCAATACTGGAAGGGGTGTTAAGTGCAATTTTGCAAAGTTTGTTCTTTTGCCAAATCAGCAACACATGTGGCCTTTTGGCTTTTTCAACCCTGGGCTAGCTGGAGAGAAATTTGAACTAGAATCTTTTTTTTTTAAAATTGCTTAATTTCTTCAATAAATATAAAATGAATTATTAAAAAAATTGCAACTAACTTTTTTTATGTACTCACATGTCTTGGGGTAATATCTAATTGTGATCCTTCTAAGTTTTAACAATAAATCAATTAAACGTGATCTGACTGATTTTTTTTATAACGATAAAGTAAAAAATCAGAATCAGATAGAGTTGATTTTATTTAAAAAATATATATATAATTTTAAAAATGATAAAGTTGTCATTAATGAACTTTCATATTTTGAAATTATTGAATAATCAGTTAATAATCAATAATATCAAAGCTATGCTTTAAATATATAAAACCAAAAATAAATTATTGAGTTATTTATTGGCTTTCCAAACCATAAGAGCATGATCTTTTTTCTTTTATTGAAAGTAAAAATGATCTCTTTTGTTAGTAGACTGAGTCTTCCTTCAATAGTGGTTGCCTTTTTTTTTTTTTCTCCTTTTATTTTGTTTCGCTTTGAAGTTTTTCTTTTTATTTGTTAAGAGATTCTATATCCAAAATAATATTATACACTAGGTATCAGAGACAACCCTCCGTTTAACTCATTTGATTTTACTTTAAAGATTTAAAAGAAATGACGTGAAAATTAACAAGTAAAAAAAAATTTAATATGAAGTTTAATTAATTAATTTTTTATAAATAATATGAAGTTTATTTATAAATAAAATTTGAAGTTTAATTAAATTTTTGGGTCAAATAATATGAAGTTGCATCGTATATTTTTAGCTCTATATTTAAATTATAAAATAAAATCAATATAAAAAGAAAAAAAAAAAAAAAAAAGGAGAAAATGTGAAGGGCAATGCCGACCTTAGGAATAAATAACCGAGTAAGGAGAGGCAAGGGAAGTTCATTGGAAATGAAGCATTTGTCATTACATTTTCCTTTCATTTTTGGACCAGTCATTTTGGATTAGGATTCAAGAATCTTGTACTAATTTATATAATTCAAAATTATAAAATAGATACGGAATGATTATTTTTTAATCTTTTTAATTTTTATTAATTAATTAATGCTCATCAACTACATAATTTATTAACTTCAAATATACTCAGGAGAAAAGGTGAAAGATTTTCACTTTTTTTTATTTATTTTTGCTTTAAATAATTGGAAGGAAAAATAAAAGTGAAAATGGTCCTTTTCTTTTTAGTTTGTGAAACTGAATACTGTTTCTAAATCCCTTACAATCTTTTTGTAATACCAATCCAATTTCGTTTTGTCCAATACAAGAAAGGAATCTTTTGATTTTAAAGAGAATATTTGTACAATGGTCTAACTATATTCTAATCTATTTTATATATAAACATGAGAATAACTAATATTACCTTTCATGAAATTTGAAATATTATAAAATAGCTTTAGTTGTAGTCAATTCAAAAATAACATTTTATACCAATGAATATTTGAATGAATCGTTTAGCACTCCTCTCTCTTACATGGGGTCGAGAGTTTGATCCTCGTGGATGGAGCAAATACTTACTGGAAGCATCATATCCATTCTTGGGCGAATTCAGTACGAGTAGAATTTAGTTCTAGCTCAATGTGCTCAGGATACCTATGGTTAAGATGAAAAAAAAAAAAGAAAAATTACATTTTATTATTTAAATTGGATATAATCTCTAAAAATTATTTTTAAAATAAATATATATAGATGATTAAAAAAAGAAAAAAAGTATACTCTTCATTTTTTTTTTTATGGTTGTAGAAAAAATTATGGGTTTATTTGGTGAGGATAGAACGTTTCTTTTATATAATCTTTTTTATTAATTAATTAATTTTTTTTATTTTTTTATTTTAAATTTACAACTTAGAAAAATAGAGAAACAAAATTAGATTCTAACATTATTTACTTTGTAATTTTTATTTATTGACTTGACTATAATTTTTCAATTAAGGAAGAAATTAATTTTTAAAATTCAAATTGTTAATTTTTTAACATAATTTGTTTTTTTGTTATATGTTGAGTTTCGAAAAGAGTTTTATTCTTAATGATAAATTTTTAATTTTTAATTTTTAATTTTTAATTTTCTTTTTCGTTACTGAATTATTTATGTTATATTTAAATTTCATTAACCTTATAAATCTATTACTAAATTAAAATGATAGTAGTTATAAAATAATTCAATAAGAGATTTATTTGTCCCTTGCAATAAATAGATATCGTAACAAATAGTAATTTATTAGTCAAAATATTGCAAGCATCCATAAAGAAAAAGAAATTACTGATTTGTTTTCGGATTATTTTCTTCTTGATAAAATTTAATTTCTTGGACATAAATGCAAAAGCCTACTGGGGAAAAAAAAAAAGTCACGTATATCCAAGGTAATCCGATATGAGTATGGAAACACAAATAATAATAAAATATATATTTATGTAGGTGATAGCACAAATTAATAAATCCATGAGAAATAAAAATTTGAAATAATGAAGATTAAAAATTTGTTTAAGAAAGATTTAGCACAATTTTTAATTTTTATAAAATAATGAAAATAAACTTAAATTTAGAAAATTGTACTGATAAGTTTATGAATTTACAAAAATATCATTAAGGATTTTAATTTTATTGGTTGAAAAATAAAAGTAGTTTAACAACTAATATTGTTCAAATATAATATAAAGACAAATTAACTATGATATGAGAAAGTTCAAAAACATAATTGATGAAATTAATTGTTAATTAAAATATTTACCAAATACTTACAATTTAGCTAGTGAATATAAATTAAATATTAATTGTATGAATCAATTGAATCAAATACGTTTTTTATATTTTCCAATAATGGTCTAAAACAACTAATATTGCTGAACAAAAATCAAAATAAATATTTTATATTGGATGAAAATGCTATATCGTTTACTGCTTGAATGATGATCACATTCCATAAATTTTCTCAATTACATTATCAAATATAGTAATGAAATCTTCATTACATTCCATTACATTATTCATTACATTATATTTTTTATTTTATTATATTGCATTATACTAAACCAAACATACCTAAAAGATTTTGTATTTTTCACCTGTTATAAAATTTATAATTTCATAAATTTGGAAAACAGTTATTACATATATACGACAAACAATCACACATCTTATTGTTGCAAGTTTAAAATTTTATGAAATAGTTATTACATATTTAATTAAAAACTAGAAATAATAATTCAATTTCCTCCTAATTCCATATATTTCTGTATTTTTATGAACCAAACAAGCGAATGATTTATTTCTAATCAAATCCTTTTGTTCTGGCTATTGCTGCAATAGGTAAATCTTATTCAGGCTTTCGACATGTAATGATGGCAAACTTAATGAGACCCTTCTTGTATCCTTGGATCATCAATGGCATCACCAGTGCTCCCCTAATGGTTTTTAAACCTGATAATTAATCATCGTAAGATCACAAATTTTTAATGAAAAATAATATAGACATTAAAAAAAAAAAAAAAAAAAAAAAAAAACTCATAGAAACAAATAAAGTAAATAAAAATAAATTCCTAGGCTTAAGAATTTGGAAATTACTCCCACAGCTAGAGATTCATCAATCTCTCGTTATTAAAGGAGATATGTAGAACATGAAATTGAAATTTTGACAACTATGATCTAAATAAATGAAAGCAAAATAGAATAACAAGTCTCAGGGGACAATACATCATAAAATCTTGAAAACTCCGTTACGAAGTCTCGAGTTTGAATCTAACTGGACTAGGTGAGATAGAGGGTATCTAATTTAGGGAAACATGTATCAAAGAAAATGTATGAAAGTTGCAGGAAGGGAAAAACTAAGCTTACCACTGCGCAATAGTGATGTCAAGCCCTTCCATGTCAATGCTGAGCGAATCACTGCTGGCCAAAATGGCGCGACATACTGAGACCAATCTGCTGTTTTGATATCCTGCAAAAGAACCTAACTAATCTATTTTGTGTTTCGGAGTAAAATGATTGAGTTTTTTGCCAATGTCATCAGAGTTCCCACCGTGAACAATAATGTCATCAACAAACAAAAGGATCTCAAGTTTAGATAACACAAGCAAGAAATTCTAAGTATCAAGAAAATCTGTTCTTCCTTGACTATTATTGAGTCCTGCGGTTAGTTTCTGGCAGTTTGAAGGAATTAATAACCTGAAGAGAAAGAGACTCGAGCAGTTGGACATAATCAGCAGCAGAACACCACTCAGGAAGGTAATAAGAATCACATATCTTCTTCAGATGCTGTTTCTCCCATTCCTGTAAAGATTCTTCAGAAGGGCTGAGATTCCTATGGCACCATGTTACTATGATAATTCTGCCACCCGGGGCTGCAACTCTAGCCAATTCACTAACAAACTGCCATTTCGATAAAAATATGAGAGAAGAACTCAGAACCATGTACAGTAAATAGCACAACAAGAAATTCAAGAATAAATATCATTTTTCATGGATATCAATGAGCTTTTTAATTCGGTTGTCTTAAGAATTGTGAGGTTAAAATTTAAAACACTAATCTGAGACCATTTAACTCAAAAAAAGAAAAAAAAACAAAAAGGAGAGAGATGACACCGAAAAAAATTGAAACTATGAGATGATCTGAGAGAGAAGAAACCTTCTTTTTGTCAGGCATATGTTCTCCACTCTCCATCGACCAGACCAAATCAAATTGACCATCTGGAAATGGTTGCTCTAAAGCATCTGCTACTTGAAAAGAAACCTGCTAATTGATGGAAATTAAATATTAGTCCTAATTCTGTCATCAAAGGTGTTAAAGCAAGTGAAAGAAATTTGAGCAACATATCATGACTATGAATAGAGACCTTGAAGCTTCATATATAGTCATTCTCACCTTGTCAGCTAAGCCTTGAGCAGCCGCTAGAGAATTCGCCCTTTGGACTTGTACAGGACTGAGGGAGATGCCTTGGCACTTGGCACCATATTTGTTTGCCAAGTACCTGGAGCTGCCTCCAATCCCACATCCAACATCAACCACATTCTTAGGCCAGTGCTTTGGATCCTCTTAAAAAATGAGATAATCCTAATTAGAAGCTTGTCTTCATTCACAATAAAACATATTAATGCATAAACTAATGATTTGCCTATTATAACATAATCATACATAAGTGAATCCAGAAATAACTTATTCTTCTTCAAATGGAATACTTATCTGTAATAAATAAATTCATTAGGTTGCTAGCTACTAAGCAAGGAGATGGACCAGGAGCCAAAGAGTTAATTGCGAAGTATGAGAGTGAAATCATAAAATCTCTCCCCGTTACTGTTAACAGATTCAAGTTAGCCTGTTTCTCGTACATCCTAAATTCCAATTGATAATGATATTAGAAATAACAACTCCAACAAAAAAAAAAAAAGTGAGTAGTTGGAGACCAAACTGTAAAATTTCTTGTTAGAAGAGCGCAAAAATGCAGATCCTAGGATGAATTTCACGTCAAAAAAAATCAAAATTGAATTCTTCTACTATAAGATCGAATTTATATATGAGAACGATTTCATCAGCCATTAAATTTAAATTTATACTTGTTTCAATCCAAATTCATCGATAATAATTTTAAAACTAACGAGTATGTTCTTGAATTTTTCATAATAGGATCAACAATTGCTAATAATTTTAAACCAATGAAATAGTAAAAATTATGCATCGAAATTGATAACAAAGAAATCCAAATTTCAAACTAATAAATGCATGGCAACTGGATATCCAAATATAGCAGGTGAGATGGTGAAAGGTATGACAACCACATATATAGTTTGTTTTTTACTTGAAATAATATTGCCTATTTAGCGCTCCAAATTTCTATCGACGTGCAATAACATAAGACGAAGAAAGGAGGAAAGAAAGAGATAAGATAACAACCAGAAACGCCGGCGTAACGTAGAGCCTCTTCAATCATTCGGATCTGAGCAGCTCTATGATCCAAAATTGAACCTGAAACTTGTACATCCGGGTCGTAGAAGCCGTGGTGCATATGATCTCCCCATATATCTTCCCATACACCAGACGACTCGTCGTAGAGTTCCGCTATGCCTTTCTTCAATACTTGAGTAGAGTCTGCGTCCATTTCTTGTACCGCCCTGGCACGTGTAAAAGAGGCACGGGATGGCGGAGGAGATTGACAGTTGCGGTGGCGAATAGAGAGGAATCTAAAGGGAGTGAATTTGTGGCACTGGCACGTGTGAATTAAGGGTAGGTTTGAGTAGGAGTGGAGCTGGAGACTAGACATTTCTGTAAAGTAGTTATGGCGGGTGTGGCGGCCTTTGAGGCGGGGTCAGATATTTTATATTATTCCTCATCAACTCTATAATTAGAAGTTGTCCCATGTTATGGCGGTTGTACCCTGTGAATGGTAACTTCAATTATGTTGACATTTGATTTTTGTTTTTAATTGCGAAAAAAATATTATTATTGAATACTATTTATTTTTATTATCTGGAATTGGAAATTTAATCTAAAAACATATAGTGATAAAAATTATGTTGACACGTTTAAGCTTAATTTTTAAAAATCAGTTTATATTTTGTGCACAAAAATTAAAAGAAACTAATTACATACCGCGCGTTGCGTGGATTATAAGAAATCCAAAAAACTATCATTAATCCACTGTTATATTTTTAATCTTGATGCAATTACTTATATGTACTAATAAAATTCGAGTGTAATTAGAAATTCATAATTCACTTAACATTAGAGACTTTAGATGAGTAAATAGTTTAACATACTAATTTTTGTGTCAATCAAAATATCGAAGAGAATAAGTACGTGGGTGATAAAAAAATCCTGAAATTTAAAATTAAATTAAGGTTATTATTCAATAATATTATTAATTATATTATTAGAGAAAGTAGGTCAGTTAGTTAAAAATAATTTAATTGTATTAATAATTTTATTAATTATTGATAAAAAATGAAAAACATACCATTAATACTTTTTAAAATATTAATTTCACCTTTATTAATATTTAAATTAGAAGAAAGAAAAAATAGTAAAAAAAATAGTGTTAAACCAGTACTTTAAAGATTTAATTTTGTGCCACGTCAATTTTTAAGTTTCCGTTTTTAAATATTTATATAAATAGATAGATAATTGGAAACAATTACTAAAAGAATGGATAAATTACTTATGGATTTTCAGTTGATAACACAGACTAAATATATGGAAAGAGCTTTCAAATTCAATTTTCACTAAATATTCCTAGAGGAAGTGGTGAAGGACTTTAACTGTGATTAAGCCGTGAACCAAATTTATTTGGTCATTATAATATAATCCCGATAAAAGTAATTAAAAAAGAAAAGAAGTAAATTACTAACACCTCCATATTATTATTGAATATAATTTTTTCCAACGGGTAACATTTACAATCACTCGTTAAGATATGGCAGTAAAACAATATCCTAATAATTTCAGCATAAAAGAATATTCTATTTATATCGGCATTTTTGTGGCTCATTATTTGGTTTTTGATTTATTTATTATTTAAATTATTATTATTATTATCTTTTAATAATAATTGCAATAAGTGCAAAATTTTTTAAGCCACTGACTACCTGGCTCTGGAAAGGCCCTTTGTCCTCTTATTTTAGTCGTCGGATATTGATTTCATTAATGTTACGTGAGAATGTGAAAACTACTTTCGCTAACAAATTACATATTCCATAGTTTGGCTATCCCATTCTTCATCCATCATATGTAGAAAAAATTAAGGCCAAATGATATTTTTATCATTTTTATGTATTTGTTTATCATATTTAATAGTAAATTTTTTAATATAAATTTCTATAATCTGTACATTTTTATGGTTTTATAAATTTTTAATTTTGAAATCAAACAAATAAAAATATTCATTAAGAAAATAGTATATCTCAAAGAAAATTCCCTTTAAAATTTAATTATTTTTTAAAAATAACCAGAGCTTAAATCTTACACATTAAGAAAAAATCAAAACAGAAAAGAAGCATCAGAAAAAATAAGCCACAAAGGGGTGGTGGATGTGGATGCCATTTTGTGGGAAGCAGTGAAGGGACGACAACGACAATCTAACCCTATTCCTATCATTCTTCTCACTCGGTTGTCGTGTCAGCGTACTACAACCAATCACAGACATTGATTTCAGTGGTACTAGATTTTGACAGAACAATCTGATTATTATCAGCATAACAGAATCCGCTTTTTTAACTTTTAGAAATAGCGAACTGATCCTTGAGTAGAGCCAGCAAACTTCTTACGAACCAAAAGCAGAATGAGAAGCGTTTCTGAAAAGCTTTTCAAAAGCCAGTGAACCCTAAACAATAGAGGCATATGCAAACACATAAAAATTCATTCGTATGGGGATCATCATGGTTTGATTCTAAATCAGAATCAAATTGATATTGATTTGATTAAATCGAAATTGTTTAATTCTGGTTATTCATTTTCAGAATCAGAATCAACGTGCCGATTAAAATCAATAGTTTTGATTTGAAACTATAAAAAAAAATTGCAAAATTAACAATTATCAATGAAACTTCCTACTTATTTTTTTATTTTATTAAATTTATTTATTCATGCAACAAAACTACAAAAATTAAAAACTTAAAAGAAATGTTCAATTTAAGTTTCAAAGCAAAATAATGGATTTAATGGTTCTAAATTTGCCTTAAGAGTTGCACAAGAGCAATTTAATTTTGGTTCCAATTTTTTTTTTTTTTTTAAGAAATCAAAACTAGCAGCTAGGAATCATGTTCATGACTGTTGCCTGCTTTAATAAGGGTCCCACAAAAAAGAGCCATAATGCTTTCAAGTAGCAATTACATGTCAGATTTAATTGCCTCCAACCTGTCACATCACATGGCCCAAAAAGTCTCTGCATTTAAACTTTTTTTTTTTTTAAAAAAAAAAAGTAAATTTCCATTTGATATTGCAATCAAAATTCATGTGAAATTTGAAAAAAGAGCTTAAATATTTATTTATATGGAAAAATTATTTTTAATGCGATAAAGGATTATCTCCTATATATATCAAAAAGAAATAACAGTCACTTCCACAGAAATATAATTGCAGAAAGGAGATTACTTACTTAACATGATACTGACTCCAAAGGAAGGATGGGTTTGAGTTATTTTACTCCCAATTACCATTGAAGAATACTGCCAATTTACATGCTATAAAACAAAATAACTAAAATGCATAAATGCAATGCAAGTGTTACAATCCTACTAGTAAGACATGGGGACTCTACTTGGATCCTGTGTTAAAAGTACGAGATTTCATTTGTCTGAACTCTGAATTCTACAACAATCCATATCAGCAAATTTTACAATCAACATAACAACAATCCATAATCATATAAGCTCTATCATTTACCATTAGCTTCAAGGAAAATACTTCCTACCTCGATCAGTTTTAAAGTAGATATAACAAGTGCTTAGCTACCTCTGTCTCTTACATTCAGGCATCCATAAGCCAATCCAATGGGGAAAACAAATGAAAATCAAATCAACCATTCAAGACCTGTTATTGCATTCAACTTCACTTGGAAACAATGTGTATAACAAGAAAACAGGTGGGAAGCCATGCACAATCAGATTCTATTAAATTATGAACTAGTCCAATGGGGGATAAACAATAAAACAATTAAAAAACAGGTTCAAGGCTTTCTAATGCCAGAAATGCCGATGTGCTAACTCAAGCAAAGAAATACATAACAAGAAGCATATCATATCTAGGATACATATTGGAAATTGACCATAAAGAATATGTGAATAGAGCATAAGAGAATAAGCTTTACTAATGAAACTATGATTCTACAACACTCTACCAGTTGATGCCTGATTCCATCTAATCTTGAGCAAACTTCTTCTTCTCATTGTTGTACTCTTCCATCTCCTTTAACCATAAGTCTGCAAACTCACAATTTTTCCATGCATCAAACCACGGCCCTCCTCGAGTATAATGTATTGCTTTAGGAAAGGTTGTGGTGTCACCTTCCACAACCTTGTTATGGCCCTCAAGAAAATTCCACACAAATGGAATTGAACCAATGTCTTCATCCTCAAGCCATTGAAACCTATGAAGAAAAGCACCAGTTTGCGTATTCACAACCTCAGGCGTCAACACCTTGTTTTTCGGATGACCACAGTTGTATAACACCATTGAAGACCAATTCTTCCTTGGATAAACAGTTTGCACAGCCCCATCCATTTTTGTGGTCTCTTTCGGTGTATAGTCATGTTGAACACACATAATAGCATATTTATCATCAATCAAATCCCTTAATTCCTTAATGTCGGCTAAGTAGAGGAAATCACAATCAACAAACATTGCCCATCCCTCATAGTTAGCCAAGTAAGGGGTCAAGAAACGGCTAAAAGAGAACTCTGTGCTCTCGAGTTTGCCTCTCTCACGCCAATAAAGATTTTTCTTTCTAAGTTCTGATTGTATAATGGGGCAGATCTCAACAGGAATTGAAGATCGCTTCATTATGGAATGGTGACAAACCTCATAAGCAATATCTTCGCGTGGATCATAACCCACAAAGATCTTGAAAGGTTTTTCAATTGTTATGCCTCCATTAGTACTGACTGTGTGAATCTCACCATTGGTCATGGTAGCAGTCATCAATTATGAATCAGAATCCCCTGATTTGTTGTTCTTTAGCTGTTTATTGCAAAAGAAAGAAAAAGAACAAGAATTAGTCAATCATAGAGTTTTAGCATTGATTTATAAAGATCAGCATCGCAGATTTGGTGTTTCAACTACTTAGATTAGATTTGATGTTTCAAAACCAATTTCAAAAAGAGAAAAACCTCAAGTTCGCAGCATAATTACTATCACAATAGATTGAACTACACGGAAAGAACAATATCTTTCGAGAAAAAATAATGCACAAATGAAACAGAAGGAAATGAATCTAAGAAGACCCAAGCACGGAATATAGTAATTTGCAAGGAAAATTCATTAATTAATAGTAAATCTGAAAGTTGAACGGATAAATTTTGACAATTAAACGAGTTTTTATCAATAATATCAATGCAAATATAAATCTGATAAATCCGATAAGAATATTATCTCACATAATTCTACAAATTAAACCCGTAGTTCCCGTCGAAAGAAAAGAAAAGAAAGTAAATCAAGAAAGTTGCTTATGCATCGCATTGGATCGAAATAACAGAACGGAACAGAACAGATAATCATGAAATTAAAAAATGAAAAATCAAAGAGGAAGAGTACCTGAAGAATTGGAAATGCAGATCAGTGAAGAAATCAGAAATGCATTTGCCTTTCGGTGTATGAATCTTGGAGATTTGGGTTTCTTGCAAAATTATATGTTGAAATACAATTCTGTTCAATGGTTTTCTAGACAGAGATAGAGAGAGAATATAGAGCGGAGATTAAGCGGTGAGAGATGTGTGCCGTAACGGTGGTGGTGATTTATATAGATAATTGTAGAGACGCAAAAGATTTGAAAGAAAAGTCTCTTCTTGGACTCAGGAAGTCCAAAGCCTAATTATTAATTACAGAACTGTGGACGATTATCCCATGGGTCCTTTTTCTGTGGTTTTTTTTTGTTTTTATCCCGTGTAAGCTAATATCGAAATAATTTTTTTCAAGTGAATTTATTTTTCTATTTCTAGATTTAATTATTTAAACTTAAGCTTATGTAACAAGTAACAACCATCTAATCCATAATTGAAATGATTGATATATTAATGGGATCGATTTTAGTGAAAATGATTAGAGTGAGGGTTCAATCTTTATGGATAAAGAAAAACGTTTGTTGAGAGCTCTCTTTCTTATCGAAAAGTATTAGATTTAGCCCAATGAGTGATTTGCGGAACTGGAAACAACTCATCCATTCCAACGGGCTGGCGGTCAAATGAGTTATATCAAGACTCTATTTCGCAAAAGCGTTTGGAGTAGTATTTAGTGTTTTAATTAGGTTAAAATATTAGTTTAGTTAATTATTGTATTTGGTAATGTCACATCTATTTTAATATTTAAAATTTGAGATAGTATTTGATGAAATGTTATCTTCGTTAAAGTTTAATATTTTATAAAATTTTTATCAAGTCATGGCAATCACTTGTCTTTTGTCTTATTTTATATGACCTTATTATTTTTTTTTTTTTGTCTTTTTATATTAAATAGCTAATCAAACACTTATTTTTCTGAACACTTTTATTTTAAATCTCTACATAAACAGCTCCATTAATAGCTAATATCTACTCGTTAATAATTAGTAAAATAGCTAACATCTACTACAGCATCTAACATCTATAAGAACCGTTGAATTACCGAACAGAACCCAAGTCTATCCTATCATGATTTACGAAACCGAAGGAGATTAATTTATTCCCGCGTATGATTCATCAATACATTAAAACAACAATTATTTTTAACTGATAATTACTAATTGATTGATGTATTAGTGAATCTATATAAGGAAACTACAAGAAAATTAGCTGAGTATTTCATTCTTTCCTAAATTAAGAGCATTCCCAGTGTAATCATGAACTGTGGCTTATGTATTCTAATTAATAGAAATTGTGGATGGTGATGTGGTTGAATGTGTGTTTATAGACGTTAGATTTTAAAAATGGTTCTCTAATGCATGAAAAAAATCAGATTTTGCAATAAGAAGTTTGTACGCGAATAAAAGAGAAGGCATAAAAAAAATGAAAAAATAAAAAAAAATGAATAAAAAGGAAAAAAAAGAACAAAAAGTCAAGTCATTCGGCCTAATAGACTATCTGAAAACGGAGAATGTAATGGACAGTGTCTCTCTTTTTTTTAAACATCAGACTCATAAACTAAACAGACAACAACATTAAAGATTTTCATCTTTTTAATTTTTAATTTTTTAGATGTGCAAATAAATTAAAGGAAACTATGATTGCATTGAAAATCCTTTAATATACCTAAATTATATTCGTCTTTTTTTAAATATTTTTTCATGAATATTCTTATACTTGTTTTTAGATGAGACTAATGTAATTCGAATTTTAGCCTTCAGTATATAAGGATTATCCTTCAGTTTCTAAGTTACCACATTTCGCCACGTTAATGGAATTTTGTGTATTCTAATGGCCTTTCCCACACGATAGCAATTCGCAAAGACGGTTCACAATTCCGGCCCTACCTCACTTCCCCGCTCAAAAAATTAGTTTTTTTTTTAAAAAAAAAAAAATAGTTATTTTAATCGCTATTTCCATTGGCTCGGCCACCGATCAGATATTAATGTTCCGATTTAAGACACTTTTATAGGATGCACCGATTCCTAAACACTGATTAAAAATGCTATATTTTAAGGATCATAGCGTTACGGTCTTCGTCTCACAACAATAGAACCCGACATAATGCAGTCCACAAAGTGGACTGTGATTCTACGCAGCAGAGTCAATACGTATATATTATAGCGGATCATCAATGTTTTTGCCACTGGGCCACCACCTCGGGTGGTGCCCAATAAATTGATGTGTTGTGCATAATTTTATAATTTAAATTAACAATATAACCTTTTCATGGCAAGTTATTTATAATATTAAAAGATTTTTTCAATTATTTAGTGAACACTTTCAAATGAATACAATTACAAAATAAAGAAATTTATATTTTCTTTGTTTCTATTGAAAATTTATCAATATTTTATCTTCAAATTACTCAATGAACAACCTAACACGGCTAGAATTTAATATTTTATTATAATTTGATTCTACCGCTTAAATAATCTAATTTGATTTTACAATTTAAAAAAAAAAAAAAACATAATTTGATTTAAAAATTCTTTTCAAACTGCATCAAATCAAGCCCTATCACCTCTATGAACAACTGTACACACGCTAACTTGCCTAAAATCACAATGAGCGTGATAGGCGAAATGAAGTAAGCGCGTGTCTTGATAGTCCTCCACACATAAAAAATGTCGGCACCACCGACGCAAACAATTGGCGATGCTTAATTACAGAATTTTATTAATATTATACTCTTCATCCAAAAAGATAATAATCTTTACTTTTTAATTTGTGTCAAAATATAATTTATTTTTCTTTTTAAAATTATAATTAATCCGAATATATTTTATACCATTATTAAATTTTATTATATTTTAATAATCTTCATTAATTCTTAATTATTATTTCAATATAATAATTATTTATATGTTATTTAAGATAAAAATAATAAAAAAATTATATCTTTTAATTATATTTTTTAATTTGTATGAAAATAGAAAATAGATTATCATTTCGGCACAAAGGGAACAGTAATAATTTATTAAGCTTTCATATCCTTTTTTTAATTTGAAAAATATAAATATTTTTTTAAAAATAAAACTTTTCTCTTATAATTAAACATCAAAATAGAAAAAATTAAAAGCTCAAAATCGCTAATATAATTAATCTAAATTTACATCTGAATTTTAAATCTAAAGACACCATCAATTTTTATATTAATCCATTAAACAATTTAACTATTAAAGTATTTAATAAAAACACAATTTGTAAGCTGAAAGTACAGTAAAAACCAAATATAAAAATCCCTATCAACTTTACTATTTAACCACGTGGCATACGGAGTTTAGCAAAGAACATGTTGTACAATTGAAATTAGAAATTTTGCAATTATCACACACCTCACACACCTTTACAGATAGTGTGCTTTCAAACATGCTAAAAGTGCGCGAACCCATTAAAATAAGCCTACGTGTCATCAAGTCGAGTTGTTTAATTCTATTTATTTATATTTTATAGTAAAAAAAAAAATCAATTTCTAAATTTTAACTCGATTAATTAAGCTTTTCAAATAATTTTTTTTCAAGCCGCGTCTAGCGCCATTTACAAAAGGCATGATTCATTACAAAGCAAAATTTCATTATTTTTACAAAGTGTTTTTTCTTTAATTATTAATTAATTAATTATTTTAGTAGTGTTGTTTCTCAAAATTTTCTAGAACCCAGGTCACTTTGTTTCTTTATCAAATTTAAGGTAAAGATTGATCTATTATTTTCACAACTAGCAAGGCAAGAAAATAAGGCATCAAAGAATATAACTCAAAAATCTTTTTTTTATATATATTTTTCACTAAATAATTACACAAATTAGTTAAATTAGATCATAAAGAGTAGGAAAAAAAAAAATAAAAGTATACCTCAATGATACAAGATGCTACAGTCCAAAGGCCACTCTCTGCACATAATCGGGCCGTCTTTTACTTGGCATCCGAATAAACCCTGTAAGCTGGAGCTCCGTAACTGCCCTACAAAAACGTGCTCTGTGGGTAATCAAGTTAAAGGATCTTCTTTAAACGTGAAGATTCGACACATCAGATTTCATTTCATTTAATAACATTTTTAGTGGTGAGTTGGGGACAAATCAACATCCATGCATCAATACACATGAGGGACCCAGAAGGAACCGTATAACGCATTATAAAACGACTTGACAAGACAAATCTATAAAAGGAAACAGAAGCCAATCAAAATTTATTAAAAAAAATTAATGAAACCACTAGAAGACGGGAACATAAAATTTGATGCAGGAGGTAAAATAAAAAAAGATGTAAAATAGAGGACTAAAATGCATTGAGATTTTTAAAATCCCTTATTTGATTTGGTAAAAATATTAAAGCGAATGTACACTCCATTTGGGAAGAAAAGTGAATAGTGTAATTTTAGACTCTTATTTTACTTCTGACGCTTATTTTACTTCCTCTCTCTCTCCCCAAACACTAACATAAATTTTTGCGCTAAAATGGCTAAAACCAAAATGCAAATGCATATCCAACTAGACTAAATTAACTGAAGAAATTATTGAAAAGTGTAAATGCAGTGAAAATGGTAATTTCATGAGGATACTGAATTGATTCTTCAGTTGGCTTTGCAGCTTCAGTTGCAACTTTCCTTTTCTTTGGTGATGGAAAATGCTTCGTCCGATGTTTCCCTTTATTGCTAGAGCTAAGAATTACCAACTTGAAAGATTGATACCAGTCATGGAGATTAATAAGATCGTCCTGCTCTCGAGCTAGGGAATACCTGAAAAAATAAAGTCATAATTGTAATTTTCAAGCCAAAACACAAACTGAATGCTTCACTTGGATTAAAGGCATACACAGTCCAATTAGATTAACCAAATTAGAGAATTTGATGTCCTCCATATTTTCTTTGGATTCATTCATCTGCTTTCCAAGTCCTTGATTCTTGATTCCCCACCCCCACGAGATTTTTTAAAAAAAAAAAAAAAAAATGTATGATCCCCTACGTCATTCTGGACAAATACGAAGGAAGTTTGTACATAATTTGTACATATTATTAGAAGTCCTTGTCTAAACCATGGTTCACCCATATATCATCTCATATGGGTGGTCCTAATATATGTTGGTTCCACCAACCGGATCCGCCTTATATGAGATGGTCCACAATGTCATGGACCATATAACAATCTCCCCTGTTGAGAGAGGAAGAGCAGTACTGCATTCATTTTGGAAAAGGGAAAAAGAAAAATCATATAACCGGTTAAGTTTCTTTAGCAATCGAACCCTGAGCTCATAAGAAAACTAGACATCTTCAGTGCAAGCATAAGTAGTACCTTCCAAAGACAGATTATTGTCAAAAAATTTTGGTTCAACCCAGTTTCATTAGTCTGACCAATAAAAAATTGGATAATCAGACTTACATAATTGAGGAATCGTTCATGGATGGCAACAAAGAATTGCCACTCCTGCTGCAACAACTGCACCGGATGATATTATGGAATTCAAGAAGATCAACTTGAATCCTTTTCCTCGGGTCTCCAATTAAAGCCTAGCATATTTGAAAAACAATAAATATAGAGAGATTGGCAATATAAAAATCTCAATTCTATGAAATTGGAAGGTAAGTGAAAGCATGCTTGTAAAAAATTCATTGCTTCCCTATGGAACTATTTACAGCAGATTCATGCGCAATGCATAATAAATTTTTGAAGACAGTTACTTTGACCAGGGTTTTAAAAATGCTTGAAATATCCTGCATTAACTTGCATCATAACGGGATTAGGCTGGAAACTGGGTTTGGGCAATGCATTCTTGTGATTTCAATCTTTCATGTATCCATGATGATCTATTATAGACAAAACGTCAATATTTCTAGTACAAAAGCCTGCTGACTCCCAAAAGTAAAAAACACCTAAGTCATTTAAATGGTGTTCAGTATCATTGATTTCAGTCATTTTATGAACAACAGAAATAATTACAGTATCATTATCTGATAGCTTTTGATATGACAATCCGACGCAGACCATTATACAAATATCTGGCTTTGATGTTGGTTGCTAATATGGCAATCAGTTATGATCCCTTCAACTTTAGAGATTACTCAGAGATGATATGGACCTTACTTATGATATCATATCAATTATCATAATCAATTAAAGACGAGATTAATGACCCAGAAAATCCAAACTCAGGTCCAAACTTCAATCATGACGGGTACTTTCTCCATAGCAATTATGTACCCTACTTCAACATCGATGTCAGTAAAGATAGTCTAGGGACAGGAAGTGCCAAAGCATCACAAGTAATGATGAGGACAATATTTTATGCATAATATATGAAAATGCTAGTTCATGTGACTTGTTTATTTATAATAATGTTTAATAATCCTACAAGATCTTTAAAAAAATAAATAAATAAATAAATAAAAAGAAAGAATTTTCTGAACAGAACACAAGTCATTTTTCAGTTTTCCTGTGTTACATTTTGCACCCGTTCTCATATTTTATGCATAAAATACAGTTTATGTCAACATCTAAGGTGTTTTAGCACATGCCACTTCTAGATTAGCCATACTTGACAGCAATGTTTAAGTGGCAATATAAAACTGATAATGAAAAAGAAAAAAAAAAAAAAAAAGAATACTCCAAAAAGCAACGCCTAACATATGCTTACTGCTATCTGTTAACTATATTCAACAGCAATAAACTGATTTTTTTTTTTCTTGCAAGAAGGCAGAAGCCCAAAAACTTGTAATATAAAGAAATCCTTAACATACTTACCACTTGAAGTTGTTCAACATGCTTAAAGCAAACAATCTCATGGAAAGCTATGCTCTCAATGGGCTGCATATAGTCTCTGTTCCAAAGATAGATCATGTATCAGGAAATCATCTCCAGGTTGATCATTTACAAATAACCTTGAGTATACATGCTGACGTTCATGCAAACAAAGTTAATGTAAAGCTTAAAATTATTTCATCACATACAATTATTAGAAAGGCTCATATAAGGGATTTCAGTCTGGGGTATTGACAGTCAAAGGTCGCGCTTTATTATTGGAGGTGATTATTTAATTTTGGCTTTTTTTTCCCAATCCTACCCGTATAAGGAATAAAACTAGTATCTAGGCATGTAATACTCTTCTTTCACTAGTGAAAAGCCCTAGACCGCTACAAAATAATGTAACCAGAGTTGCTGAACAATGTAAATTATATCTTCACTTCTTCCTCCTTTCCTTATCTGTGTACCTGCACTTGTTCTGTGGTTTCTCTACTAATAGCTAAAACAAAATTTCACGCATTAAAGGCCATAGAGATTTTTTCAACAATAAGAATCTTTGCCATATAAAAACCCTACATCCATGACACTGCAACTCCAGAATCAAATCTCACCAGCATGTTCATCCCCAAGTCAAATTATCTTCTCCACATTAATTATGGAAGGAAAATACTACAACATAAACTTTTGAAATAAGCGCAGGTGACAAGACAGCAATAGGATAGAATAGTTTATTATTTTATTAAGAGTACTTTGCACTTTAACAATCCACAACCTGAGCCACTATATTCTGTTATTCTCTCTCACCACTGCACACTTATATATATATAGAATATGATTTCATGTGTCAGCTTTGGACTCAATTATTCAAGCTAAAATAAGACTTGAAAGAATTATATTACAAAAATCCTGCTTACTCTCCAGTCTCACAGTGGTTTTGCTCATTCTTAAATTTTTCACACTAGGATTATTAGTTTATTCTTCAAAACCCACCCTACACATTCAACCTTCACACTTCTAGCAATATATTGTCTGATTATTGTAAGTAGAAATCACCCCTTTGAATCACTTTACTCATCCAATTTCAAAGTACTAATGGTCATCTATTGCAATCATGACGTATGTTAGAAAATAAACAATTAGCTCAGTGAGTTTTGGTGCGTGCTAAACAAATTCATATTTTTCAAAGACAACTCAAGGTGCAAAAAGTCTAACTAATTGACAACATTGTCTGTTATAGAACTATTAATCAACCTAAGCCAAAATCCAACAATTAAGAAGGGACCTAGTCAGATAGTTTGGCATTAATGCAATTGAGTGTTATATTAACAACAGAAAAAGACAGACCAAACAAGAAAAAGGGAACCAGATAGAACATCCCTACCCAACCATAGATTCTGCTAGTCTTGCAGCTTTCTCAGTTGCTGCTTTCAAGTCCTTTTCAAAATTCAAATGGCTCTGAGATGCACGTCTCCTGTCATTTTTTGCAAAGATAATGCTTCTACAATCAGTGTTTCCATAATCTCACTACAAAATCAAACAGAAAGTGCACAAAAACAGAAGCAATGATAATATAAGTCTGGAAGGCACAACGAGCAGCAACATAATGTAGCCAAAATAGTACAAATGGCTTAGTTTTCATCATTATGGTCCATCTCTGTTTGGATGAAACGACAAACTTTGATGAACAATGTGGATTCAGAATAGACATCTTAATTCCGATGCATTTTATTAAATCAACATCACAGAGACAATGATAGTTATAAATGAAGTGAAATGATATATGACATAAAATAATTAGAACAGCAAGAAACAAGAGCTGTATCTAAAGGAACATTTAATTTTATCCTCAATGCCATCAAGTAAAGTTTGAGACCTACATTTTAATGGAAATTTTACCTCAATTCAGTATGCAGCCTCATTATACAAGAACATGTTTTTGAAATTCCAACTTGATCCCTCTACTGCAAACTAATAGCGCATTACAAATAGAAGATAATTAATATCTAAACCATCCCCTGGTCCACACCAATCTATTCTAACCCTTTGAGGTTTGACCCTCTGAACATCTACTTTTTGCATCCATCACCAAGTCAAAGAGAAAAAGGATAAAGGTCTCCCAATTTCACACAGGAGTCCAGCAACCATCTCATTAGAAACTAAGTCACACTATTGAAGGTGAATTTAGCTATTGACAATATACAGATCAAAATGATACCAAATCCAAAGGTCTCATAATGATTAAATTGCAACAGGCTTCCCAATAACTTACTGACATTTACATGCAACATGGCATCAAGAGGAAAATATTTTCCAAATGTAATGGTAACATAAAAAGAAGCAGAAACTTACTTGGATATATCGACCAAATCTCTTTTCAAATTCTTGCCATCCTCAAATTTCAAAACTGATAGCAACTCCTTCACTTTGTCATTAATCTATGTCAAAATGAAATGAAGAATATAAGTTAATATAAAATCCAAGTTAGATCAAGGATAACTGTGCAGGCCTAAGTATCAGTTAGCCCTCACAAAACCAAGTAGTCTACCAAATCACAAATATATAAACCTAGGAATGAATAAATCCAGTGCAACATTCATGAATCATAATTCCACAAACATAATTTCATATACTCAATTATTACTCAAGGATGCTAAAGCAAAACTTTCATTATCTGAAATTTTCATTATGGATAAAAATTGAGTCTTTCAGTTCATTATTCATCAAGTAGTCAACATTGGTTTCTTAGAAGCTTATTAAATAGGCAGTTTATAGCAAAAGTTTTACACTGTTTTTTCAATGAGACATGAAATTTTGTTGAGAAAGAAAGTAGAGTAACAAGGAGGACAAGGAATCCCCTTGTAACTGAAATGACATTTTAAAAAACCGAACCAAGACAGCAAGCTAAAAGAATAACTTCCTCTAATCAAGTAGGTAAGCATTCAAAGAGATGTCTAAAATGGAGAGACTTTGGTGGCAATACAGATGCCAAAATTCTTGAATTGTGTTTTCTTTCTTTTTTCTTTTTTCTTTTTCCTTTTTTTTTTTTTTTTTTTGAAGAGGGGGGGGGGGGGGGGCACGGTTATGGGGAGTACTTGCATCTGCATGAGCAACTCATTTTCAATCAAAGGCCAAAGTTTGAAAACAAAGTGTAAAGTGGAAATGATTTGGGTGTAATACAAGTAAATATGGAACAAAACAGAAATAATATGGTCTAAGAAGTAAAAAATGCAAAATACAATTAAGCAGGTACATCGATAATCAAACCTTTAGAGGCTATCATCACACCTGAGGAATATCTATGGTATGTTTTTCCCAACCTTTAAGCAACTTCCACAGCTGCATTGCTGGAAGATCCCTGATTGAATTTAAAATTCAGTATTCTAGTGACACAAAATAAGAAAAACCTAATCCACTAACTAATATATTGGAAAAAGTAAGTTAATTAAAGAAAGGCAGTGAAGGACTATTAAATCATTTCCAACGTGAAGTCATGAACCATAAAGCAAAAGGCAATATAATGCGCCTCGATGATTATCACAAAGTCCTCAAATTTCTGGAGTTATTTAAAACTTTTCGACTGTCGAGTTCCAACAACAATAGGCCCTACTGAAAAAGTTTAAGAATGATAATTCTCATACATTTTATGAATTGGAACACATTTATAGAGAATCAACTCAATAGAAAGCCCACATGAAATTTTTAAAGGTTCCTAATTGAATTTAAAAATGACAAACAGCCTAAGAGACTAACAATTTCTAGAGCAAATGTCACACATTCAAGTGAATGCAAAACTGGCATGAGTCAAGGCACCTGGTGATCTGTTTTCTTGCGGAAACAGTTTTCTGCTTTCCATTATTGTTCATTTCCATTTTCAGTTTTCATTTTTCATATGAAAACTGAAAAACAGATTCATTGTTACCTTCATGTTTTGCTTCATTTATCAGTCAATATAGATTTCAAGGCCAAAATAAAATGATGTTTGCAATGCTAAACCTCCAATAAAGAAATTTTACACAAGAAAGTGGACTCTAAAATTTGTTTCTTACCTAACCTTGTGCATTGCTTGACTGATAATACCACCCCTTCTTAAACTAGTGTACTTTTTCTGCAAGTCTTGTTCGGTTGGGAATACTATGGAATCTTCTTGTAAGCCTCTGTGAGTGTCTGAAACCCTTAACATGCCCAACTCTGGATCAAGGGCCTCACAACATAAGTCTAACAAGAGGAATTTATCACACTTTACAACTTCATATAGGCACTGCAAACCATGATGAATCAACAAACAGAAACATTAGCTCCCAGGTGAGAAATGACCAAACTAAAAGGTAGGACCCTTCTAATAAAATTCTGACATGTCAAAAACCATTATCAATTTGACCTTCGTAATCAAACTTTGGTGCATCACACTTGAAACCTCAACTATTCATGATCATACATGAGAGAAGTGCCTCAAAAGAAAAAATAGCAACCTTACAAATTGATTTTAAAGGGAAAAAGAAAAACAATATACACAAGAGAATATGAAGCTTTTACAATGCCTATCAGAAGCCTCACCATAACTATAGTGCTCCACTGTTTTTGCAATTTCTTCAATTCTGACAACCCATGGACCAAAATATCACCATTTTGTTCAGCCATCTTATTTCTGGCCATAGATTTTGCAGTTCAAGTCAATAATAAACTTCCTCATACCAATATTTGGCTTGCTTACTGAAACATATTAAAAGAATGCTTTGAAGTACCTCCTACAAGATGGAAGATCAAAAGCACGCTTGAGCACAATTTCTGGTGATAATCCATAATTTTCACCTTCTAGCACCTTCAATGGGGGACATCAATTAGAAAAGAAAGTTAAATAAAAGAAAAGCCAAGCATTGATAATATCAAGCAACTAGGGTTTTATAATTGAAAGCAAAAGGAGCAAGAAAATAACAAAAATAAATTCAGAAGTTGTACACAATATAACATCTCAAAGCAATGTTAAAAAAGCAGAATAGTATATAATAATTGTTAGTTGGTATGTATGTTATCAATGTCCAATTTGGTGTATGCTTAGATAAAAAGGAATAAATTAATCAAAAAATGATGCTTCCCATGGATCATCAGAAGCAGAAAATATTCACAATGGTTTAATTGCTTTCCTTAGACATCATAGTAGCTGATATTTGTCAAAGCATATAGAATCATATGGTACTTGATAAATGCTTGTGCCCATAGCATAACATTTGTTGTCCAAAAGTATGTACAGTGAGACATAAGGTAACAAGAGAAGAAAGGAAAGAAAAAGAGAAAGATCCCTGAAAGTGTATTGTAGAGAATTCATCATTAGAAATGTATAATCAGAATAGGGAAAAGAACAGGAAATAACCTCACTTTCCTCTTCAAGAAGAAACCATGGGAGGATGAAGCTTAGAGATTCCATGGAGAAGTGCTGAGCACATGCAATCTGAAAAGTATTTTCAACATAACTTCATCAGTTAATTATGTTCTCCAGTGAGGAAATTATAATTCTACAAACCACATTACTGACAGTTGACAAAACCATACAAGATAAATTCCGAACCTTTAAAGCTTTTATGAAAGATGTTATGGTCCCATCCTGGCACACAAAATAACTTCTCAGAAAAACAGCCACCTTGTGGCTTATACAGAACCCAGAACACTGCTTCACAAGAACAGCCTCGACAATTGCATCCATCCTCTCTGAAGGGGTTCTCAAAATGAAATTACAAGGACACAAATGATGAATCATATTTGAAGGAAGTATATTCCTCAGGGCATCAAGGGTTGTTGCAACTCCCATTATTAAAATCACTGGGATTTTTAATATCCATTCACTGGAAAAGAAAAACGAAGTTACACCAAAACTATATAAGGAAACCACAAAATTGTGCAAAGGATCAAATAAATGAAGATGTTGTAGGAAATTGTAATTAAAATTTCACGAATTACCCATCCAGTGTAGCAATGATCAAAGCATCATCAGAACCCATAACTTAAGGATTTGGAAAACCAGGCACAATTTAGCATATAAAAAGAGAAATGAAATATTAAACAAATAAATCCCCAAGAGGAAAACAAGGAATGGAATAAGCATAAGACATACATAGAGATCGGGAAGATGATAACAAGTTGCACCAAAGTACCTCAACATAAGGATGAAATCAGACAAAACAGACCCACAACATCGCTCCAAATCATCTATGATTACAACAATGGGATTGTTACAGTTTCCTTGTTCTCTATACCATGTTGCTAAGATGGAAATATCAGGTGCCTGCACAAAAGGATTATTACAAACAAGCATAAACTGCACAGCTCTTCGAGAAAAAGCTTTTTGGCTTGTATCAAAGATATGAGGCTTTAACTTCTTACATCCAAAGTAACCATTACAAGCTGCCTCAATAAACTTCTTAGACAGCCGCCAATGCCATTTTTCACCGAGAAGTCCAATGAGGAGAGATTAGCCACATGGCATCCTTTGGATTTTAAATGCAAGCCAAGCTCTTCAAATGTTAGTAGATCGTCAACAAACTCCATATTCTCTGCCAATCATTTTCCAATAAATAATCCATTATGGTCAAGTAAGGACAAGAGTGTCCAAAGATAAGCAACAGCGCATATCAAATAGCATATAAGCCATGCATAAGAGTAACAGATAAATTTTGTTTGAAAAAGAAAAACAGAAAGAGGAAAATGAAATAAAAACCATAAATATAGTCTTAAAGCAATTATCTATTACCAACAGATAGCTGCTCATCTTAAGCATGTGCTCTTCCTACATGCCTGCAATTTCATATGCTTCAATTACCTCCACTCTCCGAAAAGTATCAAAACCAGCAAATAATTTTACACCACTCAAATTATCTTATTAAAACTTTTACTCCAAAGATAGTTATTAGATACTGGAATAATAAAGATATCAATAAGACAAGTATCCATAATGGTATACTATCATTGTACATTTCAATGTTTCTCACCTAAACATCACCAACAACATTTGCAAACATTAAAATGGTTTCTAAAAACATATTGTGTAATTCAAGTTCATAAAAAAAAAAAAAAAAAAAAAAAAATCCTGCCTAAAAATAGAATCAACTCCTTATTCCCCTTTCTCTGGCAATACCTCAAACTGAAATGACCAATTGGAGAACTTACTGGTAAGAACCACCCCGGTGAAGACTTGTTTAGAAATAACACCTTGCACAAGAGGAAAAGGCCGGGTTGCTTCATGAAATGAAGGTGTTCCAAATGATGTAAGGGTCTTGAAGGACTCGCAAACCCACTGATGTATTTCATTGAATGAACTAGCATTAAGATTTCTCAAAACAGCCTGCAATTAGAATTATAAATCCATTCTTTAACAGAAACATCATAACCATTAAAGCAAAAGGCAAGAAAAGGATCAGAACAGAGAGACATACTTTGATGGTTGACTCAATTTTTGACCAAACAGCCTCAAAAGCCTCCATACGCTTGGCGAGATATTGATGATCATCACTGTCTTCAACCTTCTCAGTCTCTGTGTTCTCACCATTCTTAGTTAGTGTTGGAGATAAATCAATTCGCCTCCTGGTTTTTGCTGTTCTGGTTGATTTTTTATTTGATTTATGAGATGATCCTTCATGCAGAACAAAAAAAGGCTGTGGATGAAGACACCAAACTTCAACTAAATTACTGCTTCATTCAAATTCAAATAAAATCAAGGAACAAAAGTAATCTCCAATCTTCAATTTTCTTAAAGTTATACTTCCACATGACCATTATTTCACCACAACTATTCTGCTAACTTTTTTTTTTTTTCTAATTCTTCTACTTCTGTTTCTAACTCGTACCG
The DNA here is from genome assembly GCF_041381405.1 of Jatropha curcas. NCBI lineage: Eukaryota > Viridiplantae > Streptophyta > Magnoliopsida > Malpighiales > Euphorbiaceae > Jatropha > Jatropha curcas. The sequence goes on along the minus strand of NC_143152.1, from coordinate 29,265,934 downwards.
AAATTTAAAAATAAATGTACATAAATAAATCAAATTAAAGATTTTTTCTAATTTTAGCAGGAAATGCAGAGACATGGAGAGGCGCACCTGGAGATTACTCTCGGTGACGTCCGGTGCCAGAAGATGCGGCGAATCCGTTGCTGTCGCTGCCGTTGATTGTGCCATTTGCAGGAAGAGAAAAAAAAAAATGGGAGAAAATTTGTGTATCGTTAGGGTTTTAGTAGCTTCTTATGCGATTGGATCCTCTTCTATCATTTTGGCGGGAAACACCTGAAAAACAAACCGATGTCGTTTTATTTGCCCTCGTTTCCTAGAGAACTAGCCCAGCCCATCAGCCTGAAAAACCTAATGCGTATCCATTATAAGAAAGAGAAGTCTTTATTCAGTCATCCTAGGGGGGCAGAAAAAAACAAAAAAAACAAACAATTCAGATAGTAAATGTTTGTATTTTAATTATAATAGTTATTAATTGAAAAACCTTTAGGAAAAATTAGGTAATTTGCCCGCGCAATATTGCGGGTGACCATTTTGATTGTTAATATAAATTCAATAAATGATTATATAAATTTACAATACATTTATAATAATTTATACGTTGTAATTATACATTATATTTACAATAAAATAACATGTTAGCTCCTCTAAATTTGACATTTCGATTTTAGAACTGGGTTAAATTTCTGATATGATTTTAAATTTTCAAATATTGGGTTTTTTTTTATTCTGTTTTATGGCTTTGTTGTTATTATTGTTGTTTTGAGGCTCATACTTGGAATATTACCATTTACATGCAACCATGTGCGTAATCTTACACTGGATTTTACATGCTGGTAGCTAGTTACTTTCTCTGTTTCTATATATGGAGAGAGGGACATAGAGAGAATTGGGCATCATGAGATGCCAAGTTTAGGAGTTTGGTCTCACAAAGGGGGTTTCAAGAAACAATGATGGTTGCTTTGAGAAGAGGTATTCTTGTCATTGTTTTCACTTTTAGCCAAGCATTCTTGAGTTCTTTTGATATTATAGTGTACGGACGAAATGATATATAAGGAGAGAAGTTTCTTTCTTTTTCCTTTTTTTCTTTTTAAGTGATACCCCTTATTCTTTTGAACTATTTAAAATGAATTTTCATGAAAATTTAAAAAAAAAAAAAGAGAGAGAATTTGAAAATGTTTTTTTTATAAATCAACAAAAATTTTAAAAATATTATGTACGTATAATATAATTTAAAAAACATTAGTTTATATAAATTTTGAATATTAATCAACAACGTTATTTTAAAATATATTTTCAAATGAATAGAAATTTTAAATTTCAATAGAATATCTAAATTTTTAAAGTTCAAATTTCATGCTATGTAATTTTTCTTTCGACCCAAAATTTATAATTAGGGTATAAAAATTTCAATTTCATACCCAACTACTAAATATTTGAGAAAGACAATCATATTTTCTTTTATTTTTATTAATTTCCACTTCGATTTTAGAATTTGAATCAAATGGTCTCAAATCATCAGAAATGGAGGATACGTAAGAGAAAGAGTGAAGGCCAGAAAAGCTATAAAACCCATTACATGATTCCTCAGTCCTCACTCAATTACCTATTGTTTCATGTGTATATATAAATTAACAATTGGCATGGAATGATATTGACATTGATATTTATTAGATCGATATGACAAACTTCAAGGGTATTGTTGTATTTTTGGCCCAGAAATACTCAATTGCTCATCGTCCTCCTATGACCGCATAATTTTGCTGCCTGCCTTCCAACCAACAGTTCATCAAAACAATAACAACCATGCAATTTATTGATTTCATTATTATTATTTTGGTGAAGTGTATTAACCGTCCAACCAAATACATTTATTTCAGTATGAGAAAGGGAAAAAAAGACGATTAATGAGCAAAAGAAATAAATTTTTAATTTAAATATTTAGGTTGGATTTCATAAATTAAACTTAAACATTTAATCATTTTTCTTATTAAACTTATAATTACAATTAAAAATATACTGATCAAGGGTCAAGATTTGGGCTCCATATTTATGCCATTGGTCTCTTAATCATCGACTTAGTCACGTGCAATTGCATACTCTTACTAACTCAATCCAATATCAATTAGGTACAAAAAATTCGGTCTTGTAAGCAAAAGAAATGAGTCAATTTTTGTCTCTCTTCTACTATTAAACACCATGTGTCTCTCGTGCAAATTGTACCTCACCAAACCTGCTAAAGATTGTCAACCACATATATATAATATGAAATATATAGGCAATTGATTTATATTTTTTCCATTTAAATATCCTAAATTTTCCTTTTTTAATCTTTTATTTTATTATTAATTAAAAATTTATCATTCGTGACCAAATTAAAACGTAATTTTATTATTAAAAGTAAACAATTCAAATCTCAATTTAAAATATAAAATCTTTGAAAAATTTAATTCCTCAACATATAATTTCATGCATAAATTGAAATAATTTGTAATAGACTCGTAAACATCTTTACCTGTAACTCGAATAAGGTATCTTAGTGGCAAAAAGTACTTATGAGATTGATCATTATGGCTTAAGAGGTGAATTCGATTCTTCGCAACGTAAATTCTACCGGATTAGCCCCTTTATCTCTAAAGATGAGCAGAGATTAGTTATATTTGTGCACTATTAAATAGAAAATAAATACCAAAATTATAAATTTTTATTTAAATAAAATAAGTAAGTTGGCAAACACCTTTGACTTGGTCCCCATAATTGTTAATCAATTTCCTTAGAAGGGCAAAAAGGGAATGAAACTATAGTGTCCTCTCCTTCCCTAACCAACATGTGAATCTGTGTCCACATATAAACCTAGTATATAAAATATTCCTAAATTTTTACCTCTGTGTGTCTTTAAAAATAATTTAATGATGGAATTTTTTATCTTGTTATTCTTTTTCCTATTAATGGATAAGACAAAAGCAATCTTGTATCACATTTATTTTGTTTATATATCCAATATATATGTACTCACTTCAAGAATTAATCATTACATTTTTATTACAATAAAATAAAAGCAAGAAAAATAAAATAAAAATAATTTGTTTTTTATATACAGTGGGATAGTGACCTAAGCATGGTTGGTGAAAGGTCAATTCCCTGCTTCTTGTGTGGCAATTTCTCCTTCACCTAAAACTTGAACAGTGGTTGACCAAGCATGTCTCTTATAGTATAAACACAGTATTTAATTACTTATACATGGAAATCATTTTCCCAAGCTTTCAAAATAATTAATTAATGGCCCAGAGGTATAAATGGAGACTAGCTCTTTTTTCTTTACATTATCTGAATATTTAATGAACTGTAGGATTTAAAATATATAAATGGAAAACTTTTGTTGTCTATTATAAAAATGAATGGATGAAGGAAACGCGTCAACTAATTGAAAATATCATTATAATTATATTTATAAAAGTCATTAATAATTTTTTAATAATTAAATTAATTATTTAAATTATCATAATTATGCTCCGTTTATTTTCGTAAAATAACTTGTAAAAAAATATTTGTCACAATTTTTCATTATTTGGTGCGTTAAGGAAAATAAGTCAACGAAAAATATTTTATTGGTCAAAGAAAAATTAAGTCATTTTTAAAGGAAAACAACTTCCTGTTTTCGAAAAAGTAAAACATTTTTCAGATATTGACAAATCTTATAAATCTATATTTTTTAATTTATTAATCATCATAGTCAATACCACTAATCACTATTTACCATCGACCACTACCACCGACTATCGGTGGCTTTCATAATTTATATTTTTTTGCATTATTTTCATATTTAACAATAAAATTTTTAAATTATAAAATTTATATTATTATTAATATTTTTATGGTCTTATGAGATAAAGATTTTAATATTTTTAACTAATTTTCAATATTACAATCAAACAACGAAAAATAAGACATTTAAAAAATATTTTTCAATATTTTTCGGTAAATTATTTTACGAAAATAAACGCAGTCTTAAATTACTTTATAATGATAGTAAAGCTTTTTGTTGTATTATGCTTTTTCTGATTAATTAAGGACGCTTCTTCACTAGTATATTTTTACTTTTTTTTAATGTTATTTTCTTCGTAATTAATATAAACTACCTCTTGCTGAAATATTTTTACCTTTTTTATTTGTAATTAATATGAACTACCTCCTGATTAAATATTTTTAGTTCTTCCTATTCAATTTCATCGAGTTCTCATAAATACAGTTAATATAGATGAAAATATATTTGGGAAAAAGGTCAAGATAAGTGTACGCAACTCTTTTTCTTTGATTTATTGTTTTCATATATTTTTTTAATTACTGTAATCAGATATGGAAAATTCATTTTGTTGTTTTTTACTTTTTTCTATGGTAAAATATTATATATATATGTTTATTTTATTATTCATACTAAAATAAATTTTTTCAAATATAATTATTTTTACATAACAATTTTAATATATATATATATATATATATATATATATAACAACTTTGCCATGTATAACAAGTTTAGTTAATATTTAAAGTTATTAAAATATGTTAAATATATATACGTATAATGTACTTATTAAACAAATAAATTAATTATTTTAGCAAAATTATTATAATTTTACATATTTTGGGACGTTGCTGTGAAATTGGAATTTTGAACTCCGACGGTATAGTATAAAGACAGATGATATAAGAAGAAGAAGACAAAGTTAAAAAAGCTGCACTAGAAAATCTATATATTTATATATACATATAATATGATTTAGAAAGGATCCAAAGTTTGTTAAAAGGAGCCATGAGACACATCAAATGTCTTGCATGGCATCAGTGTTGTACGTACTTGTTCGAAAAAGGTACACTTCCTTCTGACTGTACTAATTAGTTTAGATGGACTGTATTTTTTTAGGATAAATTATTATTTACTAGGTTTAATGTTAATTTAATTTTATACTTTCCATTAAATAACTGAATTTTTCTTAATTATTGAATATATAATTATTTAATTCTTCTGTCGTGTCTATTATCAACTGAAGGATTAAATAATGATAAAATTATATTAAATGGACTCAATAGTCAAATATTCTAAAATATTTAACAATAGTACTTCTTAAATACAAAGGCTGAATAATAATTACGGTTAAACCATTTATTTTTTATTAATTACAAATGAAATATTATAAAATTACATGTGCTACTTGCATAATATATAGTCTTTTAGCTGTGTACATGCTAGTTTTATCAAACTCCCAAAGGAGTGAATTAATGTTTAGTTCTCTTATTATATTTGAATATATTAATCATGCTTATTTTTAGAATTTAGTTATATGAATTACATAAAAAATAAAGTCAAACGATATATATTTAAATTCTAAATTAAAAATGTTCAATACCTCATTTATAATGTAGGCAAACTACTAAATAATCACACAAATCTATCTATATATATTTATCTATCTATCTATAGAAATATATAAAAGCCTAACCAAATTTATTTATATGGCATGATGTTATAAAACTTAGTTGGTGATGTAAAATTTTATTATTTTTAAAATTTTTATTTAATTATCTAATTTGAAGAAATTAAATTACAAAACTTTTCAGTTGCTTTATTCAATAATTAATACCATATAATAAATTTATTTCATTAATAAAAAGCTCTTTAATTTTTTTTTCTTTGCAATTATTAACCATCCAAATAATAAATCTTTATATTAATAATAAAATAAGATTTAATTTTTTCAATAATTAATAACCACACTATATGATGTACATTATGTTTTTTTTAAAATTTAATTATCCTCTAATTTTTTAAAATATTAATTCTCTTTTAAGTATCATGTATGTGAGTTCTATATCTACTAAATTTATCTTATAATTTTTTTTATGTTCAACATATTTTTAGATAGCAGTAAAAATTAATATCTTGAGCAAAAAATAATATTTTAACCATTCATATAGTTTTTTTATTTTTTATTCAGAAAATTTTATGATTAAGTAATTATTTTAATTTTAATATTTATATTTATTATTTTCAATTTAATTAAGAATATAAATTTATTATTTTTAATTTTTATCAATTATTTATAAGTATAAAGACATTTCTTCAAAAAAGCATCTCCAGCCTTTTATGATTTTAATTTTATCGAAGGTGTCAGGTCTTTTATAAAAGGCTATTGGCTATTGGTTCTCTAGCCATTAGAGGTTGTTTTCCAAACCTCTAATAGCTCGAGATATGACCCTTTTTGGGGTTCGGTATATTCCACGAAAAAAATCAAAATTTCAAACTAATTTTATATTTAAATAACTTATTTTTTAATTAATTATAATATATTAAAAATAATTAAAAATTTATAATTAATTTAAATATATATAAGATAAAACGTGATGGTCATTAGTGATTTATAATGGTGGCCGACGATAATCGATAATTGTCAGTGATAATTAGTGACAATTTGTGAAAATATATAATGTTTCAATCTCCACAATATGGCATTCTCTTTTTTTTTTTTTCATCAATATAAATCACTAGCTATACTATATATGTATATAAATCATAATATGCAAATTTTATAATGAAAACATGGATTTAAATTTTCATCCATTCATTGTGGAGATGAATGTTTCTTTTTATCTCTACACATATAATTATTTTTATAATATAAATAAAAAAAAATATTGGTGATAAAATGAAAATACAAGTGGTCCATGTATATTATGAATAGGTTTTGAGTCCAATAGACCCACCAATACAAGTATACAATGATGATACAAAACCCCAAAAGTAGGAAAAGCTTTTATGGACCCCACACTATTCTTCTTCTTTATGGGCTTTTCCTTCTGCCAATCTTTTCCATCGGACCCACCATCGAATGTCACCCCCATTCCGGCAAGCAACCGGTGACTTTCTTACTGGTTTACCGGCTGGTGTAGGTTACTGATTTGTGATTATTAGCTTGTTTTGAGCTTTCCCTTTCATTTTTGGGCCTGATGGGCCCATCCTCTATACAGCCCATCACGTGTGGTTGCTGTCAGGTGAAGCCGTAAAGGAGGAGACAGGGGGTACAAGAGCTGGGGGAAATTATAGGGATTGAGAGATTTAACGTATCTTTTCTTTATCTTTGTTTTTTCCCTTTGCCTTTTCATTAAATTTGTTTTTCTTAATTAAATTATGTTAGATTTGGATTATTACTCTAATTTATAAGAAAATACAAGGGGTCCACCAATATAAACTTTATAAAAAATATAAATTATTTCGTGTAATTTACACTAATAATTAAAAATTGAGTATTTATTTTATTAGTTAAATTATAATATCTCTTCGTTTAAATGCAAGAGACAAAAAAATAAAAACATGTATTACCGTTATTTAAATTTTGAGTTTAATAGCTTAAATATTTACGTTATTAAATTTATGATACTTTTTTTATTACGTGGACAATCAACTTTCCATTAACAATTAATAATTTTATAAAATGCAAAACTTCAGTCAAAGTAAATTTCAAGACAATTTTAGAAAACCATTAACAGATTGTCTTAGAAAAAACAGTTCGATTTTTTTTTTTAAATGTAATTTATTTTCCTTGTATATGAGTTAATTGTTTTTTTCTCTACATATTAAAAAAGAAAAGGGAGGAAAAGAAAAAGGAGAAAAGCTTATTTTTAAAAAAATATCTATAATTAATACATATTTACGCGTTTTGATCAATACCTGAGGCCTTACGAGGGGTCACGAATCACCCTTTAACTCCAAATGTCATACACAGATTTGATCTGTTAATGTATTTGTATTTTCAGGTCTTGAATATGAGGATTTGATCATTTGGAGCTAATAATTTGGTAGAAATAATTCTCTAAAAAAAAAAGGTAGGAATGATTTTTCAACAACTAAACATAAAATAAAATAAGAAACATTATTTTATTTGTTTTTCTATTATGAATTTATAATATCGATTATTATTTTTTGTTTATATTGGTGTTATTGCAAAAAAAATACGATTTTATCTATGTATTTTACCATTTTATACAATATTGCCCTTATATTTTTAGAAATAAAAAAAAATTTATCCATATTTTTACCTTCATTATACTTTTAGGTTAATCCGGTCAATTTTTCATACTTCTAAATAAATTACTGTTTTTCTCTATATTTTACTGAAATTAACGAATAAATTCTTCTTTTTATCGGGTATTTTGCCATTGTATTTATTGACTCTTTTATATCTATAAAAATTTATTTATTTATTTTAATATTTAACAAAAAAAGCAAAAGAAATTGACAGAATAATATATTAAGATAATGAAAGAAAAAAATAAAAATAAAATTATGTATTTCTAAAAATGGAGGAGCAAAATTATGAATTTTGATAAAATATGTTTTTTACTAAATTTAATGGAACTCGAGTTTGACAAAATGTTAATTTGACCATAATTTAATAAAATGTTAATAAAATTTCTGAAAAAACAAGTTAATTTTAACAAAATTTTAATGGAAAATACAAGTTAGCGACTTTATCATTAATTTGATAATAATTTAGAGATTAATTTTTCAGTTAATTATTTTGGACGAAAGGATTAATGCATTAATAAAATAATAAGTTAATGATCTCATAGTTAATTTTTTAAAATATAAATTCTCGTGTATTAATTTAATTATAACTCAAGACTAATTTATATATATATATATTGAACATTAAGCAATTTGCCAACCACCTAAACATGTGGTGGGTCCAAGGGTATTAAACCCACATTCTGTCAAGAAAAGAAATAAAGTACAAATACAAACACAAACACAAACACAATCACAATCACAATCACCTACGCTAACCTACAGTAAAGTTTATGTCGTTGGCAAAGTAAAAAAAAAATAATAAAAAAAAAAATTGCAGACACACAAAATCCCTTTACCTTTTGACAACAAGAGCTAAAGAGTAAAGAGCTTAAACCTGAACAAAACCTTTGGTTTAGTGATTAAGTGATCACTAAAACTAAATTAGTAGTTGAAACTTTATTATTTAATGCAATGCCTCCCCCGATAAAATCAGACCAAACTTGGCCTTGAGGATCCCCTCCTCACCAGACACTGCCCCCCTTTCCCAACACAACAACCTACACAGACACTGAGACTGTGACACACGCTCACACATATATACACACGCCTACATACTAAATGGCTGAGACAGAGGTTGATCTGTGTCCCATGTCCCTCTTTCCTGTCCTGCTCCATGTTTAAGCTTCTGGGTCTTAAGATATCTTGAGATATAGTGGTAATATAGAATATATAGTGAATAGTGGTAGTATAAATAGAAGAAGTGGTGGTGTTGGTGGTGGCGGTGGAGATGAATAGTGGTGGTGTTGGAGTGGGTGGTGGAGGTGGGGCTGGTGGGGGGGCCGGGGGAGTGACAGGAGGAATGGGGTCAGGCGTTTTGGCAATGAGGTCTCCGTTTACAGTGTCTCAGTGGCAAGAACTGGAACACCAAGCTTTGATTTTTAAGTACATGATGGCAGGTTTGCCTGTGCCACCTGATCTTGTGCTCCCCATTCAGAAGAGCTTTGAGTCCATTTCTCATAGATTCTTCCACCATCCCACCGGTAAAAAAACTTCTTTATATATATATATATATATATATATATATATATATATATATATATATATATATATATATCTGTGTCTTTGTGTTTTTCTATTCCCTTCTCATTCTCTCTTTTCTTGGTCTCCTGATTTTTAGTTTATTGATTGAATTTTTCATTCTATCGATGCTTGATTTGATTTGGGAATCTTCTTGTGTATCCCTCTTTCACACACTCTCTTTTTTTTAGAATACAAGTTTGGTTTTTGTTGATAATAATTGTGTTTTTTAGAACAAATCTGTCGTGTTCATCAAAAAGCATTTCTTTTGTTTGCTTGCTTTTTTTTTTTCTTTTGTGTTCTGTTTTGGATTGGTTAGGTGTAGACAAGAAATGAATAGAAGTTTGAAAACAAAATGGTAATTTTTAGTGGGTATTGTTAAGTATGCTTCAATTTCTTATTTAATTTTTAAATTTAGAGATAGAAGATTGGGTAGTTGTTTTTTATGATTGTCTTTGATCTCAGCAGACATCAGAACACCTTTTTACACTAGAAGTTTTTTTTTTTGACTAGGAATAGCATTTGGGATTCATGTTTTAGGCATTACTTGATCGGTAAAATTAGCTTTTTCGGGATAAAGACTGGAGATTTTTGCACTTTTGCAAAATTACTGTAAAAGAAAAAGTTCAATGTCCGAGTGATTTTTGTTTTGGCACAAACTTTTCTTGCTGAGTCCATTTCATTGCCCTTACATTTTATTCCTTTTTTATATATGCATATAGTTGAAGATTTTATTCTTTATTCCAAGCATTTCAGACAATCATATTCCCCGTCCCCTTATGGGTTTACTAATCGTTGATATCAGAAGATGCTTACACCTGATTTCTAATGATCCACATGATATTGTTAATTTATCGATGACAAATGCAGTTAAGTTTTGCTATAATTTGTTGATAAAGTATTTTTTGATTGTGAAGGTTATACCATTCTTATTATAATCAACAATCAGATTCTCATCATTCCTGATCTTTTTTTTATATAATATCACGAATAATTTTGCAGTGGGTTATTGCTCCTTCTATGGGAAGAAGGTTGACCCGGAGCCAGGGCGATGCAGGAGGACTGATGGAAAGAAGTGGAGATGCTCCAAAGATGCATACCCGGACTCCAAGTATTGTGAGCGCCACATGCACCGTGGCCGCAACCGTTCAAGAAAGCCTGTGGAATCACAAACCATTACACAGTCATCGTCCACTGTGACATCACTGACTGTTACTGGAAGCAGCAGTGCAACTGGAAGCTTCCAGAACCTGCCATTGCATGCCTTTGGTAATCTTCAGGGCACTGGTTCCGGAACTAACCAATCCCATTATAATATGGACTCCATTCCCTATGGAATCCCTAGCAAAGATTACAGGTATTGCTTCTTGTTAGCATGTATATGTGTATTTCTGCTGTTACTATGTGCTGCCTGGATGAGCTTGGAAATTTTACAGTAACTTGAAGTTTGATTACATGAGAGAACAAAGCTTGCTAGCTAAGCTCATAAGACTATATAAGAGGTTCCTGCTTTTCTAATTGTGATATCATATTATTCAGGAAAGAACATAAAAGTATAATTAAAGTATATGCTTTATAGTGGAAATTTTATATGTTTGTTGTGTAAATCAGGTTATTTCTTTGCTGTGGGTGAAATTTTGGAGTATAAGCTAGATTTTAGATTATTATCATCTGGATAATGGAAATGTTGCGAACACTTTTGGAGTTTCTTTAGGGCTCTGGGTTCTGGGCCCTGGTGTGTGCAACTTGGAGGAACTTAATAGTGTCACAACAGAAAGTATTTTTATTTGTCAGTCTTTCTCTTTCAGTCTGTTACTGTGCTGTCTGTTATTTTTGTTGAAATAGTACAAGAACTCTGACAGCCATTAGGAATTGTCTTTAGAACATCACTGGGTGCAAAGTTATCAACACTCTTCAGTTTCTGTCTAAGGAGCAGATGAGAGAGATAAAAAGGGCATGTCTACTAGAATTGCAGTGCAGATGTGTCAATTTTTGCCTTAGTTTGGTGTTTCTGTAGAAACCTATCCAGAGTTTGTTTGTTATTTAACTAAGTTTTGGGCAGCTTAGGTTATTCCTGCAAACCAATTTACTTCCTTGTACCATGCAGGTGAAATATTTTTATATTTATTTTTTTAGGTGCTACTCCTGTCTTTTGGTTTTTCAAACATATTGTCCTCTGCAGTAAATTTTGGAAAGATTTATGTCTTCATACTATTTCCAAATTTAGTATTTGTTGGACCCATTGATCAATTATGTGGTAGGAATTGAAGGAACACTCGTGCACTCTAGGCTGCAGATGAGTTACGGGAACTTACCAATTTTTGCTGGCTTAAAATTATGGGCCCTGATGTCCTTGATGAGAACTGTCAATATCTGTTGTCTTTGCAGAAATTATTTTGCCATCTTTTCTTTTGTCTCAAATCTCTGCTTAAGAACTTTCTGTTTTTTGCTGCTGCACTTGTTGTGGAATTCTGACAAGCACTTGGAACTGTCTTGTGGCAAAACCAGTGCTCCTTCCTCTGCAATTTTTGTTGAAAAATATAAGTAAAAGGAGGGTGGGCTTCCTTTTTTTTTTTTCCCCCCAAAAGAAAATTTATGTTAGAAGGATTAGATGCCTGATATCTTTTGAAGAAAGTCAGCTGAAATGTCATTCTGCAGATGAGGTGTTCAAGGTGACTGTATGAGCTACTCTTTTTATTATCTATCTGCAATTAATTACTGCTAAATAAGCTGTCATGATGTCCAGGTAATGTTGCCTGTTATTCTTGACATTTATCTCCTATTCCCCACCTATCATCCACCTTTTCTCTTTGGTCACTAAATTGTTAAAACTGCTTGTCAATTGGTAGATCCAGAACATTATATCAGTTGCTTTTCTGTGTCTGAAGAAACTCTGATAGATGAATACTATTTCAATGATGCCAAGGGAATTCCATCCTTCAATATGAAGCTTCTCTCTTATTCTCTACTTTGCCCTTTGTACCATAATGTCTGCACAGCTTGTGCAATAGACAAGCCACCAAAAAGTAGGTGTTACTGTGTCATTAGCTTTTAGCTGCTGATATTGTCTTGTTACTAGATACGGCGATGCTTGTTGGGATAATTTTCTGGTTTTGGTCTTATTGGCAATAATCTGATAATTGTTATAATCCCATATGAAAATGGATTTTGAAGTTGTGTGCTTATATGTTTTTACTTGGCCTATCCTTTAGTTGAATCTTAACGAAAACTTATCCTCATCTTCTTTTCGGCACAAGATGTAGAGCCATGAGTCCATGACCTTTTACTTTGTCTGCCATTACTCTATGGATCCAAGATCTGTGTAGCCTCTAGTTTCTTGCATTTTCTGTTGCTTCTTTCTTGCTAAGATGTGCTTTTTTTCTGTGTATTTTTAACTTGGTTGTAACTGATGCAATTATAAACGCAGGAATTTTGATTGTTACAGCACTTGATAAAAGAATGTACTACATTAATTTCTGCAATGAGAACGACTTCTATTCTTTCTTCAAAAGGAAATAACTTAATGATATATATTATGCTCCTGAATGGCTTTAAATATTTTCTTTTTGTTTGTTGATTCATTTATTCTTGTGGAAATTTGTTTTCCGACAAGTTATACAGGTAAGGAAAACTTGTTTCGCTACTTTTTGTGTCACATTAATAACGGGCATGTCAAATATAATCACCGATAGTATTTTGACACTGAATTGGATAAATAAGTCAGAAAGTTGTTGTGGTAGCATCAATATGAAAGTGCATATCTAGTTGTCTAGGAGCACAATTGCAATTTTAGTGCTATCCAAATTGATTCAGTTAATTCAATACCTTCTAGTTACTCCTTATAGCCTTATCTGGCAGCAAAGTCTTTTTATTCGTTATTCTATTTAGAATTGATTGCTTTGTCTCAACTAGAATCAAGAGGGGGCCTTAAATGATTTTCTTAATTTGAGATTCAATTTTAAAATTCCTCTTAATGGATGACGAAACAGGTATGCTCAAGGACTTAAGCCTGAGGTTGGTGAGCATAGCTTCTTCTCTGAAGCTTCAGGCAGCAACAGGGGTCTCCAGATGGAGTCACAGCTAGATAGTCCATGGCCTCTGATGCAATCCAGAGTCTCGTCATTCGCCACATCAAAGTCAACTGATAACTCCATATTGCAGAGTGATTATCCCCAGCATGCATTTTTCAGTGGTGAATTTGCCTCTGGGGAACCTGTGAAGCAGGGAGGTCAGTCTCTTCGACCCTTCTTTGATGAGTGGCCTAAAACACGTGACTCTTGGTCCGGCCTTGAAGATGATAGATCCAACCCAGCCTCATTTTCTACAACCCGTCTTTCAATATCAACTCCAATGGCTTCGTCGGGCTTGTCCACGCCAAGTTCTCGTTCACCACATGGTGAGTTTTGGATAAGGATTACATTTCCTCTGAAATTCCTTGTTTTTAATCTTATTCCTGTCTTTTGATTTTGTTCTGTAGATAACTAAGAATTGATGGAGCTGTTACAGAATGTGCTAGCAAATTATAGCAATGTTTAACATGTGGATGCTCGAAGAAGTATCGGTTGATTCCATACCTGGAAGTAATTTCATTTTCTATCATGGTTAGAAACTGTTGTGGGTTATCTGCATTGATGTTTGTGTATTGCTACATTTGAAAGCTGTGCAAACTCCAGTTTTAGTTGTGGAATAGTTGTGGAATAAAACAAAACAAAAACTCAAGCTGATGGTGATTGAGAAAACCCAAAAAATTGTGATCAGATTGTATTGAACCAGCGGGCAACAATTTTTTGGCTTCACTTTGGTTAATTACTTGCTGCTTACCTTGGTATGTAAAATTGTCAGCTTTTTCAGGAAAGAGTTGCAATTATGTTATCATGCAGGTGTTAGTATAGCTTGCAAATTAAATTCTGATTTTATACCAAATAAACGTCTGCTAATTATTAATGCATGTGGGTTTTATTCAATTGTTTTTTTAATCTTTATTTGCGCCTGAGTCTCATTCGACTCAGAGATTCTCCGATGGGCGAAGGGCCAAAATTTCTAACGGTACTTGGGCAGATGGATTTTTTTTTAACTGAGTTTGTGGTGTGACTCAGATCAAATTAATGAAAATATAAAATTTTTAAAAATTATTTTTATTTTATTTTATTTTTACTTTTCGGTGAATGGTTGGGAGCATCTTCGATTTAATATTAGGTTGTTTTTCCTTTTTGAGTAATGGGGAGAAATTTCAAATTTGAGTCAGGAGTTTTTACTACGGGAGAAATACCCTTTATTGCGTAGCTAACGTTACTTTCGGCAGCAGATGAAATGATAAAAAGAACGAACAAAAGAAGGAGAGGCAATGAATGTCGGCGAGCGTGGCATCGGGAAAGGGTAGATGGAAGTGACGTCAACCACGAGTGGGCCCCAAAGACAGCTAGGTGGTGGGGGGAGTCACGTGGTGAGGGAAAAATGAGAGAGAAGTTAAAAAGTAGAAACCGTACAAATCGCGTCATTGCGTGCTAGTGTCCACGTCACTCCTCTCTGTCTTTGGTTTGTCTCCGAAACCCATATCACTCTTTCACGTCATCATCTTCGTCACTTTCTGTCTGTGTCTCTTTCACGTTGCCTGGGCCATCGTCTATTTGCTACCTGGCTTCCCCCCCCCCTTCTTCTTCTTCTTCTAGTTTTATTAACTATTATTGATTTCTAGTTCTGGTTCTGTATCAATTTCCTTTTATGTTCTACCGATCAGTCAATTGAATTGCATTCAATTGAATTGCATTATCTTTATGACAAGTGACTGTCCGGTTGACCCTTGAATTGCATTATTTTGGCCTCTAATAAATCATAAGAATTTTCTAGAAAGAAAAAAATCAAAAGAAAAAGTAAAACAGTATATATTTATATTTTTAAGTAAAGACTGCTTAATACATATCAAGTTAAACCGTGTAATAGCAATTTACCTCATAAATTCTAATACTATTAAACCAAACTTTGAAAAAAAAATAAAGACAAAAAAAAAAAAAAAATCTTCAATATGGTGGAACAATTTACCGGTAAATGTAAGTAATTTTTGGATATAAAGACATTTGAAATTTGGATAACACTTGGCATACATTTAATATCTATGTCCATTTATATATCAAACTAATCACTGATTACCGTTTAAGGAAAAAAATATGTAATTTTTTATTATTTTATCATTATTTTCCAATTGAAAAAGTCGGACTGATAATCTGCTTATTCAATCTACGAATCATTATTTATATTAGATGATTTTACTAAATTGATTTGGTATATAGCTATTACCATATACTAAATATAAGTAAATGTAATTCGAATTCTGAGTATCAAGTACTTTGCTCATGTGTGGCCTATTCGCCGCGAATTTTAAATATGGGGTGGTTTAAAAAATATATATATTGGTAAGTGCATACAATGCTTAAAGAAGGAAAAAAAAAAAAAAAAAAGAATCTTCAAGCAAGAGTTGGCTTTTGTGGATAGCTCTCGTAATTTAGCAGCTCTTGTAAATTTTACTTTGTTATCATACTTGGGCTAGGCTAAACTTAAGTTAGCTCATAACTGTTTTGTTTCTTGTATGGGTCTAGCACTTCTATGTGAAATTAGTCTAAGGGCTTTAATAGGGTTCGTCGGCTTATGCAATGGGCCTACCGGGATTTAAACCAAGGAACAAAAAATCAGAACCTTGCCGATTTATAACAGAGCATCGGCCCAAAGTTTAGAAGAAACGTTGAAATCAACCAGACAGAAGACGTTTCGTATTCATTTTCATTACAGAAAGAAACGTCTCGTTTTCATTCCATGGAACAGAACTCCATACGCAGATCAGGAGGAGAGATTTACAAAATTTAGGCAGTGTGTTTCTCTAGTGTGTCCTTCTCACTGAACCAACTAAGCCAATCTACAGTAGATTATTTTTTTCTTTTTTCATTTTAGATCCAAAACACTTCAATTATTACTCAAAAGAGACGTAGAAATAGCAGAGAAGAGAAATTGTTTACAGATATAGTGTAAGAGAGAGATGGGATGGGGAATGGCGGTTTATGAGGGAGTGGTGATGGTCGGGTCGCTTTGCCTGTTAGGCTGGGCAGGATTGTGGTTTTTGAACCGAAGACTCTATAAGGAATATGAAGAGAAGAGAGTATTAGTTCAGATCATATTTAGCGTCGTTTTTGCTTTCTCTTGCAATCTGCTTCAGCTTGTTCTCTTCGAGATTATCCCTCTCCTCTCCAAAGAGTAACTCTCTTCCTCCGTTAAAGCTTAATTTTATATTTGGTGCATGTTTGGTTGCTGAGAGAATCATGTGAGAAAAAAATTGAATGAAGAAAATTTTAGAGCTCGAAACTAATGGTATGATAGAATAAGGCGAAATTAGAGCTTCAAAACTAGTTGTGGAGGTAAGGTGTTATTTGAGAATGTGAAGATAATAAGAAAAATGGGACTAGGAAGTTAGGGATGGAAGCTCTATCTTGTTTTTTTTTTTTTTTTTTTTTTTTTTCAAAGATGCTGTGGAGTTAATTTGCCGATAATTGATAATTGTATTTTTATCTTTTTTTTTTTTTTGCTTGTAGGTCAAGATGGATTAACTGGAAGGTGGATCTTTTTTGTTTGATATTGTTGTTGGTGTTCATGTTGCCTTATTATCATTGCTACTTGATGCTTTGCAACAACGGTATGTTTTTTTTTTTAAAATATATATATAACTTATCCAGGTTGATGATTTTACTGTCTGCTTTATTCCATCAATTAGAAAGATTCTTTATTGGCCCTTGTATACCTTGCAGTAGTAGTTGCTCCTTTAATTGTATTCTGAATGACATTTATAGGCTATGGAAACTCCTTCCAGCAATGTGCTCCTTAATATGAATTCCTTGGGACTGTATAATATGCCTTCTCTAGATTTATAAATCTAATATATGAAGGTTTTTGTTCTGATGTCTTCATTTCTTCATGAACTTTTAACTTTAAGAAAATGCCTACTGTAGTTGATATCCCTGGTGAACAAACAAATTGGTTTTCATATTACTGGCAAACATATGAGTAACCCTAATCCATGTAAAAGATGTGAATAAGTTTAATTTTAAATATGAAGGAGAGAGGATAGGCAGCTGCATTATTAACCAGATAAAAGATGGGTGACAAGTGTCAAGCCATCCTGATAAAAATTCGTTGTTAATTGGCCTATTCTTACTGGATATGATTATATGTTGAGAAGTAGAAAATGTTATTTAAAAATATGCTGACATGACCTTAATATTTCACTGTATTTTTGTTTAAATAACTGTTTTGAGAAACATTGCTTCAGTAGAAAAGTTCCTTTCAATTTACAATTGCAACTTAAGAAAATCTAGCATTACTTATTTGAGTGGAGTTGTATGCATTTATACTTTTCATTGACAATGTTTAGTTTATTTTTGTCTTGAGTCCAAGTAGGGAGGCAATTTATGTGAAAACAATTATTGGTTGCCTTGCAGTTTTGTTTGTCATTTGGTTGGATATTTTTGTGTTGATGCATGAAGGAGAATTTTGCATCCTTAAATGAGTAAAATTGTTGGCATATGCTTGTCCATGTTTTCAGAATGTAATGGCGTTTTTTTTAAAAATATATTTTTTCTTTATTTTATTTTTAAAATTTTAAATATATTTAGATATATTTTTCATTAGAAGTTATTTGGTGATTGATTTTTAATTCTCTTGTCTTTGTTATATGAATTGAATGTTCTCTCCAGGTGTAAGAAAAGAACGGGCTGCACTTGGAGCCATCTTGTTCTTGCTGGCCTTTCTCTATGCATTTTGGCGCATGGGCATTCACTTCCCTATGCCTTCCCCAGATAAAGGTGTCTGCTTATTTTCTTTTATGTGTGTGCATGTGGTGTATATATATAAAACAACAATAACAACTAAGCTTTAATCTCAAGATAGTTGGGTTCGAATACATTAACTAATTAACTATTGTCATGAAAAATATAGTGTTGAAGTAAATATTGTGGATGTTTTCACTTGGAAGTGTACATGATGAAACAATAATTTCAATTAGAAAATGTTGAAGATTCAAAATGATCCCAAATGGAGCACAATGCTGCATAGAGTTTTGAGATACAGATTTGAAATAAATTTGGAAAAAAAATTTATGAGTTTGATTATGATTAATGAAATGTAGTTGTATATGAAGGCGTTGACTTATCTAAATATACAAGCATGGCATGCATGCAAACCTATGTAAAAGATTGTCGTGGTAGAAACCTTTGATTGTATTTGGAAATCATTTTGTGGTATTTTTTTATATTTATTTCCCCCACTTTTTTTCTTTTTCTGCTGTGTTGCCTTATTAAATAATGAAGGCAAAACATATTTATGATTTAGTTCCTTAACCAGGCGATCTAGAGAATGCCAAGTGTATTTATGTGTGCAAGACCTTGTCATTAAGGCTTAGCAATTATGAGAATGCAGGTTTTTCTTTGTGGCTGCATGTTGTCTTTTTCTGTAACATCCAAAGATAATGTGATTTTACTGTCAACTCACATGCCCCACATTCCTCTTGATGTTCTTTAATTCCATTCTGAGCCATATTGTTCATATGAGGAGAAATCTATTTGCCTTTGTTTGATGTCCTGCGCGTTTCTATGCATCTTCCTTTTGTTTTTATTATTGAATGATAATTTTGGATACTCAATTTTTGATGTTTCAAAAAATTGGTTCATTGACTTCTTGCTGTTTGACTGATCTCAGTTTTTTTTTTTTTTTTTTAGGTTTCTTCACCATGCCTCAGCTAGTCAGCAGAATTGGGGTCATTGGTGTGACTGTCATGGCTGTTTTATCTGGTTTTGGAGCTGTGAATTTACCATATAGTTATTTATCCCTCTTCATTAGGTAAGTCAATATCATTGATTTTTTGTATCTGTTGATGAAACTTCCAACCTCTATTGATTCCCCACCCTGTCACTTTTTATTTTGCTCCTGGAGTGAACAAGTGATTACTAATTTCTTGCAAATTTATATCCTTAATGTGGTAGAGAAATCGAGGAATCAGAGATCAAGGCTTTGGAAAGACAGTTAATGCAATCAATTGAGACTTGCATTATGAAGAAAAAGAAAATTATTCTTTCTCAAATGGAAATGGAGCGAATTCAAGGGTCAGAGGAGGTTTGCTACTTTGCCATGTTTATTTATTATCACTCAGATTCTTGATCTATCTACTATTGGATGTCAACTCTTCACCACATTTTCACTAGGTTTTTGCATGCTTTTCATGATATTTTCTTACATCTTAACCATTTATGCATGATTTACTATGATGTAATGCCCATTACTTGTTACAATATCACCTAGTGTGGAATTTTCCTATTGATATACAGATTTTCATGTCTATCATGCGAGGTGCCTTTGTATCAGCAATGTCTGTTCGTGCAAATTATGTTGAATGCTTGAACTAGCTGATTGCGTTGGTTAATGAATCTCTATCCCTCCTACTTGAATTATACTTATTGAACATGACCAAACCATCTCAGACAACCCATTCTGGGTTTACCTCAATGCCTGTCACATCCATCTTCTTTTGAATAATTCATTTCATTTTTAGTCTAGTTCTTTGTTTTCCATATGTAATTAGAATTTACGGTTTCTTGTGTTTTTGTATATATCAAATGCTAAGAAGTTAAACTAGAAAAGGGAAAAAAAAAGTTGTACGACAATCTATTTAAACTAAGTATTGTATCCATGTCATAGAAGTCTTGAAGAATACCTATTTGGACATACTACCTTGGTGGTTTTGAAAAATAACTGTTTGAATTATCTTAAGAATCCATTCACCCTATTGAAGGTATTAAATCTGGTTAGAATTGCCCGGTAGCAACTCACTCCTCTATACTCGTTACATTAATACATTGATAGAATAGAAACCCTAAAATGGTTCATTCTAACGCACGATAACGTTTCAGTGGTAGGTCGAACTATTCTTCGCAGACTCTTTTGTTCTTCTATTATTTTTAATTTTTTAATATTGATTTATATCCCTAATTGTTAGAGATAGCTTACTGAAGGTTGTGTATTTCAGAAATTAAAGGCTAGATCTTTCTTTAAACGGATAGTTGGAACAGTTGTGCGATCGGTTCAAGATGACCAAAAGGAGCAAGGTTACTATTATTTACCTTCATCTTTTCCTTTGCAATTGTAGGTTTTCTAGATTTTACAATGTGGCTATCATTAGGTTGTAGGCTATCTTTTGACCTTTCTTCTCGTCTTCAATATTGTATAGTTTTGATGATAGGTTAATAAATCTGTCACGATTTGACATTCCATGCCTTCCTTCTTGTCTTTTAAGAAAAATTGTTGCTGTTATATAGGTTTCCTTGTATGGTATATTTAAAGTATATAAACTCTGTGTAAATATCGAAGCTTTTCATGTGTAAGGGATTTGAGTTAATGACTAAGTTCATTTTTCAAACTTGTCGGACTCTTTTTCTTTTTGGCTTCTGTATGACTTTTGAAATTGCGGCGTTGTTACCAACTCACTGTGGCTTGTAATTCTT
Source organism: Jatropha curcas (assembly GCF_041381405.1). NCBI lineage: Eukaryota > Viridiplantae > Streptophyta > Magnoliopsida > Malpighiales > Euphorbiaceae > Jatropha > Jatropha curcas. Next base: position 29,244,763 of record NC_143152.1, on the reverse strand, counting down.
TAACATTGCTGAATCACATGATAGAGTTTTATTTTAATGTGAACAATATAACCATTTGAATTCTACTTTCCAAAGAATTCGTCATGCATCACCTGCCCTATTTCTCTCACAGATTCTTCACAACATTGTTCTCCTTTTCCACAGATATTAAAATCATGGAAGCAGAGGTACAAGCTTTGGAAGAGCTTTCAAAGCAGCTGTTCTTGGAAATATATGAGCTTCGTCAAGCTAAGGTTTATAGCCCGGAAATGCTGCTGCTTTATTTCCAATCCATTTACTTCATTTATTTCTAATCCATACATCTTCAATCAATGCAACTTGATAAAGTCGAACTTAACTAAGTCTGATTAAATCCTTGAAATAATGAAATACTTCATTTGCTTAAAGAGTGCTTTTTATTAGGGAATATCTTTTTCCCTGTTCAATATTAGGATTTTTTTCTAATAAATATTGAATTTTGTAGTTTCCCTTTTTTTTTTTTAGTTGTTGCTCAAGTATCATGTGGCAGTTGCTGTACGAAAATGTAGTTTTGTTGTAGAGTTTTGCCATGCAAGCTTGTAAACCTTTGTTATACTTCTAAGCTATTCAAATGAAACCTTCTTTTTCAGCAGCAATAGGTCGGATGGTCCTTGCAACACTGCCATCTTACATTTATTTTTATTTTTATTTATTCTGCTTTTGTTTTGACTTTTTTTATTTGTTAATCAGTGTTTGCTTCTATAACAAATTTGTTTATATGCATTGTTCTTTTTCATGTTACAAGACAATATCTCTATATTGAGCACTATAGAAGTACTTATTAATTGATTTTTATTTTATCATCTATTTGTTTTTCCTTAATTTCAAAATTTTTTTTCCTAACCAGCTTTCAGGTTTGTTCTTACTTTGCAGGAGGCAGCTGCTTTTTCTCGAACCTGGAGGGGGCACATGCAGAATCTACTTGGCTATGCGTGTTCAATCTATTGTGTGTATAAAATGATTAAGGTACAGTTCACACATTGCTTTTTTTTGGAAGTTCAAGGTCTGTGGGTTACTTTCATGAAAAATAAATTCATGATAAAATCATTTTAGGAAGTGTCTTAGAATGTGAGAAGAATTGTCAACACAAGTTAGATGCAACTTCTGTTTATTATTTGTGAACTTCTACCACCTCAACTCCATTTTCAGAACTAAAGGAAAATGTCTGATTTCTCAGTAAATTGTGGCTTATATACCTTCTGATGCACCCTTGTTATCTTCATTTAGAATCAAAATTGTCATGTTCCCGGATGTATGATTTAGCAAGCTGACTGATTACTGTGTCTGCTTATGCAGTCGTTGCAAAGCGTCATTTTCAAGGAGGTACCTTTCTCTCCCTAAGCTGTTCTGCCTTACTTGTTCTACTTTGTTTTCCATTTTGCTTTCACATCCTTAAACCATTTTGGACTATGTTGTTTGTGAAATTGGATAACATGTTTTTACAGGCTGGCTCAGTGGATCCTGTGACAATGACTATTAGCATATTCTTGCAGTTTTTTGATATAGGAATTAATGCTGCATTACTGTCACAGGTCAGTTAAAAAAGTTTTTAAATCACACATCCAATTTTCATGTTGTGATCTTGCAAGAAAAAAATAATTATACTGGTATTCAGGCTGTAATATTCGATTAACATACATCAAATGAAGTATTTTTGCATGACCAAGAACATTTTCTTTTTATATAGGAATTAATATTAAGTTTTTACATTTTCTTTATTGCACAGTACATTTCGCTGTTGTTCATTGGAGTGTTGGTTGTTATATCAGTTCGGGGGTTCTTAACAAATCTGATGAAGGTAATTTTTGCTTTCTTGTCATTTGTTCAAATTATGTACCAGAGGAGTTTGATATATTATTTGCTGGTAATGAATCATGATTATTTGATAGAACAGTAAAAACTCTTTAACAAGAAAACTTTGTGCTTGCTATCTTTATTACTGGATTTGTGAACAAATTCAATCATTAGACCAGAATTCCAGCCTGTAGCTTGTGGATATATGGCTGGAAGCAACTAGGCTATGTGAGCATTGAATTCACATGAAACGGATATGCTATATGAATCATTCAACTCAACCAGTCCCAATCCCACTTTTGCTGCGGTTTATTAAGTTCATTTTTTTTAAATAGGAAACTTCCGCCAAAACCCCACTGCCCCACAGAATGAAGGATTTTAAACAGTACAGTCAGTTAAATGCAGAAATAGAGTCTAAGGGGTGTGTTAGGTGAAACAATTTTTTAGTTGACCAGAAAAATAGTAGCAGCTTTCTCTGATTGGTTGACATAGAGTGTTTTGTTGTGTGCAGTTCTTTTTTGCAGTTTCCAGAGTAGGAAGTGGATCTTCAAGTAATGTTGTACTTTTTCTGTCTGAAATTATGGGAATGTACTTTGTCTCTTCTATTCTTTTGATCAGGAAAAGTTTAGCAAACGAATACAGGTATGTTGACTGTTTGATTCAGGAAGATATTGTTCTTTTCTGATTATGGAATACATGTTCAATTATTTATTTTTCGTTCTCCAGTGAACACCTGAAACTTCGCTGCTTGTCCTACTTGTTGGACTATACAACATTGATTAAGGAAATCGTTTCAAAATACATGTTCAATTCTTTTTTTTAATAAATTTAGAAGTCTTCATGTAAGATTTAGATACCTAATGGCTGTTGCATTACAATGTTCAAGCCTTAGGGAAAAAAAATTATAGTTTATAGCAGTTACTTATCAAGACCTCCCATCCCCGTTTCTTTGTTTGATAAAAGCAACTGAGTAACTGCAAAGCCAAAAATCACAATACTAAAGATGAGATTTCCTCCCTTGGTGGTAAAAATACGATCCAGAAATACTGGAACACATATGTGCTGTAGGTCCAGATGACCAGCCATTGATCATTCACTTCTTAAATCTAAATGGTTAGAACCTGATTCGCAGCATAATTAGACAGCTTGAAAACTATTTTTAATTTCATTTGATGTTGAATCTCTTGGCAGGATGATTATAACAGATGTACTGGGTGGAGATATTCAGTTTGATTTCTATCACCGATGGTTTGATGCCATCTTTGTAGCTAGCGCTTTCCTTTCTCTGCTTTTGCTTTCTGCTCATTATACATCTCGCCAATCTGATAAGCACCCAATTGATTGACGAACTCATTGTGTAAGTATCAACCGAGAATTTTTCATTTCTTCTGGATCAATTGAAGCATGAGTTAAATTCTGCCAATGGGAGTTATCATTTACCAGTTGTCAAGTCTTCAATCATTGTGATAGAATAGATATCATGAAATGATCATGCTATTGTAGCCTAAGACTTGACAATAAATATCACCTGAAAGGAGGCCATTTTGAGCTTTCAAGATGTCTCACTATGTTGTTCAGGGTGTGCACTTATTTTTCCTTTTCTTGCCTCTATGATAACATCATCATTGTTATATATCATTAATTGCTGTCAAACACTACATCGGCAAACTATTTTATCTTGCCTTTTTATCCGTGGAACAGGGATCACACGTGTAAGATGTTATTGCCATTTAAAGGCCAAACGAGGTACTCCCTTCTTTGGGTCCTGAGTGACTAATTCAACTTGATTATTTTCCTATTCTTCCAATAGCCATTTACTTCTGCAATTTGCTGATTAAGAGAATATATGACAACTAGGATTAGTGATTACATCTCATATATGTATCTATCCATTGATAGAGCATAAGAGGTGTGGTTGCCTAGTAAGGTTATGAGCAAATCCAAAATCTTTGTAGACAGAGCCAATCATTAGTTCCCAACTGTGGGGTGAGTGGAATCGTATACATTAATCGATACAGAAGCTCTTATTTATAACTGATTGTGCTGCATTACATGTGCTATCTTTATCATACAGCAAATTTTTGCCTTCAATACAATAGAGTTCAAATAAACTCAGTAAATGGATTTACTAGAACTCCGGTTTGCATCAACTTGAAGTATGCAATAAGCGTGGGACTATGAGATATATATAGCTACGGCAGAATTTGCACAACTCAGTGGAAATGAATGTAGTCAAATTTATTGAAATATTATACCTTGTTACCAGTTATTCTACTATGAATCAGCCAAGATTCCATTGGGTTGGATGACATAGGTTATTTAATATCACAAGTTTTGATGAATTATTCAATTCTCAATATCATATTCTCAATTCTCAATGTCATACAATAGAAATATTAGTTTAATTACATACGTTCTCTCAGTTTGGTATAACATTATTATCTCCTAGCTAACAGAAGGATTCATAGTAAGTTTTGAGAGCTCTTCTGTTTTAAAGGTGTCTCTTTTTGCTTGCGAAGCAACTTGAAGTAGGATGTTGACCATAGATGACATCAAAGAGGAGGATTCTGGCAAATAGGAACTTTATTTTCATTGGTATCAGTTAAAACTTTGCCTTTCAATTATCGGTATCTCATGGATTACTGCAGGATTAGCAAACTTCAAATAAGACCAGTATGGGTACCTCTTCCTATTTTTGGGCTGCATGGATGGAGTGAAAGAAATAGGACGGCTTTTAAAGGAGAGAATTTGACACTCTCCGTGCTTGGAGATGGATGGCTTGAAAACATTATCAGTTTGATGGTCAATTTTTTTTTCTTTAAAGTGCCAGGAACAGTAGATTTTTATTATTCTCTCATAGATAGTCTCTTTTAGGGTATGGCTTGCTTGAACTTGATGCTTTCGAAATTTAGATACCTCGACTTAAAAAAAAGAGAGAAAAGAAAAGATTTGGCCCTAAAATAAAGCTAAATGGAAGGGAAGGTTTCATGTGCTGGGCCTCCTCTAATCTCAGATTGAGTCTTTTTTGCGTTAACTTGTGTGTACTTTCAATTTAATAAATAGATAACCATATTTAGAGAATTACTGTTTCCAGGAAAGCCATATAAAATGTCAATTAACATAGCTAGGTTATTGAAAGATGTATAGATACCATTTCATCATAAATTCATAGATCTGAGTGGCTCGAATGTTATTGATGATGTGTAGAGATGGTTGTGTTAGCTATTGAGCAGTATCTAGTTGAAGGATGCTGTTGTCAGTTTTCTGGGCCTTTAATCAATTTGGGTTTTGCTTATTATGCTAAATGCCCGCATTTCTTTAATGCTTTCATATGCAAAACATTATGTTTAGTTAGATCTGATAGATCTCTTTCCTCATATTACTGTGGTTTTTTTCTTACTTATTATGCCCTTTTTCTTTTCTTCAAGTATAATGAAAAAGTAGCTCTGGCTTGATGCAGATCAAAATTACTTGTGATGTAGCAAAAAAGATGCAGACAAGGATTTTTTATTTATACGCAGCCAACAGAGGTTGTAGTAATATGCGGTTCGCCGCGCCATTGTTTTTGTGCATAGATAATGTGTAATGAATTATTTCTGTAATGAACTATGATTGATGAATACATTTTTATGAAGAAAAGCAATACCATTAATTCGTTAATGGTGAGAACCGATAAAATACGAGTTCTGAACATGTTTTCCTGTGCAACAGTAACAAGCCATGGCAATCTTTATGTTCATTATTGTTTCTAAAACATTAGCAATTGAAGGAAGATGCGACCGGTTTGTATCCACTCATTTTTGTCACCAAGAGTTGTATCGTGCAATGGATATTTTATTTTTTGTTAAATGTTATTTTTCTTTGTTAAATGCCTTTTCTGCTACGGGTCTTATAGATATGGAATCACATGAATGCTTGTTCAATGAAATCATCTTTTCTATGGTCAGGAATTTGTATGGTTTAGTAGCTATCACTTTCTACTTTGAATAAACGTTTCGTCATATTGCTTCTTATGACTTCCAAGGTTGGTTTGATTCACCTTAGGCCTTGTTTGTAAATGAGAGAAAAGAAAAATGATGAGTCATTTTCAATTTCCTTTTCGTAGTTATTTTCTATTCTATATTTTAGATATAATGAAGAAAAGAGAATAAATTTATTTTTCTTTGTTTGGACAGAGGAAAGAAAATGTTATTATTAAAAATTGCTAATTATGTCCTTAATTAAATAATGGGGTATTTAAAAAAAAAAAAGCTAAAGTTTGTTAATTAATTTAGAATAATTAGGTAATTTAATAAAAATAAGTGAATCTCATTTGCTTTTATTATTTTATTTCTAAATTGTAAAGGTTCAAAATATGTAAGCCCTGAGTGGAAAATAAAAAATAAACATGTTCCTCATTTTTTCCAAACAAGAAGAAATAACCTTTCGTATACGTTTGTTATAGTTATTTTTCTTTCTTTCAAAAAAGTACTCCCATCCAAATAAAAGCTTATGGTCTAATGAGCAAAACAATATTATAAACCCAATTGTACTTTATTTTAATTTTTTAATAAATATCACCCAAAAATGAAATTTAAAGTTCATGATTGAAATTGATTGAACAATATTCTAAACTCAATTATAATTTATTTTAATTGTTTTAATAAATATTACACTGAAATGAAATTTAAAGTTCATGATTGAAATTGTAGGGTACAATTGCAACATCCAACAAAACTTATGATATTTTTGCACCTTAGAATATGGGAATAAAGAAAAAAAAATAGATATTTAAATTTAAAGAATCTTGTGAAGAGGTGTCAACCTCAAATTCCAACTATTCTTTGTTGTGAAGTTCATCTAAAATTATGATATACCCGGAAAAAAAAATAAAGAAAAAAGAATAATAATAAAGCTTTCTCAGCATGGTATCCTCCCTAATACAAAATTCATGGACCTAGACCTCAGCTCCTAATGATTCAAATGAGCAATCGATAATGGTCATTAGATGCTTTTTATCTAAAGATTAAAAATTAAAAAGTGTTTGATACAAGTTAATATATGTCCAAAATAATACCGTTTAATTTGTGCTTAAAAGTAATTAATAACTAAGTTAAAAATTATAAAATAAAAAAATGCAATAATTAAAATGAGAAAGAAATTTATTTGTAATAGAAATCATAATGCATGTCATCTGCAATAAGCTTCTCGTTGAAGAATTACCATTTTCCAAGTAAAGTAAATCAAATGACCTTTTTCCATCAAAGGACATAAGAACAAATCAACAAAGTTATATTATTATTCTTTTTTTGAAAACCCTTTATTAAATGGATTCTGTTATAGCTTCAAGACCAACCCCTTTACAGATTGTGCCAGTAGAACTAATCCACAGCTTATTTAAATGAATCAATGACTAGAAAAAAGGTCATGGCATCTGATACTTATTTCCAAAAGCTTAGCAGGTAAGGCTGACCAAGCTTACACTTTAACAACACTAGAAAAGACGAGCAACAAAACCATGACATACAGCTGGGGAATAAAAATTGAGCGGAGGTGTTCAAACAGCAAAATTTGGTCATTTCACTAGGTTTTCTAAAATTTGTGACAAGAAATGTTATTTTCTAGTTCACTGGACATTGTATCCAATTATACAGGAACTTAGCACTTGTAGGCTTACTTGGCTTCACAGAGACCCAAGTTCCGAGTCCCCTCTCTCAATCATAATACACCGAAGAAAAGGAAAAGAGTATGATGAAAAATCACTAATGTTCATTGATTATACCATTATAGTAAAAAAGCATATCAGGAAATACACATGATGAAACCAAATAATCAAATCTGCAGTTTCTTCACTTTTCTCATGGTATGGTGACGCAATACAAAATTCTGCAGGACATCAAGCTGAACAAATATCCTTCCTTTGCTTTGAAGTTTTCTAGTAATTCCATCCGCACAATGACAGGATAAACTTAAAGCAGGTCACGAAAAAAAATGAGACAGAGCATGAGATGACCATGAAATGTCCTATAGGAGAGTAGTCCACTACTACTACACATATAATCGACAATTCAATCAATAAGAAAGAGCAACATTTCACAAAGCATGGACAAAAACCATTGTTAAAGCAAGAAGTTTATCTACAATTGTAAGCATAATGGGGATTGGAATAAATCATTATGAATCACAATGTCAAGGTAAGGCCAATTATGATAATCTAAATTCTATAAAATAAATAAGCACCAAAAAAAATGGAAAAACACAAGATTTTCCACAAATTATACCAAGAAAAACAAGTGTTACCTTCGCCAATCAATTTTAGCATTTGATTACGCACACAAGTCAAAGTTTGCACTAAAGACAAGTATGTATCGGACCATTAGCATCCCATCACAGCACAATTGTATACAAAAGCACCTGCTCGCTCCTTGACAGCAAGAACATTCCATCCTGGCCCATCCATACTTCTATCCTGTGGATCCCAAGAATGCAACACAATAACCTCACCTTCAGGACCTCTATGTCCCCCAATCACTAATAAGCTCTTACCACATGCTTTAAACGCTAAGCCCCAACCATGAGAAGAGTCAGCCCTAACTGGCAACCATTTCACTACATTCCATGAATTATTGTTTTTGTCATATTTCTTGACCTCATTTGTTGCTTGATCAGCAGAGTAAAGTTGATTATTCACAACAGCAACTAGAGGAGGAGAACGCATGGCCGGATGACCTATGCTGGAAACAGGGTACATGTTCTCTATCCTCCTCCAGGTCCTTGTCTCAAGGTTATACTCCTCGCCACAGCTTAAACATTCTGTTTGGCTTGACATACCCCCAATAACATAAAATTTCCCATCCATAAAGAATCCTGAACACAGCTTACGTGGCAAGTTCATATCTGGCAAAGCTTGCCAAAAACCTAGTTCAGAATTATAAAGCTCGGCAGATCTTAGAATGTGTCCTTTATTGTCACTTCCCCCTGCAACAATGGCATACTCCCCAAGGCTGCTTGAACCGAACAGACAACGAGGCAAGTCCATTGGAGGGCATCTGGACCAATCATGAGAAATCAAGCTGTACCTCCAGATAGCAAATCCTGACAACTCACGGCCAAAAACAAGTAGTTCAGTACCTACTGCAAGAGACTCCTTATCTGCATAAGTAAAACATTCATCACATGGCATCCTAGGCAATCGCATCCATCCTTGCCTCACTGGATCAAAAGCTTCCCAAGGCATTAAAATACAAGCTAAATATACCCAGTGTTCAACAATGCCAAGCCTCTGTCTCAATCTATATAAATATCCACTTCTAATCAATCTTTTAAAATTTTTATTCACACAAGCCAAACTTGGATAATCTGATCTGCAGCTCCAAGCCAATATATCTAATGCTGTGTCTTCATGAAGACCAGGCAAGAGGCAATCATCTGATGCATGGGCATTATGATTTTTTCCATTTCTATCCACAACTGCTGATTTCATTTCCTTTAGCCATATTTGACCCAAATCAAAACCAAGCACCTGTCTTTCAAGCAACCTATTTCCAACATTATCTGAATCAACACTTCTCGATAAGATAATGAACGCCAAAGACTGAAATTTTTTCTGGGAAATTCCCGATTCTTCCCGAAAATATACAGGAAGCTGAGACACATCACAATTCTGCAAACTAACATTTACTGCTGAATCACAACCACTATCTTCCACCTTCACTTTTGGTCCCTTGAGTGCATCTCTAAACACCATTGCAAACAGCAATCTCTCTAAACAACCAACCCAAAAAAAAAAAAAAAATGCACACCCGAAGTTATATATACAAACAAAGAGACCAAAACACTTCCACTAACAAGAAATTCAAAGCATATGCAATCACGAGCCAAATTAAAGAATTAAGCTCATAACAAGCTAAGCAATTGTTTCAGTTCTAAAAAGACGGGAAGCTAAGGTCAAATGAAATAGAAATTCCTCTTCAAACAATAACTATCAACCACAAAAACATACTAACAAATGAAATTGGCTGTAAAAGAGTCCATACACTCTGAAAGTATCCAATCTAGCAAATTATACAGTAGCATGCAAGACAATTAAGCACAATAAATTAAAAAAAAAAAAAAAAAAACCCAATATCTTAAATCGCTGAAGTATTTCCAAACGATAATTGAATTGAATTTCCTCAGAACGAAAAGCCCTAACCGATCAGATCATTTTAAAAAGCTGAAAGCTTCTTCTCTCTCTCTTTCTCGCTCGAATCTCTATTTATCTGATTACTGTTACTATTGATTGATTCATTCTTTATCTTTTATGGTTGCTCTGCTTTGATACATAGAGGAAGGATTTTCTTTTTTCTATTTTCTTATTTTTTAGCGTTTTGGCATTGAAAGCTCGTGAATTAAAAAAATTAAAAAGAAAAAGAAAAGTTTATGAAGTTTTTAACGTTTTTCCTGTTTCTGTGTAGTTTTTGTTCTCTATTAATTTATTTATTTTAACTGCTTTATTCTGCTTCGTAAATCTTTGCTTCGGCCTTTCCGTTTGGGTATTTTTTGTTTTTCTCCGTGTGTTTGACTGGTCAGCTATCTCTCGTCTTTAATTTTGTGAAAGTAAATTTCTATCTAGTCCTTCAAGTATGACTATAATTATAATTTTCTCTTTTATTTGATAACCAGTGTACAGATTTGTCCTTAAACTAGTTAATTCTTCTGCCTATAAAATATCATTACCCTTTACTCTCCATATAGCTTTATTATTTAATCCAGCAATAACAATAAAGATACTCTTTTTTATTTTGAAGGGAGTTAATTATTAGTTGGTAACATTCAAATTGAATCCTTTCGTTTGACACGACCAATGATATGTTTCAACTTTCAAGAGTTGCAGAAAGCCAAAATATAGTTTTAAATCAACATAAAATGTTGGTCCATTTATCCTGACCTGGACTGGACATTCCTTCCAATTGGAAAAGTGTGATCAGTGTCCTGTTGAACTTAGAAACTGGGTTGATCAGAGTTCAGACATTTGGATTCATAAATGAAAACAAACAAGTTAGAAATGTTATAAAACGAACTCGGCCTAACTCATTCTCCAAAAGTGAATTCAAAATATATGAAATGTGAAATTTACATGTAAATATATCTCTGGTGGCCTAACATTAAAGCAAGGCAGGCTTTGATACTATTTATAAAATGAATCATGTGTAACTCACTCCCGAAAGTTAGCTTAAGAGAAAGAAAAAAATTTTCTAAATATTGTATTTTATCCAAACCAACATGGGATAATAGATAACAAGTAATTGAAAGATTAGGTTGTCGTCATTTTCAAATATTGTTCATCCATACATTTATAGTAATGAGCAGAGCAGTTGCTTTTTCTCTTATGACAAAATCAATTCCATCCGATGGGTATTACCAATTTGAAATATTGTGTAAAAAAATTCTTTTTTTTTTCTTTGGGTATGAAAAATAAATTATTTTATCAACATGACAGACCATCATTTTATTAACAATAAATTTTTCATAATAAAATATGATTAGACTCGGGTTATATGTTTATATAAATTAATCATAATAATACTTTCTAAAAATCATTTCGATTTTACTTTTCTTTAAGTAAAAAATAAAAATATCATTTTTTTTATAAATATTTTTCATTGTTTTCGTGTGCCAAATTAAAATATTCCTGTTATTATAGGATGTAGACAGTATATCAAATTAGAAATGCATGCCATGTCTAAAACGTGTAACGTAGTTAATGGACTATCCTAAAATTGTAATGAACCTTTGGCGAAACACGCCAAGGTCTCAAGATAGACCTCTAGGATCCACGTGTCATCAGACTAGGCTAACCACTCACCGCTTAGTCAATACAATTGCATGTATCACGAACCACACGTGCCAATCTACAGTTACCATATGTCGCACGTGCGACTAGACACGCTCGAGTTGAATATAGTAGCCTAAGCAGCTTTCCAAATTTAAACAAAAAATAATAATAAATAAATAAATGAATTTATGCTACTTAGTATTTATGCTCCGTTACTATAAATAAATTTAAAATGTGAAATTATTTTGAAAATAAAATTTTCATATTTGGAGCAAATTTAAAAATTAAAAATTTATTTACTTTTAAATTTAAAATATTTTTAACATAATAATTTTAAAAGGCTATGAGGATGAATATTTTATAATAAGATTTTTAAGTTGTTTAATTTTATAAAATTTATTTGAAAATTCAATATTTTTGTTTTAGAATATGATTTAATTATATTTGAATTCATAGAATTGAATCTGTAAGGTTGAATTCATTTACCAAATACAGAAAATTTGGATATATAAACGAATTCCACAAAATTATTCCAAACATTTTTTGCTCTTAATTATTATTATTGTATAATATATTAATTAGTTTTAAATATCTAAAATATATCATTCAGTTTATAATCGTTATTCTTATTTAATTTTTTCCATTAAATTATAACAATTTTAACATGTAAAAGTAACAGAAATATTAAAAACATTTCCATACGAATTCTTATCCATTTAGAAATTAGCAAAGTTTCTAAAAAAAAAAAAAAAAGAGTAATATTAAACAAGTGTTTATTGGTTGAAACTATAATTAATAGTTATATATTATTATTATTATTATTATTATTTTTTAGTTAACATATAAATATTTTATTTCCATGTCAATCGGGTATGATTCAATTGATTTTCTTTCTAACCACTTGTTTATAATAAATGAATTCCACAAAATTTTGTGGAATTAATTTATTGATTTAAAATTTTGTATTTGTTACTAAAATAAATGAAAAATTAAAATTTACAATTTCAATTCTATATATTTAAATATAATTAACCGAATATTCAATAAATTCTACAAATTTAAACTTCAAAACTTTAAGACAAATATCTTCATCCACTTAACGTTTTTAAAAAAAAATATTATTTTTAAATTTATTCTAAACATGAAAAAATTTACTTATAAGTAAATCATATCTAAAATTTATTTATAAACCAATTCAATCCTTTTACATCTATCTAACCTATGATTTGGCATGCCATAATATTTAAAGTTATTAGATTTCAAATGAAAAAGAAAAAAAAAAGTAAAATTAGACTTTATTAATTTATTCCTCATATTAAATTTAAATATCAAAATCTCCATATTTTGAATAATATATTTGGACTCGAGACATTGTGTAACATTAAAAAAATTTAAGAAGTTAAATAATACTATATTTTTAAAATTTAAAAATTAAATGAAACATTAAATCATAATAATCTATTTTAAAAATAAGGAATAGAATAAAATAAAAAACAAAACCTCTAAAATTGGGAAACAGCTGACCAAGGCAAGGGGGAAGTCCCTCCATTAAGAATTGCAAATCTATCTATAAAATTTATTAATTTTCCAGGAAAATAAAGAGGAGAGGGAAAGGAAAAGTATCAGAAAAATTCATCTAATTCTAGAGATAGAAAGAAACAAAGAGATTTGCCCTCACTTTAAATAAAATATTTTTTCTAGAGAGAGAAAATAAATAAAATGATATATAAAGAGAGAGGCAAATTTGAGCTGAGAAGGAAGCAGGAAGGTGTTATCAATTTTCTTGAACTGAGCATTTGATTTCAGAATTTCTCTGCAGATCATAGAGAGAGAAAACTATATACAGGGGGAGTGTGTTCTGAAAGAGATTAAATAATAATACTAATAATAATAGAAATAACTATAATTATTAATAACAATTAGTATTTTTACATTTATGTGTGTGTATGTGTGTGTGTGTGTGTGTGTGTATATATACACATGTAGGTGTATATTTGTATGTCAGATCCTCTTGTAGCAGGAATATCGTCTGATTGTTGGTTTTCCTTGTTTTTGTAGTATTAGATAGAGAAGAGAGAAAAACCTAGATAGAAAGGGGGTTGTAGGATTGTGTTACGTATCGTGTTCAATTTAGGATTGAGTGTGGTGTTAATTGGGGAAAACATTAGAGCAATTTGTGGTGATTGAAATAATTTGGATTTGATGTTGGTGGATTGCGGCGGATTGTGTCGGTGGTGGCGGGGATGGCAGCCGAGCAAAGGGAACGGAGCGTGGAGGAGCTATACAATGCGACGAACTTGATTGGAAAACCAAAGGCATGTAATTAGGGTTTTGTTGTTTTTGATTAATTTTTGTGTTGAATTTCATAAATTCTTATTGGATTACATGTTCAATTGATTTCTGTTTTCGAGACTCTCAGTTTTGCAATTTAGGTATTTCAGAATTGGCTCGATTATTTTTTGAGAACTTGACGATTGAATGAGAGATTAATGAAATAGCGATTGATGTAGTATTGACGTGCTTTTTAGATCACATCAGTCTTGAAAGGGAGTTATCGCATGCAGGGGCCAGTAGAGGAAACTGAACGAGATATTGAGAAGAATATGGTGAGATAAAAGGGTAATTTACATTCTGTTGTTCTATCTTCTTTCTATCTCTTCTACTCTTCCGCTGGGTTCCTTTCACTCATTACTCATGAAGTTATCATGAATAAAACAGAATAAAATCTGGAGATTAAGAATATTTCGCAGTTGGATGAATCTGCTTAGGTTATGGCGTTTTCATTTCTGTATTCTCTTTCTGGAATTTATAGAATATGTGAATGGGCTTTGGCACTTTTACAAATTGTACTCACTGGTTAATCTTTTGAAGTTGCTAAATGTTGTTTGGATGACAATTTCGCTCTATGTACTATAGTTTTATTGAAATTAGAGGTTTATCAGGTGAGCACAATGAATCATTTTCCATGTTGAACGTTCTTTATAATCTTAACTCTAGATTAATATTGCCACAAATTCTAGTGTAGCTTGCATAACCTAAGGTTTCTGAAGGTTACAAAGGGAATAGGTCACCATTTGGCTTATTTGATTAGGAAAAGAATAACTGGTTTTGGGGTTTAGTTTGGGGGAAAAGAAAAATATTGGTTTCTCTGTTAAAGAATTTTATGTAGAAAATGTAGGAGAATCAATTACCATAGCTTCTATCCACCATCACAACAACTATTATGATTGTAAATTCTACTGCCATTAACATTACCATAGCCGCCTCTGTGGATGCATTTGTTACCAGTATCACCACAACACTATCACTTCAACACATGACAACACTGTTATAACACCATGCGCATCATCACGGAATGCATTTACATCACTGTCACTACTGGTTACCATCACCAGCACTGCTACATTTACCATCATGACAATCATTCAAAAAGTACCACCAACTCCTTCCGCCCTCCCCTGCCAGTACCTGTAAAACATATCACTACCATTATTAATATCATGACTATCATCCACTACTACGACAACCAAAATTTGATGCCTTTGCCAGCACCTTTAACCACTATACAATTATCATAATCAGTGCTAATGTAATTAATAAATTCGTAACTTAATTTTTTTTAATTTTGACTTTTAGCTCTTGCAAATGTGGTTTTTTGTGAGATCTTATTATTAATTTTTTAATGTTAAAAGTATTCAACTTTTAGATTTTGAGCCTTACGCTTTTCTTTCCAGGGTCCCTTGTAAAAGGGGTTTTATAATGGGATGATAAACATATTATAGGTTTTAATTACATCCTTTCTTGTAATGATTCCAGTATGAGGTGTTTTTCTGGCTATATGAATTTGTTTATTTTTTGAAGAGAATAAACATATAAATAATTGAAGTTATTTCTAAGAAGAATTAGGCACACTTTCTTTGACAATGGCTCAAAATTTTTTACTTTGGGAATCCCTTTTCCTTCCTTGGGAGTTGATAAAGACAACTCTCCAATTAACAGGAACTAGAGCCTTACCATTGTTAGTGCATAAGGGTGCAAAGATGAGCTCATAATGAAATGATGATCTGTACAGCATTTTTCTGCATTAAGCCTTCATTTAGTTCTCTTTATTGGCCCTTCTTTTGATATTGGTAAAGAGAATGTTCTGCAAAATGTAGAAGAATCAAGGAAATTTTGAGTTGATAGTCCTGCCTGTTGGAACTTAGAGACTGACAAGCTTTGAGATTACAGCTTTGCAGTATCAAGGCTTTCTTTTAAGTGGTGGCGACATTTAATCCAAAATGCAAATTGCTTGGATATCATATCAGATGTAAAATTAAAACGAGCCAAATAATCTTTTAAGTAAATATGTTTCCAAATTGCACAAAGAATTTTGGGAAGGAGAATGGACCTTTCTTTTCAAGGTTTCCTCGAAATAAATGGTTTTGGAATTATCTTCTTATCAGGGAGTACTACCTATGTAAGGCATCTATTACCCTAAGGTTACCACTACATCAAATATAACATGGTGTCTTTCTTGAAGCATTTTGTATTTTCCTTGTTTTATATATAAAATTTAGCCATGTTGTCTGAGAAACACTTATGAGGCTGTAAACCGTAGGCATTGCTTGATTTGAACTGGTTACAATTTTTATGACAATTAGATTATTTTAAAATGACTATTTATTCCCCAAAACTAATCTTTGGTTTGCAATCTGGTTTAGTTTCTACAAAACTTTAGCTTTTTTAATGTATTGTGAAATGCATATGAGTCTACTTTATTATGAGAAGTTGATTTATTATCCCTGGTAGCTGTTATTTAATGCTATTAGCTTGGACTTGGTCTCAAATAATGTCTTTTGAGTGTTTGGTTCTATTGGTTTTGCTTTTTGTATTTTAAATTATGTTGAAAATTTTTAGGGAAGTTTTTTCTGTGTTAGAATATGTAAATATTGTTCACAGGAATATTTGAACCTGAAGATCAAGATTTATTTCCTATCTTCTTGCTTGTTTCATTTTTTATTGCAGTTATCATCTCAGTCTGAAAAGAGATTAGGAAAACCTTCCATGAGACGGAAGGTTCGTGCAAGAGTAGAGTCTGGGACGTGTAACGTGTGTTCCGCTCCTTGTTCATCGTGTATGCATCTTAAGATTTCCTGTATGGAATCAAAGGACGATGGATTTTCGGATGAAACCTTTCGTGGAACTGCAACAAGTCAGAACTCTATTAATGAGGATGAAGTTTCGTGTTTTAAAGATAGGGCTTGTGAAGCAAGTAACCTTCTCAGTGCCAATTCAAGTCAAGATTCTTTATCTGTAAATGCAGAAAGTAAAGTACATTTGAGGTGTTCTGATACAGTTGATACCTCAGTTGAGTCTAAGATGCCTCTGAAAGTGCCCCTTGATGGAACTGTTGGGGTGGATAAACTTTCTCCAAAGCAGCAGTGCACTTTAGCAACTATCTCAAATAAAACTATCTCAAATAAGAATGAGTATCCCAAAGTTGTAGAAGGTCATGATGATAACATTTCATGCATCAGTAGAGCTAATGATGTGAATATAGCAGAAGGTTATCATAGCAATAATGTAGACAGGAAGAATTTATCTAGTAGTTCAGCTTTAGTTTGTAGTTTAGGATCAGAAGGAACTGGAAAGACAATAATTTCCCCTAAGCCAGAGTTGTTAGAGACACTTCCAAATGATGCATGTGCTGGCAGTAGCTCACCAAAGGTCCAGAGCAGGTGTACGTCCTCCAACACAAATGGAGCACATTTGGAGGAAGATGCAAAGGTAGATACTCCTAAGGTTTCAAGTCAACTTTTTCCAAAGTTAGAAGTTGATACCAAAGACGACAATGGAGACCCACCAGATGAAAGATTTAAGTGTCCTGTCCAAGTTGATCGAGATGAGAAGTTGAATGTGTCAGTTGATTTACCTGATTTGCAGGAGGCTGCTTTGCAATCTGTATCTGGTGATGAAAGTGACGAGTCAGAAATTGTGGAGCATGATGTAAGTAATATGCACTTGCATGGTCTTTTTGGAAGCTTGAGCTGTCTTTGCTGAGTTATTGGAATTTTTAGTCGCATAATATTTCCAATTTGTGTTCACTGCATTCTGGTTTTGTAAAGCTATTTTTAGTTGCATATTTTTTCCATCTGTATATATGTTCACACATTTATAAAATGTCTATGTCAACTCAATATATATTATTTAGCAATGGCAATTTTTGAAGGGAGAATGACTTCTGAAACTTAGTGGTGTAGGTTTTGGAAGGTCTATAAAACAAATTTCTTGGTTTATTGATTTTCGCCCTCTGTTCTAGTGCATATTTTCTGGCAATCAGGTCTGTGGGATTCATTGAGGTCTTGGGCTAATTATGGATTTTGGTTTATCTTATTCGTATGGTGTCTGCCAATAAAGCAACATTTATTCATTTAGTCAACAAACTAACTCTTGAAACTTCCTTGCTTGATGCGATCAAATGTACTGTAAATGAAAATGGAAAATTCTTGAAATGAACATTTATTTAGTATAAGTTCTTTGAATTAACATGTTGAAGAAAAGGGTATTATCTTGCAATTAATAGCTTCCAATGTCATTTACAATATTAAAATAAGGATGTTGCTCTTTCTTCTGGTTGTTTCCTTTTTCTGGGGATTTTCTCCTTCCCTTTCAGCTGAAGCTATGATATGTTTGAAACAGGTGAAAGTATGTGATATTTGTGGTGATGCTGGTAGGGAGGATTTGCTTGCTATATGCAGTAAGTGCAGTGATGGTGCAGAACATACGTAAGCATATATGATCTTTGACATATGGTTCTTATGTTGTTGACTTTTATCGGTTCTCTGTTCTATCAAATCAGATGTTCATACTCAAGCTAGTCTTAACATATTTGTTGTTGTTAACCAGTTATTGCATGCGAGAAATGCTTCAGAAGGTCCCAGAAGGTGATTGGCTGTGTGAAGAATGCAAGTTGGCTGAGGAAACAGAAAACCAGAAGCAAGGTAAAGCAGAAATAATTGAAATTGTTATAAGAAGAATTGCAGTGATCTGTATGCAAAGCATTTGCATTTTTTAACTCTTTGTAAAATTAATTCTGAAGGTTCAGATGCTGAGGGTAAAAAATCTAGCAGAGCAGGTGCACAGAGCTCCAGCAAGAGGCTTTTTGAAACTATAGAGGTCGCTTCAGCTTCAAAAAGGCTAGCTATTGATACAAGTTTTGGATCACCAAAGTCATCCAGCCCTAGCAAAATAGCTGCACTGTCTCGGGATAGTTCATTCAAGGGCCTAGATAAAGGGAAAGTAAAACCAGCTCATCAAACATCTTTAGCCAATCACTCTACTATTGATAGTCCGGAAATTGCACGTTCTCCTATTGGTCCACGTCTTCGAACACCCAAGGGTAATGAAAATAACTGTCTGTTACT
Organism: Jatropha curcas; assembly: GCF_041381405.1. Classification (NCBI taxonomy): domain Eukaryota; kingdom Viridiplantae; phylum Streptophyta; class Magnoliopsida; order Malpighiales; family Euphorbiaceae; genus Jatropha; species Jatropha curcas. The sequence continues at coordinate 29,225,749 of NC_143152.1, read as the reverse complement.
TGTATTTATGTCTTGGATGTGGAATTTTGAAATGGTGTTTGTACTGAGATTAATTGATTTTATGCCAGTTTATGATTTGTGGTCAATCCAACTTTTTCCAGAACTGGTTACTAGATATTATATATATATATTTTTTATTTGTACTGAGATTAATTGATTTTATGCCAGTTTATGATTTGTGGTCAATCCAACTTTTTCCAGAGCTGGTTACTAGATATTATATATATATATTTTTTATTATCACACATACAACTAGGTCTATTTCCTTTTTTTGTCAGAGAACAAAAATGTAACATAGTGTAATCAGTATTTAAGTTTAAAAAAAAATGTAAATGAGTATTTAAATCCAATAGACTAGCATAATTTATATGAATAGGCTGCTATCTTAAAAGATTTAATGAATATTTAAATCCAATAGACTTGCATGATTTATATGGATGGACTGGTATCTTAAGGTTTGTTCGGAGAGAATTAGATTGTATGAGAAGTTGTAAGGTGAAGGTTTTTGGACCTGGTGTGATTTACATATTGATATATATAAGCTGGATGGAGGCAATGGTTTTCTCATTCTGATTTTTATTATCAATTGGTTTTATTATGGCAACACCAGCATCCGTTAATTGTATTTCTCTGTACAGGTACTTTATTGAAGTCCAATTCATTCAGCACTATAAATTCCAAACCAAAAGTGAAACTTGTTGATGATGTTCCTCAAAAGCAGAAGGGCAATAGAGAACTCGATATGAAAGAGGGGACTGCCAGGACGATGAGCAAATCTATGTCATTTAGATCTGTGAATCCAAGCCGTTCTGGTGCTACTGAGTCAAAAGTTAAAATGCTTTCATCAAAATATTCTCAAGCTCAAGATATAAAAGCACTAAAACAAGTGAAAGAACGGAATGCATCTGAAAGTAAGACTTTGGCTAAATTGGATCGTCCTGTGGGTAGTTCGGGGACAACTAATTCTCACATCTCTACGCTTAAAGTCAATCAAAAGCTCACTCCTCGTGGTGATAATGTTGCTGTATCATCTACAAGCAATAACAAAGAGCCAAAGGCTTTGCAATCTGATGGTAAATTGGGTGGCTTATTGAGATCAACCAGCAGTATAGCTCGTAAAAGTGCTGAGCTTCCTATTACTTCTGGTATGATCTTACCGTCTCTGGTTCTCTCTTAATTTTTTCTTCTACAAAGCTAGTTTTCCATCCTCCGCTTCTCCTTTTCTTTTTGGATCGGGTGAAATCAACTTTTTATTATTTGCTTTTACAGTTCGATCTTCAGCTATGAATGGGATGTCTAGTGCTTCTATTGAACAAAAGTCAAACCAAGTTATTCCAAAGGATGAACCCTCTTCCAGTTCTTCTTGGAATGCTGAGAGACAGTCCCATAATATCGATGAAAATTTACAAGGCTTATCTCGGTCACGGGAATCATCAGATCAGAGTGAGAAAACTAGGGAGAGTTCTGTTACTCGCTTGAGGCCTGCTGTGACTGCTGGGCTAAAAAGTGTCACCTGTCAAAAGTGCAAGGAAATTGGGCATGCTGCAGAGTTTTGCACGATTTGTAGTCCTAGGCCTTCTGGTACTGATACATCTGCTGCAAGAATTGTTAGGGAGGACATGAGCAAAGGTAGTAAGTTGAAAGCTGCAATTGAGGCTGCCATGCTTAGGAAGCCTGGAATATTCAGAAAGAAGAAAGAAATTGATCAATCTGATGGCTTGTTGTCATCAAATGTGGATGTGACTTCTGAGGCAGCTTCGCATGATCAGTTTTCAGTTTCAAATAAGTTGAGAAATATGATTTCTGATGAAGGAACAGATGAAGGGCAAGCAAATATTGGTCTGAGTTCGTCTGAGAGTTGCAAACAGATGAATATTAATAATGTCAAGCAGCTGAATGTGAATTCTGCAGATATTGTTTTGCCTTTAAAAGTTGGGGAAGATACAATGGTCCCTTCTGGTGGAAAACCCTGTCATTCTTTGACAGCAACACCCCTTTTTTCAAAGATGTTAACCATCCCAGAGCATGAATACATCTGGCAGTAAGTTTTTCTTCCATGTGTATGACTAGGCATCATGTTTTCCTCTATTCTCTCATCTCCATACATGCTTGTGAAATCGTGTTCTAGGTGAGATTTTGTTACATGCATGCAGGGGGGCCTTTGAAGTGCGCAGAGGTGGAAGACTACTGGACTTACATGATGGAATTCAAGCGCATTTATCAACTTGTGCATCACCTAAAGTCCTAGAAGTAATGAATCAGTTTCCCCAGAAAATCACTGTGGATGAAGTGCCTCGCTTAAGTACATGGCCAAGACAGTTTCACGAACTTGGTGCCAAAGAAGATAATATTGCTCTTTATTTCTTTGCTAAGGATCTTGAAAGGTAAATATGGGTGCAATTTGCTCTTTTCTTACCGAAAGTGGTTTCTTTGATGTATATGACCTTTTTAATGTTACTGATTGTGGTACAGTTATGAAAAAAGCTACAAGAACCTGTTGGATAACATGATTAGAGGAGATTTGGCATTGAAAGGATATTTTGGGGGTGTTGAATTCTTAATATTCCCATCCACCCAGCTTCCTGAGAAGTCCCAGCGTAAGAATGTTGTAGATTTATATTATTCAACTTTGTTTTTGGAATAAATAATATGGTAGAATTCGTTTGTTATTGTTATGTTAGAAATCATGAAATTTTTGAATCTCATAATCTCAATTAATGGTACTTTATCATTAGCCTAAATTCTGTAAGAACCAGTCGAATTTTGAAATGAATTCAATATTTTCTGATTAGACTACCTCCCCCTCTTTCAATGGTCTCAACAGCTCGCTCTCTCACAAAGTTTTAAAAAACTCTAATTTTAGCTTGTGAGCCTTTTTTTGAGACCTCTTTTGCTTCTCCACTCATAGTAGATTAGGATGGTGCTTAAATCCAAGGAACTTGAGGGGAGTGAAATCCCAGTTGCATTGCGATATATGTTAAGAAGAGAAAGTAGTAAGAGTTGATGGTTATGAACACATGGATGGTTGATCATATTTCCAAGCATGTGGTAGAAAGGGCTGTTTCTTGTTCTTTTGGACAAAAAAAAGGCCCCATGTAGTGAGGAAAGATGGGTAGCTTGTAACTCAAATTTAAGAAATAAGGATATACATTGAATTCAACTCTATGTTTGTTGAATTCATGTGAAATTCAATTAAATTTCATTCATTAATTTGCAGCATACCAAACATCACAATTCATTTGCAAATAAATTCTGCTGTGATTCATTTTCAGAATACCAAACATCAAAGTATTTGCAGAATTGCTTCCAAATGTAGTGTTGATTTTTGTTGTGATTCATTGTAATAATTCCTTGATAGGATTGCATACTTCACACCTAGGGATTTATTCCTTGGTGAGGCAAACTGGTTCTCTTGTGGAATGATGATACTGTGAGACTGGTGGTATAAAAATATTTTATCCATATGCATTTATATAGCATGCTATGTTTGCTGTTAAATTTCATCTCTGTTTTACTTTGTGTATCATTCTAGTAATTGAATATGGAATGTTATATCTCAAAGTTAGTACCCCCTGATTTTAAACCAGCTGCATGATCCTCTGGTGGCTCACTGTTGTTCAGCTGGTCCTTTGGTGGCTCACTGTTGTATATTCCCTGATTGTGTTCTTTTTTGCCATGATCCTACCTAATTGTTTGCCTCAATTCAAGAAAATACTTAGAAATGAGTGGACGAGAATTGGCAGTATTTTATGAGATCTGATAGTATTATGGGAAGAAATGACATAAAATTTAGTACACAACTATGGTAATTTCTGATGTTCATGATCTATAATTGGCAGGCTGGAACATGCTATTTTTTCTGTGGGGTGTGTTCAGGGGAAGGAAATCCAATTGTTCAGATCCGGCAAGTAAGTCAGTTACTACCAGTCCTAATGTGGTGCCAGTGGACATGAATGGTACACACAAGCCATATAATTCACTGAATGGGGGTCTTGATAAAGCATCTGGTCCACAAACAAGCTTGGAGCAACAAGATGGTAGACTCAACTCCGAATCCTTGCCAAAAAATGCCACAGGCAGTGAACTTTGGTGCTCAGACATTAGATGCACTCCTTCACAGGTAATTTTTATTTTGTTTCTCCAGTCGAGAACAGATTGGTGCTTGATGTTCTGTTCCTGTGCTCATGTGGTATTTTGGTAGATTGGCTTGCATGATTGCACGCATGCTTTTGCTCCGCCCTTTCCCCCACCACAACAAGCCCAAAAGAGAGAGAAAGATGTTTGAGTTTTAATCTTTAATTTGAATGTGCCTATACAGCATTTTGGCCTATCTTGCAATGAATAACTTGTTTTATGTTTTGGTCATAATTAGAAGATTGGTGGCTTTTTTAATAACATTTTGGCTTTCTTTATAATTTGAATGTGTCATTTAGTGCATGCTATTTTAGAAAGTTGGATACTAGATCAAACTTGAATGTGTTTTCAGTCTTGATTTCTGATGTTTATCTTCCTAATTCTTGTTTTTTCTGCTCATTTTTTAAGGCTGATTGCAATTATTTATGTTAATGGCATAAAGCATTTGCGTGCGCGCACGCACACACACACACACATATGTATGTATACACACACATCATCATCATCATTGTCATTGTCATCATCATCATTATATGGTGTTTGCGATTGCTTGAATTATTGTGGCTGACTTCTATGTTTTGGAAGTTTATGCATACATTTACATATTTCTATATTATTGGTATTGCAGTATTGTTTTTATAATAGCCACCTGCAGAGGATGGCAGCTGTTATTGCTGAAAACTCCCATGAATTTTTTTCAATAATTTACTGCTGGAAGCATCATATGGATTTGAAAATGAGACGATTCTAAAGTGACTTTTGTTTACTTTTCTGATTCTATTTACACAACCATATAATTGAAGCTACTGTAAATTCTTCAACTTCCATTGTTATAGTTCCTAATAATTCATTTTGTTTGATGCTAATGCCTAATTAAATATGGCTTTAAGTTGTTCCTTTCTATTGGAGATCTGTTTCCAATTAATAATGGGGCATGAGCTAGTAGAGCAGATCTTGTATTTTTCAGGTAACTGGAAAAGCCCAAAGGCATTTAAGCCTTCAAGTGCTTCTCGGGCTAGGAATAAGCTATTATTCAGGCTTTTGCATTTACAGGATAAAAACCTGATAACAACACAACCTAAGAATAAGCTATTATCAATACACAAGCTAATACCCTTCTTCTTTCTCTGTTTTGCATTTGCATGTTGCTCATGTATATTGACCTCAATAAAGCTTGTCGGATCTTCTGTTTGATGTTACTCTACAATGCTGACCCATTCTTTTCACAGGAAGAAGCAGCTCTTTCAGAATGTAGGCTGGATACAGAACATAAATCGTCTGTTCAAGCAACAAGATCCAATAATGGTTCTAGTAGCAGGGAGGAGATCCAAGTGCATGTCGATGCCTCATGTATGAGAGAAGACTCACCATCCTCCAAGGTTTTCCAGGCTAGTAATCAAGATGAAAGCATCACAACAAGTGTCTGTGAGGAGAAAACAGTGGATAGAATGGACAGGAATAGAGATGAGGTTAAAGTTGAAACGAATCTGAATGAAGATTCTACAAGTATGGATATAGAAGCTTCCTCAGGAGATCTAAGCATCAAAGGGCTTGACTCCTGGCAGTCGAATAGCAGGAAACGCCCTTTCTTGGATCTTTCAGAGACAGCCCCTCAGACTTTGAGTAGTACAGGACAAAAAATGCCATGGGATACGGTAGATGGAGAGAGTAGTATCGGCAAGAAGCTGAAGTCTGGTTGCAGTGAACAATATGCGTGCAGCAGTGTGAGAGGGGGGAATCGTTTGGGTGATGGTTTTACTTCACAGATATGTGACTTGGGGTCGAGTTCCTTCATTGAGGAAAAAAGCTGTGACAAAGCTCCTGATGAGAAAGTTATCCTAGAGGATGTGGGAACAACTGAAAGGTACTTCTTTCCTGTGGATTCACATCGTGTAAAAGATTTTCAATTGGGGGGCAACTCCATGCCCTGGAAAGAATACTCATCAAATGATGAGGATCAAATCCATGAAGAGGTCCCAAATCTTGAGCTTGCTTTAGGTGCCGAGACAAAACCCCCAAACAAAGGAATCCTGCCTTTCTTTGTTGGAATGGTAGAGAAAAATAATACCCAGAACAAGACTCCAGATAAAAAGGTGACAGATAAGGAAGAGGAGGATGGTGTCTCCGCTTCCCTTTCCCTTTCTCTTTCATTCCCATTCCCTGACAAGGAACAAACTGTCAAACCTGTTTCAAAATCAGAGCAGCTCCTGCCTGAAAGGCGCCATGTGAATACTTCACTGCTCCTTTTCCGGGGCTTCTCAGATAAATAGGCCCACAGTGACTTTGTCTGTATATTAATGTGCACCAGCACCACATGGATGTGGTAAAAATGTACCTGATCATGTACGATGATCGTCCATGGGCTTTCCATCTGTTCATACCCCACACAGGATTTACTAATAATTTTTCCTTTTTTTTGTTGTTAGCATTTCTGTTTTCGGAGTGCATAGTCACGGCTGTTTGTATATACAGAGATTTTAAGCCGGTTAAAATGAACCATGAGATATTTGCAGACCCAATAGCTTAATGACGATGCTGAGTATCAGTTATATTTTGTCTTTTCATATTATCTTTGCTCTCTGATTTATTTTCCTTTTTCTTTTTTTTTTTTTTTTGTTTCACTGGTATTTGGTACAGTCATCATGTTTGAACTGTTCATTGCCAGGAAATGATATTAAAAGATGATGCTTTTGGTTGTGGGAGGTGGTAGTAAACCTTTGCTCTACTACCCTTCCCATCTTATTCTCTTGCTGCATCGGGTTTATTGCTTTTCTTGGAAGGACTGTTGGTGCTGTTCGGGCGCTGGGATTAACACCTGAGGCATTCTATTTTTTTTGCCATTCAAATTGAGATTAGAGGTTCTACTGATGGTTACAATGTATTTATGACACTGCTCTTTCCTGGTATAGTTGCAAGGGTCTGTAGTTTTGTACTAGTTTATATCCTCTCTTACAAGTCTTGATGTTGTAGCTGCCTGTCTCCTGGGAAATTTTGCTGCACTAGTGTAAATGTAAATTTAATTCCTTGACCCCTTCTTGCTCCTTTGGGTCAAGATTATGAACTCATCTTTTGCTTATTGGTCTCGTATTTGCCTGCTGCTATGGTACACCGACAAAAATAGAGGGATTAAATAACTTTTTGTCTCGTATTAATCCATCAGGTAAAAGTTTGAATTCGAATTCTTTTTACAAATATTTCAGTTCAAATAAACAAAAATGACAATTATTTGGGACATGATACTGATTTAATTCTTTTAGACATTAGACATAATAAGGCTTCTGGATTTTGATGTGCACAGATATAATAACAAGCTGTATATTCGTATTATGTACTTGTATCATATACGGTTTTAATATATGTAATCCATAACAGCATTTGAAAAAGAAAACGGCTCTTTTACTTAGAAATAAAATGTTCTAAATATGTCTAGAAATTCTTATATTATCTTATTGGGATTAATATAATTAGTCAGCTAATTATATTTATAGTGTTTGAATTTTTTAATTTTTCTGTTTCGGTATTTAATTAGAAGAAATTTGCAATTAAGTGTGTAGAACTATTAAAAATATCGCAATTAAGTCCATTTTCAATTAAAATGGACGATCAAACATAAACAATAATTCAATTCGCTTTTTCTTTTACTTTTTTTAATAAAATTTTATTGTCTTGTATCTCTTTTTCTTAAACAAAATCTCAAAAATCTTTTTAATTTCTCTTGATATATAAAAAAAGAAAAAAGAAACTATAATAATCCAAAAAAAAAAAAAATAACACAAAGAAATAAGATAAAAGATTATAAGTTCAGAAACTTAATTATAAAAATTTTCCATTTAGAAACTAAAATATAAAAAATTTAAAAATTCAAACAATACAAATATAATTAACTCTTTAATTAATTCATTTAAGAAAGTTCCAATTTTTGGAAGAGGTTAGTCGAAGGCGGACCAACCAAAGCTAAACCAACAAGGACCTTGGCCTTAACTACAAGGCCAATGGTAGTCGTTTTGCGCCTCATTTTTCCCTGACATAATTTTCTTTTCGTTTATTACAACAATACCCTTCTTCATTCTTTAGTTTCAAAACAAATATTTCCCCAATGCAAATTGCATATATATGTTTTAATTAATTTGGCTTGTTAAAAAATCCAAATTTATAATCTATTGATATAATTCTTTGCAGCTGAAAAAGAAATTATTATTGATTTTATTTATTTTTCACAATTCTAAAATATTATATCCAAGTTCTATTTCATGATAAAAATTTGCGTTCATCAAAACAGAAAGGGGTATAATCGGAAATTAATGGGAACCCAGAAAACGAACAGCTCAGCTGCGTATAACTATTTCTTCTTCATTTCTTGCGTAAATAATCTTCTTCTCTATATCCTCTCTTAGCCCTCACTCAATTCCCCTCTCTAGATCTTTTTCCTGTTCTACGATGGCGACCAGTTTCGCTCCTGTATCAATCTCAGGTACAAAAATATTCACTTACAGCATCATTTTTCTTTAACTCCTGTATGTTTGGTTGCTGAGAAAACTCGGAAATTTGAAGGAAATATAGTTATACGAAACTCACTTACTCTAGTAGAAATAGTACGAATGGTTTTCTTTAGTTGTTTATCTATTAATTGTTATAAGTATCTTTTTGGTTAATCATATATTCAGTTATAATTTTTATTCTTTAGGAATTTGCATTATATTTTTTTTATTTTCTAGATTAATTTTATTTTTGTTTAGATACATATCATGTGATTTTTCCTTTCGTGATTTGTATATATGGAGTTCTGAGGTTGAACATATCTCAGAATAGAAGTGATCATTGTCGTATTTATTTTCAAGGTTGAAGTAAATGATTTAAATTTCTTGGCAGTAGATCAAGAGCTTAAAATGTTGTGCTTGTTATTTTGTCTATGTTATGTACGGTTTCTTCTTACTAAATGCGATCTCAAACAAGATGTTCTGTTCTTAGGTCTTAGCCTTATAACATTCTAGTTTCCTTATTTGTGAACTTAAGAGTATTGAACGTACATAGTATTGCTCAGTTTTTGATTGCTGATGCTGAATGGAGTTTGTCACTGGCTAACGTGATTTAAAAATATGTATTTTTTATTTTAAACCATGGCTGTAATTTATTAAAAGCTTATGCATTGTATAACATTTATAAGCAAAATTACTGAAGTGGTGAACTGGAAACTTTTCTGGGGTTTCAAATGATAATTAAAGTAAACTTTCAAATGGTATTTTGTTCCTTATCAAGATTATATTACCTGCTTGATTTTGATGTAATCTGAGATAGGCTAACATGTGTGTGTGAACTAGAAACGAATAAAGATTATTTTTGATCTTGCCATTTGTTGCTTTGAAAGAATGAAATTGAAAATCTGATGAACCCTGATTTTTTTGAGAGTTCTTTATCACAATGCTTATATTTGGTTCTAGGTGGATCTCATCTGAAGACACATGAGCTTTGCTCCTCAAAATCCTATTCGTTAGGAAAGATACCAAAACTGGCAGCTCTAAGGAAGTCAAACCAGGCGGGTATGAATCGCAAGTTGTCAGTTCGTGCAGAATACCAGTATGTTGTTCATTCCAACTGTTTGCAAACTTATTCTAATACATAGAAAACTGTGAAAACTTAGATAAAAGGCATGTTAATCTTTTGCCTGACTGGTTTAGTATTCAGTCATTGGATCTGTTCATTGCACTTTCCTTTTATATTTAAATTAGCAGATATGAATGAGAAAGAAATAAGCAGCTAAGAGTTCCTATCGAGCTTTCTTTTTTAACCCTTTGCTCTATATTTCTCCAATTTTATTGGATTGTCTTTTGGGATGAAAATGGTGCATAAGTTTCTGAGACTTTGCAAGCATCTAGGTGGATACGGAGAGAAGAGTTGAATTTGCTTGCTACTCCGACTGACTAAAAATATTTAAGCCCTAAGGTTTAAGATATCCTGGTTACGAAGGTTGGTTCTTTAACATCTCATGTTGGGAAAACTAAGAAGTAAATACTAGATTGTTCTTGAATGTCTTATGTTGAGTCAGACATCTCCCTGAAGCTAGCACCATTTGCACCATTTGCACCTCTTTTTTTTCATGTGGAATAAAATTTATTTGATTCATAATTGCTCCCCTATCCTTTATTGATTTAAAAGATTCTTTTGTCAAGTGGAGCAGAAGTGATGGGCTTTACTAGTGTGGAATGGATCTTATCATCATTTTGATGATTGATTGAACCTAGCTTCATTTTTATGTGATTGAGCTGATTTTTATTCTCTGGATGTTTGAACAAAACTGAAATTTTACTACAAATTTTTCCTCCGTTTTGTGCAGTGATGGAAGTAGGGGTGGTGGTGGTGATTTTGTTGCTGGTTTTCTTTTAGGAGGCGCCATATTTGGAACTTTAGCTTATGTTTTTGCTCCTCAGGTGATTAGATGTTAATTTTTGGCGTTTAAATTTTCCATCAATGAATCTAAAGGATGGAAATTCAAGTGATGTATGTGTCTGACCATTTCCTTCATTAAATGTGTTATGTTGATAGGATAACAAAAAAAAAAAAAAAAAAAAATTGTGAATTGATGCACAATTGCGGGACTGCCTCCAACACGAGTTTTACATGCATGAATCATACAAATTGATATTTCTGTTAATGCTTCTCAAAAATTGTGGTATGCGTATGTAATATTTTATTTTATTTTTTATTTTTTGACAATTGCTTAGCTGTACTTAGTTTTTCCTTCTTTAATAACAGGAAGCATTGCCAATTAATTGTAATAGCCTTACATTACTGCAAATCTTGTGCTGTAATCTTAATATTCTTACTGCATCTATATGTCATGCTCACAAAATCGGAAACTATCAATTGTGATTTGCTGTTTGATAGCATTAATTCTCCATTGTTCATTCTATGATGCCAGTGCTTACCTTACCTGTTAGCTGAATAACTGACGATGATCATAATTGATTTGAACATGATTCCAGCACTTCATTGAGTGTTGTCAGAGTAATGCTAGTATAGATTTATTTTATATCATATGTATTTGACTTGTGTAGCTCTTATTTCGACTCGATTACCAGATGTCTATCAGTCTGAAACTCATAGCAATTAAAGGCGTGAGGCGTACTAAGGTGCAAAGGGGGAGTGAAGTGCATGCCTGATTGAAGTGAGGCGCAAAAAAAATTGGAAAAAAAATTGTAAAAAAGAAAATAGAACATATAAATCTAAATGAAGGAGTGGAGGTTGGATCACAAAGCACATCATTGGTTTTTGTGTTGCATTTTATTTCTTTTATTTATTTATTTTATGTAAGAAGATGCTACTAGGCAACTTTATATTGAAGAAAATCCTGAGTGACTCGTTCAGAAAAAAGGAAAAAAGAAAGGTGCGCCTTAGGGGCAAAATGGTGCACGCCTCTACTCAGAGGCAATAGTCTGAGTGAAGTCATCTGCCTGAGGGACTGTTGAGGCGCAAGCCCTTGAGCCTTAAGTAAGGCTCGCCTTTAATAATCATGCTGATACTAATGATCTATTATTGCTGAAGCGTCTTCTATGCATGAACTAGAGGAGTTATATTATTTTTTTAAGTCAACGGTGATGTTTGCTTCTTTGTTGTGTCATTTCTTTGAAATATTTGGCCGTCTTCTATAGTCCTATTGAAGCGGTTTATGTTGAAATTTGCTGGTTCTATTTTATATTTGTTTTGTGTTGTTTCAGATCAGAAAGTCCCTGCTAAATGAAGATGAATATGGATTTCGGAGGGCCAAGCGACCGATATATTATGATGAAGGTTTGGAGGTAATATCGTACTATGGTTTCTATTTGCTCTCCATAACTCTTTGCTGCTAGTAGGAAATTGCTATAAAATTGGTAAATTTTGAAATTATTAACTTTGCTGGCAAGCAGAAGACCAGGCAGACCTTGAATGCAAAAATCAGCCAACTGAATTCTGCTATTGACAATGTATCTTCACGTTTGCGAGGTGGCAATAATTCACCTACCGTTCCTGTCGAGACTGATCCCGAGGTAGAAGCTACCATGTGAGACTTGTTTCTATCTCTTGATTATATTCTTCGAGGCAAAATACTTTTTGAAGATCAGATATGTAACTGTGTTTTTTGACATTGAACTTGTTGGAGGTTGCATTTTGATGTTTAAATCAGAATACAAGTGTTATAGCTAGCATTATATTGCAGCATTCTGCACTGGGTTTCTTCATGTTAACTTGATAGCTTGAGGATTTCTAGAGGCACTAATAGCCCCTATGGTTGTTTGCTTCATTTCCTTTCACTTGTGAAATATTTGAAGGAGAGTGATTTGCATTATAGACAAGCTTAATACATACGTATGTCAGCACTATTTTCGGTCTCAACTTTTTCATGTCAATTTGTAGTATTGACTGGAAAGGTTGTTTCTTGTTGGAGTTGTGTACATGTTTGAAGATTACTGAATCTTGACAACAACTTTCACACAATCTGGTTGCTCCAATAGTTCAAATGCCTTGTCTATATCTTGCAATGAAATTTCATGAGTCAGAAGCTCATCAAGATGAAATTCCTGCACACCAGTAGAAGAAATGTTAATTACACCAGTTTAGATAATACATTCCCACGTTCTACATGTGAGGTTTTCTGCAATAAATAAGATTTAGGGCGTTACCTTATTTTTGCATTTCTGGAGCAAAATAGGAAGATCAGATTTTATTGAGAGCCCTCCAAAAACAGACCCCTTTAGGGTTCTGCCAGACAATAAGGGGAGGAAGTCGATGTTCACACTGTCGTGTCCTGAACCCATCACTATTGCTTTTCCTTTTCCCTAATAATCAGTATCGCAAAATAACAAATTAGTAAAAAGAAAAGAAGCAAAATTTTCTTAGCACTTCCAATCACAAGGATTTTTTTTTTTTTTTGTTAAAAAAGAAAATTTAGTTACCAATTTTGTGGCTCGAAGAGCTTGATTGACTAAGGGTGCAGAACCAGAGCACGCAAACCAATAATCCACTCCTATTCCATCATCAGTCAAATCTTTAACCAGTTGTGAGATGGGTTTGTCAAATTCATCTGGGTTTATGAAATCAGTCATTCCAAAAGCTTCTGCTTTTTCCTTTTTCTTCCTATTCTTATCTATACCGATTATCTTCGTTGCTCCATGCATTTTAGCTCCTTCTACAGCCTGCAATTTTCTTTTTCCACCCACAACAATTAACAACAGTAAAGATTATTGCTAATCAAGTCTAATCTAATTTAATTTCTCCTTTCTTTAAATCTGTGAAAAATGGACAAGAAATTGAATATACGAAAGAAACTATAAGTGTAGAGACCATTTGAAAGTAACATACCCCTAGGCCAACAGCACCAAGGCCAAAAACAGCCACACTTGACCCGTTTTTGATCTTAGCTTCCTTCCAAGTAGCTCCAAACCCAGTTGAAAACCCACAAGACATTATGCTTGCATGAGGCAGAGGTATACTTGGATCAATCTTGACCACATGATTGGAATCAACAACCATGTAGAGCAAGTAAACAAGTGATACAACTTGTGCCCTCTAATGGACATTCTTGAAGTTTCATCTGGCATTAGACCATTGCGGCTTGGAGGGTATTTTAGGCACACATTGGTCTCCTCTGATGTGCAATTCTCACATTCTTGGCACTCTGCCATAAAAGTTGGGATCACAACATCTCCTTCTTCTAGCCCATTTACTTTCTCCCCAATGCTCTCCACCACTCTTCCATCGGACAATTATTTCAATTTATAAGTCTTTTTATTTAACAAATTATGAGATGTAATACCAATAAGTATCACTGCTTATTTCCTATATGTTTTACCATTCCCATACGGTCCATTGTCATCTCTGCTAATAAGGGTTATAAATAAGTCAAAGGACTTGAAACTCTGGGTTGAAAAAAGGGTTTGTTCAAGCTCATTCGATTCGATAAACTTAACAAGTTAATATCGATTTGCTTATTAAAAGCTGAGTTTGAATGTGGAAAGGGATAATTTTTCTTTTTTCACTATACATCGTAAAGCAAGCAAGTTAGTCAAAATCAAGCTTGAATTCGAGTATACTTTTTGATGAGACTATATAATCGATTCAATATGCAGAAAGTGAAAAATTAACGAGGGATCTGACTTACCCAACACCTTCGTGTCCTAGAACTCGAGGGAAGAGGGGCTGGAAAAGAAAAAGAAAAGATATTAAATCCTTGAAAGAAAAATTGGTAAATTTAATTTAACAATTAACATAAAGGAGTACCCACAAATGGATATCCATATGTACGGGTTACATCAGAATGACAAATACTAGCATATAACATCTTGACTCGAACTTCTGATGACTTTGGTGGGTCTATTTGTATCTCTTCCACCTTCAAACCCTCCCCAATGCCCCAAATTACTGCAGCTGAAGTAAAAACACATATCAAAAAGAAACAAATCAACTTGTGTTAGAAAAGCTTTAATCTAAGGCAACAAGGATAGAGTAGAATTGAATTACCCTTGCATGTTATGACTTGTGGGATGATTTTTGACATTACTGAGGAAATTTTTGTGCTTCAACAAGGTTGATGATGGTTTTTGTTGATTTAGATTTCCTGTAAATGTAATTGCAACAATGTCGCTCTGTCCTAATTTCCTAATGCTGGAGGCAGAAAACGTTAAAAAATGGAGTGGGACAACGACAAGTTGTCAGCGAGTTGGTTAAGTGACACTGGGTATCAATCAACATAAAAAAAATAAAACACCGCTCTGGACGCCTCGTGAGCCGGGCTTCTAGAGATGAGGCCTAAAAGAGCTGTATTGGGCCTGACTGACCCTTTTAATATCATTACTGAGAAGGAGACTAAGGCGCTGTTTATTTTAATTTAATTGGATGAGAAATTATTGGACCTCCGACTTCTTCAATTAGATAATAAAAAATAAATTTATGTATTGGGGCAAAGCTAATATGTTTTTTATCTGAATTTCACAAGTTAAATTTTTTCTAAATGAAAAAATTTATGTATAAAGTTGATTTAATAAACCATGTGACTTATTAAATAAAAAGTTAAAGCCCATATATAATTATAAAATAGACACTATATGTCACTTCTTAATAATTAAACAATTATTTTCTGATATCACTTCTTCATCATTTAATTTACGTGAACAGTTGATTTTAGATTAATAGATTCTACATTTAGAATTCCAATAAACCGTGTCTTAAATAATCTACAGGTTTCAAATTCAATTCTTTGTTATGTAATGATTTGAATATAAAGAATTATGTAATGATTTGAATATAATTTATATTCTATCATTTGCGTACTGTAATATATTTTAATAGATTTAATAATAGATAATAAATTGTACTGTTTTTAATGGGATTAAAATTATTGTATCTGCTGTTAACAGTATAGAGTGTATAATAATCAAGTCAATTGAAAATACCTATTTTATAAATAGTTTAAAATTATAATTAACTAGCATGGTTTGGGAGCAATGATGATGTGCTTTTACATCAATAATAGTTTCAATAAAAGTAACCTTTGTTCTTATTGAATAATAAAAGACAAAATACATATAATAATGTTTGCTCCATGTCCCATCAGATTATGGGATCTTGACAAGAATCTTTACACAGTCAGGTTGCTTCATTAGTTGAAAGGCTTTACTTATATCTTCCAGTGAAATTTCATGGGTCAAAAGTTCATCAAGATGGAGTTCCTGCACAGAAGAAGACAGAACCATAAGCTAACAACTTTCCATCTTTTAACAAGAAAATTTCATCCTAATATTCATATATTATGAAGACCTGAAAGAAAAAATAGTTAAAAATTACTTAACTTTAATCAAATGCCATAAGTTGTTTTTTCTTTGTGGATTAAGGGTAATTAAAACTTACCTTTTTACTGCATTTCTCAAGTAAGATAGGTAAGTCAGACTTAATCTTGAGGCCACCAAAAACACAACCTTTCAGAGATCCACCAAGCAATAGAGGAAGGAAATTGATCTGCACAGTTGCATCAATTGTTGCACCCACTACTATTGTTTCTCCTGTTCCCTATACATGTATTAAAAAAACCATTTAATCGTATAATTAAATTAAATATATATTTAATCATATATTTCTAAAGGTATATGTACTCGCCTGGAGAGCTTGATTAATCAAAGGAGGAACACCAGTGCACTCGATGCAGTAATCAACTCCTAATCCACCAGTTAACTCTTTTATCTGTTCTGAAATAGATTTTTCGGACACATCAGGATTTATGAAGTGAGTTATTCCAAAAGCTTTCCCTTTTTCTTCTTTTCTTGCATTTTTGTCAACACCAATTATCTTACTTGCCCCCTCAATTCTTGCTGCTTCGATTGCCTTCAATTGGGAAAAGTATACTTAATAAATACATAAAATTTATTTTTCTTTTCCATTGGCGGATAAAGTTTTAGGGCATACCCCTAGACCAACAGTACCAAGGCCAAAAACAGCGACAGTAGACCCTTTATGAACCTTGGCTGCCTTCCAGGCTGACCCAAAACCAGTAGAAAACCCACAAGAGAGGAAAGTTGCATGTACTAAATCTAGAGTTGGGTCAATCTTCACTGCATAATTGGCATCGATTACCATATATTCTGACCATGTTGAGCAAGTAAATAGATGATAGAGCTTTTGGCCTCTACCTGACATTCTTGAAGTTCCGTCAGGCATTAGTCCACTGAAGGATGCTGGGAATTTCAAACATAGATTAGTCTTTCCTGATCTGCAATTCTCACATTCTTGACACTCACTAAGATAGACCGGAATCACCAAGTCCCCTTCTTTTATATCTTTCACTTCATCGCCAATACTCTCCACCACTCTAAGGAAAGAATTTAAGTATACATATCAAGCAATTAAGATTAAGAAACGTTATAATCAGGTTTTACGGGGTTTAATCTAAATCTTACCCAACTCCTTCATGTCCAAGAACTCGAGGATAGAGAGGCTAAAAGAAAAGATTATCAAATATATTAGACTGTAAAAGATTTAAAAGGTAGAAATGAAAAAGAAAAAGAAAAAGAAAAAGAATTAAAAGGCACTTAACAATTGCAAATCCCTGAGAGAACAAAATATCAGTGTGACATAAACTGGCAAACAACAATTTAACTCTGAGTTCTGATGATTTAGGAGGGTCGACTTGTATTTCTTCAAGCTTAATTGGTTCTCCATCTCCCCAGCATACAGCAGCTGCCATTTGCATATCAAAAGCTTAAGAAAATTAATTAAATGACAACAAAAGAAAAGCTTAACTTTAAGTTAGATACCTTTGCAGGTTATGACTTGTGACATGGTTGAGAAATGAGAAGCCTCGTTGGTATGTTGCGCTCTTAAGTTGCAAGTTTCTGCCTATTGCTTCCTCTCGATTTAAACTTCTTTTTGGATTATACTTGCTTAAACTACCCGTGTCACCACCGTCACACTGATAAAAAAAAAATTTTTTTACCGGTTTGATGCAGCCACAGAAAATTTAGGCAAATGAATTTAAGTGTAACTGAACACGTGGTCTCATTTCTCTGCTAGGTGGCATATTAAGTTTTGAAGATCAGCATCTCATATGAGGTGATGGTTGGCCAAATCAAGCGAAAATTACTAATTCGTCTTTAAATTTTCACTAAATTAATAACGAAAGGTCCTGACGGACATGAAAGAGGCTAAAATGCCTTTATCATGGGACCCACCCAGCCACGTGTCTGAAGGTTAAAATCATCATCCATCCACACACTCATAATAGCCTTTGAATATTACAAAATAGCACTTCTTTTAATTAGGATGGGCCAGAATAGTATCTTTCTCATTCGCGTCTTTATACCACTTGCTAGAAGTGTAGTTCCACTGACCAACTGCGTTTCATCTTTCTTCCAATCAGATACAACCCACATCTGAGCGCCGAAGCCTATGCCTATGAAGACGCTTATTGTGTCCACTTGGTGATGGAATTATGCGAGTTAGGGAGGTTAACTTTTTGATAGGATTGTCGAGAAAGGGCAATACAGTGAGAGAGAGGTACGATTGTTCGGGTTGTGGGGGCTTGTCATTCTCTAGGTGTCATGCATAGAGATCTTAAGCCTGGAAATTTCTTATTTCTGTTGTGGGTCCCTCCAACATGTGGGACCCACACATGTTTGAAAAAAAAAAGATGAATAAAAACACGTTTTTGTTTTATTTTTCAAAGGTTGGCAGCCAGCCATTTAAAGATTGGCATGCCATTTGACAAAGAAATGTCGTGAATTGGTAATGCACGACTCTCTCTTTCAAATCCTCTCGCAACCTTCTCCTATAAATAGGAGAAGGATTCTCCTTAAACAGATGTACAAAAACGAAACATAAAATAAAGATTATAATTTTAGGAAAGGGTTCCTAAAATTGGAAAAGAGAGAAAATAGTGAGGATTGTAATTTTTGGGTGTTTTTAGGAAACACTTAGAGTGCCACTATTTTTGTAATCTCTTTTGTACCTACTATTTTTAGTGGAAGAATTATTCAGAGTTTTTGTCCTGTGGACGTAGCCCATAACAGTTAAAGGGTGAACCACGAAAATCTCGGTGTTCTTATTTTTCATCTGGCATTTACGGTAATTATTTAATTTTTACCGTGATTATTATTTCTGGTGGATTCGATCGTCAATATTCAATACTTAATTATTGGAGGTATATGTGGTAATAGTAATTTTATTTTACTTTTACCACTGGTATTTTTCCGCGGGCCCCACTCGAGATCAGTTAGAATCCCAACAACTGATATCAGAACCTTTGGTTGGTAAATTCTGTCAAAGTTACTATTCACGTGAATAGTGAATTTCGTGAATAGTGAAATTTTGTCAGATTCAGAATTCAACATGGCTAACGATGGGGCAATGATCAAATTGACGGATTCGAATTATTCAATGTGGAAATCCAGAATGGAGGACTACCTCAATTGCAAAGATCTGTATGATCCAATTGAAGGTGACAGTGCAAAGCCAGAAGAAATGAAAGAAAGGCAGTGGGAGAAATTAAAAAAAGCAGACATTGGGTACAATACGCCAAGGGATAGATGCTAGCCTGTACAACCATGTGAGAAATGAAAAAGATCCCCAAGTTCTCTGGAAGACATTAGAGAATATGTATGAGGCTACGAATGCTCAAGGAAAAGTCTTCATGATGCGTAAAGTCATGAACTTGAAGCTGTCAGAGGGACGATCAATTACACAACACCTGAACGATTTTGAAGGACTCGTAACTGAGTTAGCAGTTAGCGGTATGTCCTTAGAAGACGAGATGCAAGCATGCCTACTGTTGGAATCTCTACCGGATAGTTGGGATACTCTTGTGGTGTCATTGAGTAACTCAGCTCTAAATGGTGTGATAACGATGTCTATGGTAAAGAATAGACTACTTAATGAAGAACTACGAAGAAGAGATGTTGCCAGTACCAGTTCACAAGCCCTTGTCACAGAGAATAGGGGCCGGAGCAAGAGTAGAGGTCCAAGGCATGTAAAGTCAGGTGGTAGATTCAAGTCCAGAGAGATGAGAAAGTGTTACCGTTGCGGTAAAGAGGGTCATCTCAAAAGAAATTGTCATTTACTCAAACAGAATAATGTAGACCGAAGACAGGAGAATGACAGAAATACATCTGCTACAGTCTCAGGAGAAGATGGTGAGGTGACTTTAGTCACTCATGATGCAGATTGTTGTCATGTTGGAGATGCAGATACCGAGTGGATAGTAGACTCCGGTGCTTCATACCACTGTGTTCCAAAAAGGGAATACTTTTCCATTTATAAAGTAGGAGACTTTGGCACTATTAAAATGGGAAATAATAGTGTCTCGCAAGTGGTGGGAATCGGTGATATCTGTGACATCCTACCAAGTCGAGTCTTAGCATAGAGTTGAGTAGTTGAGTTGAGTCGAGTTGAACCAAACCCGGTTGGGGTAGAATGGGTTTATAAGTGGAGTTACTTGATTGAGAGAAAAAGATCAAAGCATATGGGTGAGGATTTATTTGCATTAAAAGATCAAGCTTGGGTATTAAGTTGTAGCCTTTTCACAATTGAGGTACCATTTAGTAAGTTTTACATAAAATTCATTGATATTTTGGGAACCTACCCGTGAGCTCCATGTCACTTTCCCATTTTCATCTTTATCTTCATCTTCTTCATTTTCTTCCTTTCCTCTTCCACCTTCCTTTCAATTTTAATGGTAGTTAAGCCTTAACTTCAACTTCTCTTCTATCTAAGAAAGTAAACCTTCTTGAAGTTCATAATTGAATCATTTGGTGCTATTATTTTAGAATTCATAAGAATTCTTATTTATAGGTGAAGGGAGTTCAAGGAGTGTAGAAAAAAGAAGTTAAAGAAGAGCTCAAGCTTTTTGGAGTAAAGGTTTGATATCTCTTGTCATTTTCCACTTTCTTTGCATGAGAATTTGTGTGGTGTGTTGCTAGTGAGACAATATATTGCTTCATGTTGAGTGGGAGGACTGGTAATGGTGAGAAAACAGGGGAGGAAGTGAATAAATGAAGTAAATATTGAGTTTATGTTGAAACAGGGCTTGCTGGAAATTTTACCAGTAACTTCATCTTGATTTTGACCCCATTTAATGATGGAATTAGGAAGTGTCATAGAAGAGTTATTTGTTCCTCTATGTGTTAGCTTTACATGGGTTTTTGAATCATCCAAATCGGAGTTGTATATTGAGAGATATGATCAAAAGAGTGCAGACTGTGCAGGCTGGAAGACGCAACGCGCGCGCGCGAATTGCATGATGAGTTCGCGTTGCACTTCTCGCGCTCGCGACTTTCACCTGAAACTCTCTGACTCTCATTTGGCACTTCTCGCGCTCGCGACTTTAAAGTGCGCGCTCGCGACTTGGCCCTTGGCCTGTAAGCGCTCGCGACCTTCATCGCGCGCTCGCGAATTTGGCCTGGGAACTCACTGTCTCTCATTTTGCACTCTACGCGCTCGCGACTTTCAAGTGCGCGCTCGCGACTTGTGCCCGATAACTCACTGACTCTCATCTGGTGCTTTACGCGCTCGCGACTTGGCAAGGCGCGCTCGCGACTTGTGTTTTCATGCACTTTTGGACTTCATTTTCAATGCAATTGTATTCCTTTGCTTCACTTATATGCCTCCAATCATTTTAACACCAAAATACAACATGAGAACATGTATCAAAACAACATTCAAGCATGCAAATGATGTGAAATCAAATAAACATTATGAATTATGAAGTTATGAACTATTAATATGATGTTGTGTTATATTATTTACAATACCAACATTATGCTCCATTGAGGTTAGGTAGAAACCATGTAGATAAGGCTATGTCGCGACATAGGGTAGCAGATCTGCACCCCATACAGTTTGATATTCCGGCTACAGGCCGTTGAGTGGATATGATTATATATGGGCCATAGCAGCCAAGCATACAGTATTCATCCAGTTTCATACAGTTTTTCTTATCACTTCGGTTTTACTATAACCTTATGGAGCCATACAAATATCTTGACATAACATTTCATGAATCATACAGTATTACAAACAGTATGAAAGATAATCAAGGTATAATGTGTGACATCCTACCGAGTCGAGTCTTAGCATAGAGTTGAGTAGTTGAGTTGAGTCGAGTTGAACCAAACCCGGTTGGGGTAGAATGGGTTTATAAGTGGAGTTACTTGATTGAGAGAAAAAGATCAAAGCATATGGGTGAGGATTGATTTGCATTAAAAGATCGAGCTTGGGTATTAAGTGATAGCCTTTTTCCAATTGAGGTACCATTTAGTAAGTTTTACATAAAATCCTTGATATTGTGATGGCCTACCCGTGATTATCACTTCACTTTCCCATTTTAATGTTTATCTTCATCTTCTTCCTTTCTTCCTTTCTCCATCCATTTTCATAGTAGTTTAAGACAACCTCAATTTTCTCCAAGTAAGTAAAATTTCTTGAAGCTTTATATTATTCAACCTCTAAGTGAGCTATATTGTAGATAAGTTATAAGAATTCTTATTTATAGGTGAAGGGAGTTCAAGGAGTGTAGAAAAAAGAGGTTAAAGAAGAGCTCAAGCTTTTTGGAGTAAAGGTTTGATATCTCTTGTCATTTTCCACTTTCTTTGCATGAGAAATTGTGTGGTGTGTTGCTAGTGAGACAATATATTGCTTTATGTTGAGTGGGAGGACTGGTAATGGTGAGAAAACAGGGGAGGAATTGAATAAATGAAGTGAATATTGAGTTTATGTTGAAACAGGGCTTGCTGGAAATTTTACCAGTAACTTCATCTTGATTTTGACCCCATTTAATGATGGAATTAGGAAGTGTCATAGAAGAGTTATTTGTTCCTCTATGTGTTAGCTTTACATGGGTTTTTGAATCATCCAAATCGGAGTTGTATATTGAGAGATATGACCAAAAGAGTACAGACTGTGCAGGCTGGAAAACGCGAAGCGCGCGCGCGAATTACATGACAAGCTCGCGTTGCCTTCTCGCGCTCGCGATTTTCAAATGCGCGCTCGCGACTTTCACCTGAAACTCTCTGACTCTTATTTGGCACATCTCGCGCTCGTGACTTTCAAGTGCGCGCTCGCGACCTGTGCTCGCAACCTCACTGCCTCTCATTTGGCACTTCTCGCGCTCGCGACTTTCAAGTGCGCGCTCACGACTTGGCCCTTGGCCTGTAAGCGCTCGCGACCTTCATCTCGCGCTCGCGAATTTGGCCTGGGAACTCACTGTCTCTCATTTGGCACTTCTCGCGCTCGCGACCTTCATCTCGCGCTCGCGAATTTGGCCTGGGAACTCACTGTCTCTCATTTGGCACTTCTCGCGCTCGCGACTTTCAAGTGCGCGCTCGCGACTTGGCCCTTGGCCTGTAAGCGCTCGCGACCTTCATCGCGCGCTCGCGAATTTGGCCTGGGAACTCACTGTCTCTCATTTTGCACTCTACGCGCTCGCGACTTTCAAGTACGCGCTCGCGACTTGTGCCCGATAACTCACTGTCTCTCATCTGGTGCCTTACGCGCTCGTGACTTGGCAAAGCGCGCTCGCAACTTGTGTTTTCCTGCACTTTTGGATTTCATGTTCAATGCAATTGTATTCCTTTGCTTCACTTATATGCCTCCAATCATTTTAACACCAAAATACAACATGAGAACATGTATCAAAACAACATTCAAGCATGCAAATGATGTGAAATCAAATAAACATTATGACTTATGAAGTTATGAACTATTAATATGATGTTGTGTTATATTATTGACATACCAACATTATGCTCCATTGAGGTTAGGTAGAAACCATGTAGATAAGGCTATGTCGCGACATAGGATAGCAGATCTGCACCCCATACAGTTTGATACTCCGGCTACAGGCCGTTGAGTGGATATGATTATATATGGGCCATAGCAGCCAAGCATACAGTATTCATTCAGTTTCATACAGTTTTTCTTATCACTTCGGTTTCACTATAACCTTATGGAGCCATAAAGATATCTTGACATAACATTCCATGAATCATACATTATTACAAACAGTACAAAAGATAATCAAGGTATAATGAAAGGATCATGCTATATGTGCTTATATGTTTAATTATCCATATGCATTTACATGCTTATTTCTATCTATCTATGTGCTTAATGGTTTCTTTATATGTTGAGATATCCACTGAGCTTTATTTGCTCAGCGAGTTACCTGTTTAACTCGCAGGTTCTGAGTTTGGACCGTAGAGAGTCAGCTTACAACTGCTGCAGTTCATCTGTAGAAGACTCAGTCTTCAGGGTAGCTACCATTTTAATGTGTATCTTTTGTCTACCCTTTTCATGGCATGTACAGGACACACAGTTGGGCCCATTTCATTTTGTAAACTAGTATCATGTCTTGTAAATATTAATTACATTATTTTTGTAAACAACATCAGCATGATATTATATTCAATATACATTATGATTTCAGCATGTCAGGCCATACAGTCAACCAGTTTGCAGCGTCTCGGTTCGGTTCATTCGGGTTTACGGGTGAACCGGGAAGGGGTGTTACATAATGAAAGGATCATGTTATATGTGCTTATATGTTTAATTATCCATATGCATTTACATGCTTATTTCTCTCTATGTATGTGCTTAATTGTTTCTTTATATGTTGAGATATCCACTGAGCTTTATTTGCTCAGCGAGTTACCTGTTTAACTCGCAGGTTTTGAGATTGGACCGTAGAGAGTCAGCTTACAACTGCTGCAGTTCATCTGTAGAAGACTTAGTCTTCAGGGTAGCTAATCATCTTAATGTGTATCTTTTGTCTAGCCTTTTCATGGCATGTACAGGGCACACAGTTGGGCCCATTCCATTTTGTAAACTAGTATCATGTTTTGTAAATATAAATTACATTATTTTTGTAAACAACATCAGCATGATATTATATTCAATATACATTATGATTTCAGCATGTCAGGCCATAAAGTCAACCAGTTTGTAGCATCTCGACTCGGTTCATTCGGGTTTACGGGTGGACCGGGAAGGGGTGTTACAATATCTGCATAAAGACAAGTGTCGGATGCACATTAACACTTAAAAATGTGCGACATATTCCCGATCTTCGGTTGAACCTGTTGTCTGTGAGTGTACTGGACAAGGAAGGCTATCACCATCATACAGGTGGCGGTAATTGGAAACTCACCAAAGGGTCTTTGGTGGTGGCGAGAGGAAAATTATGTTGCTCGCTATATAAGACGCATGCAATAATATGTGTGGGTCAACTAAATACAGTTGCAGATGACGCTTCACCAAATTTGTGGCATAGGCGGCTGGCGCACGTTAGTGAGAAATGGTTGAATATGTTGGCTAAGAAGTCCCTCATACCATTAGCCAAAGGTAAAATAAACCCTTGTGATTATTGTTTAGTTGGAAAGCGACATCGGGTCTCATTTTTGAAAAGCTCTAGAAGAAGAGACAATAAGTTGGAATTGGTACATTCTGATTTATGTGGTCCCATAGAGGTAGAATCACTTGGAGGAAGTAGGTATTTTCTTACCTTCATTGATGATTTCTCACGGAAAATATGGATATATTTGTTGCGCACAAAAGACCAAGTATTCAAGCACTTTCAGCAATTCCATGCTATGGTGGAAAGGGAGACTGGAGTGGTCTTGAAGTGTTTGCGCACGGATAATGGTGGTGAGTATATCTCTAAGGAGTTTAGAGATTATTGTAGTCAGCACGGTATCAGGCATGAAAAGACAGTTCCTGGTACGCCTCAACACAACGGCGTTGCTGAACGGATGAATCGCACCATTACTGAGAGAGTCAGATTCATGCTCAAAATAGCCAACTTACCTAAGCCATTTTGGGGAGAAGCTGTCAATACTGTTGTCTACCTAATCAACCGACTACCTTCAGCACCATTGGATTTTGATATCCCGGAGAAGGTCTGGACATGTAGAAATATTTCATACTCTCACCTGAGGGTATTTGGCTGCAAGGCATTTATGCATGTTCCAAAGGAGCAGAGATTAAAGCTTGATGACAAGTCAGTTCCTTGCACTTTTGTTGGTTATGGAGACGAAGAGTTTGGCTACAGGTTATAGGACCCAGTGAAAAAAAAGTTGTCCGGAGCCGAGACGTAGTATTCCATGAGAATGAGATCGTGGGAGATACAACTTGTGAAGAATCCACAAGTGATGGTGTTGTTGATATTACACCAGGAAGCATTCCTACAGAAGATGCCACAGGAGGAGGAATGCCAGAATCAGAACAAGAAGAAGAAGAAGAGCCAGTCGTAGGGGATCAAGAGACAATTGTAGATGATAACAGTGATGCAGAGAGTGTTGAGCAGGGGGAGCCAAAGAACCCCATTCCACCAGAAGGAGTTGAACCTCAGTTAAGAAGGTCAACCAGAGAACGCCAACCATCTACAAGGTACCCTAGTTCTGATTACATTTTGATTACTGATGAGGGGGAGCCAAACAGCTTCCATGATGTGCAATCTTGCAAAGACAGAGATTGCTGGATAAAGGCCATGCAAGAGGAGATGAATTCTTTGAAAAAGAATGACACGTATGAGCTGGTGAAACTTCCAAAAGGGAAAAGAACACTCAAGAACAAATGGGTGTACAAACTGAAGAAAGATGATGGCAACCTAGTGAGATACAAAGCTCGATTGGTCGTCAAAGGCTTTACTCAAAAGAAAGGTATTGACTTTGATGAGATTTTTCACCAGTTGTGAAAATGAGTTCTATTCGAGTGGTGCTAGGTCTAGTAGCCAGTTTGAATCTTGAGTTGGAGTAGCTTAATGTAAAGACCGCATTCTTGCATGGGGATCTAGAGGAAGAAATCTATATGGAACAACCAGAAGGTTTCAAGGTCAAGGGAAAAGAGGACATGGTTTGTCGCTTGAAGAAGAGCTTGTACGGGTTGAAACAAGCACCGCGACAGTGGTATAAAAAGTTTGATTCTTTCATGGTGAATCAAGGATACAAAAGGACAGATGCAGATCCTTGTGTATATGTTCAGAAATTCCCTGATGGTAAATTTATCATCCTTCTCTTATATGTTGATGATATGCTAATCGTTGGACCAGATGCACACATGATTAGCAGGTTAAAGAGTGATTTGTCAAAAGCATTTGACATGAAGGATTTGGAATCAGCAAAGCGAATTCTCGGAATGGAGATTATTCGAGACAGAAAGTCCTACAGGTTATGGTTATCGTAGGAAAAATATATTGAACGAGTTCTAGAGAGGTTCAATATGAAGAATGCTAAACCAGTTAGCACTCCGCTTGCCGCTCACTTCAAGTTGAGTAAGAAATCCTACCCATCAACAGAGAATGAAAAATGAGATATGTCAAATGTTCTATATTCTTCAGCGGTCGGAAGTTTGATGTACGCAATGGTGTGTACGAGACCAGATATCGCTCATGCAGTTGGCGTTGTGAGTCGATTTCTGTCAAATCCCCAGAAGACACATTGGGAAGCAGTAAAGTGGATTTTTAGATACCTGAGAGGAACTTCAAAATTATGTCTAACTTTTGGAGGTGAAAAGTCTGCACTTGTTGGTTACACAGATGCAGATATGGCCGGTGATCTTGATGAAAGAAAATTTACATCAGGATACCTATTTATATTCTCAGGGTGAGCTATTTCTTGGCAGTCAAGATTACAAAAATGTGTTTCGTTATCAACGACTGAAGCAGAGTACGTTGCAGCAACGGAAGCAGGAAAGGAAATGCTTTGGTTAAAACGATTTTTTTCAAGAATTGGGTGTGCAGCAGGAAGAATATATAGTTTATTGTGATAGTCAAAGTGCGTTAGACTTGAGCAAAAATACTATGTATCATGCACGGACGAAGCACATTGATGTAAGATATCATTGGCTTAGACTTGCCATTGAAGAGAAGCAGTTTCAGTTGCGGAAAATCCACACAGACAGAAATGCTGCGGATATATTGACAAAGGTCGTTCCGAAGGAGAAGTTCGAGCTATGTGTCAAAGCAGTAGGGATGGAGAGTCCCACCATGTAGTCGGGAGGGGGAGAATTGTTGTGGGGTCCCTCCAACATGTGGGACCCACACATGTTTGGAAAAAAAAAAAAGGAGGAATCAAAAACACATTTTTGTTTTATTTTTCAAAGGTTGGCAGCCAACCATTCAAAGGTTGGCATGTCGTTTGACAAAGAAGTGCTGTGCATTGGTAATGCACGACTCTCTCTCTCAAATCCTCTCGCAACCTTCTCCTATAAATAGGAGAAGGATTCTCCTTAAACAGATGTACAAAAACGAAACATAAAACAAAGATTATAATTTTAGGAAAGGGTTCCTAAAATTGGGAAAGAGAGAAAATAGTGAGGATTGTAATTTTAGGGTGTTTTTGGGAAACACTTAGAGTGCCACTATTTTTTTAATCTCTTTTGTACCTACTATTTTTAGTGGAAGAATTATTCGGAGTTTTTGTCCCGTGGACGTAGCCCATAACAGTTAAAGGGTGAACCACGTAAATCTCGGTGTTCTTATTTTTCATCTAGCATTTATGGTAATTATTTAATTTTTACCGTAATTATTATTTCTGGTGGATTCGATCGTCAATATTCAATACTTAATTATTGGAGGTATATGTGATAATAGTAATTTTATTTTACTTTTATCACCGGTATTTTTTTGCGATCCCACCCTAGATCAGTTAGAATCCCAACGATTTCATAGTGTTGAAGAGGATGCTGCTCCCAAGGCCACTGATTTTGGTCTTTCTGTGTTCTATAAGTCAGGTTTCTTTATTGCTTACTTACCTGCAGGAAAGCCAGAACTTCAAATGTCAATCTTACTTGGGATTCCTCTGGTCTGCATAAAGCAGTTAGGTTACTTGTTTGTTTTGGGTTTTTCTCTCTTTTTGTGGCAATAATAATAACTACTACTTGACGCAGCCAGATTCTTGTCTAGCTGTATTATTTGTCCGTCGTGCTCTCGTGCAGCTCCAACTTGGATAAACTTACGGAAAACGTGAAATTTTATTTATTTATTTATTTGCAATTATGAAATTCCAGATTGAATTTTAATGAAATGAAATTAGCTTTAATAGCTAGTTAGGACATTATTTACTATTTGAATCTAGTTTTTAGCTTAGCTTTAAATTCAAAGACGGAAATGTCAAATTCGTGACAAAGTCTAAGCTACACTCAACCGATAATGCCTAATCAAACTGAACTGAAGATTTTCTTGGATAGATAAATTCAAATACAAGTTTTCTATTATTTTTCTTCCACGTTAAAGGATGGGAAAAAATTCATTATTGCATAAAATAATATAAACCTCCAGCTTTTCATATTATAGAACCATAATTAAGGAATTGAGCCGATGTGTTCTTAATACAATCAATTTAAGAGAGAGGTTTTATCATTATTAAAAACAATAAGAGCTGCACTTTTATTATAGATGTTCTTCAATTATTCAATCTTGATAAGAACCTTTACACAATCAGGTTGCTTTATTACTTGGAATGCTTTATTTATATCTTCCAATGGAACTTCATGGGTCAAAAGTTCATCAAGATGGAGTTCCTGTTCCAAAAAAAAAAAATAAATAAATAAAAAAATAACAAAAACATATGGTCAAGAATTCCCCCTCATTAGCAAGAAAAATGAAGAGTCATTAACTTACCTTTTTACTGCATTTATCAAGTAAAATAGGGAGGTCAGATTTAACCTTAAGGCCTCCAAAAGTACAACCCTTCAAAGTTTTACCAAGCAAAAGATGGAACAAATTGATCGGCCCAGTTGCATCCATTGAAAAACCCACCGATATTACTTTTCCTTTTCCCTGCAAAAATAAAATAAAATCATTAATCATCAATTATAAACTCTCTTCCTCCCATCATTTTTGTCATTTTTTCCTTTTTCGTCTGTCCTAAATTATTTGCCATATTTCTATTCTAGAAGTAAATTATATTTGAAGTTTATTATTTTACCTTATTTAATATACTGCTTACCTATTTTAACAAAATTTTATTAAGGTATGTGCAAGAGGAAAGAAGTAATTAAAATAGGCATACCAGTTTTACTGCAAGAAGGGATTCATTGAGCAAAGCGGTGACACCACTGCACTCAATGCAATAATCAACTCCTAATCCATCAGTCAAATCCTTTATCTGTTCTGAAATGGGTTTTTCAGACTCATCTGGATTTATAAACTCTGTCATTCCAAAAGCTTTCCCCTTTTCTTCCTTTCTTGCATTTTTGTCCACTCCTATTATTTTACCTGCCCCCTGAATTCTAGCTGCCTCTATTGCCTGCAATTACAAAAATAAGTTAGCCCAGAAGAGCAGAAAGAAATAAATACTCATAATAAAACTTAAGAATAACTTAAAGGCATACCCCAAGTCCAACAGCACCAAGGCCAATAACAGCAACACTAGACCCTTTCTCTACATTGGCTTCCTTCCAGGCTGACCCAAAACCAGTAGAATATCCACAAGCTAGGAAACTTGCATGTGCTAGATTTAGTGTTGCGTCAATCTTCACTGCATAATTGGCATCCATTACCATATATTCTGACCAGGTTGAGCAACTAAGTACATGATACAGCATCTGCCCTTTAACTGACATTCTTGAAGTGCCATCTGGCATTAGCCCATTTACGCTTAGTGGATATTTTAAACATAAATTGGTCTTTCCTGATTTGCAATTCTCACATTCTTTACACTCCCCAATATATCCTGGAATCACCAAGTCTCCTTCTTTTATACCTTTCACTTCATCCCCAATGCTCTCCACCACTCTGCAATTTATATATACAGTAAAACTCAATTTCTATCAATATAAGAGTTTATATATTAATATTAAACTTACTTACCCAACACCTTCATGCCCAAGAACTCGAGGAAAAACAGGCTGTGAGAAGAGAAAAAGTGTTTAAATGTGTTAAACCTTAATTAAGTTCTGAAATAATAAAAGGACAAGTACTAAACTAGATTAAACTATTTTAAGGTTCTAACCACTGGGTGTCCATGGCACAAAGTAACGTCAGTATGACATAAACTAGCATACAACATCTTAACCCTAATCTCTGATGATTTTGGAGGATCTACTTGTATTTCCTCAATCTTAGGTTCCTCTCCATTTCCCCAACATACAGCAGCTGCAAAATTATACAAAAATTAGAGAAAATTAAGCAATTTAGTTAATTGATCAATTACTTAATTATAGTGTTAATAATTATATATATACATATACCTTTGCAGGTAATTACTTGCGACATTGCTGATAAGGGAAATGAAATAATGTTGTCTTGAATCTGCGTTTATCAGATATCCCTTCCTCTATTTATAGGCAAGGGAAGCATAGTTTAAATGGCTGGAATGCATTTGATTTTTTAAAATAAAATAATGTAGATGATGATTTTTGCTTTGAGCGTGCTTGATTTTTTAGATTAAAAAGATTTTTTCAGCATTAATTAGAACCGTTGCCTAGCACGTCCAAAAGGATCGGGATTCAGGACTCAGGAGAGTCAACTGCTACACAGTCAAACACTGAGGCAGCTAAGGAAATTCAATATTTTACTGCCCACTTATTAATATTTATTCAAAGTTATAATCTTTCAGTTCTGAAAATTATTCATACATACAGTGAGTGGTCAAGATATAATCAAATTAAGAAAACCCAAGATAGTTTGGTTTGGTGGGAAGCACACTAGATTAACACCCTAGTTACAGAATCGAATTATAGAATCAATATTTTAAAAAGGGCTTTTAATATAATCTCTTCCCAATTTGAAAGGGATTAGTCTTTCATCAAACTATTAAAACAATGCAAGAGACGAAATCCCTTATAAATACCAGAAAAAAAAAATAAAAATGATAATTAAACCATTAATTAAGTAGTTTAAGATAAATGGTTAAAGCGTAACGTCTTAGGTTATGATCTGTCGTTTGTTAAACCAACCATTCTGTCTTCTAACTGCTTGCATATGATATTGATATTGTTAGTCTATCTAACTTTAAATTTAATACTCATATTTTGATATTAACCTTAAATTTTTAATATACTCATTCATTTTTTATTTTCTCACAGGACTTTGTTAGTCAATTCTTTCTTCTAGAGAAACTTTTTTTTTTAATTTCTCAATCCGATATTGTCTATAGAAAATTCTGTCATTTACTTATAGCGTACTTATTAGACTAAAATTATTGCAAGTGATAGATTATTTTATTCGAATAAATACTTTTGATTCAAATATATGTTACTTGGACCAGCAATGTCATATGTGTTACTTGCATTTGGTTTTGCGGAGTATATTTTTATATTATTTTAATTAAAATCACAATTTTTTTAGAAGAATCAAAATCACAATCTATTTACGATACATTATAATATATTATATTTATAATTTTATGGTGCCGTATTTCATTTTTAATATATAATTGCATCCTAGAAGTAAATTAAAGTATAATTGAAGGTTGGATTTTATAAAAATACAAGGTGATGTGCATGAATTTTGGTATATCTATTTATATTTATTACTGCTCATTATTAAAATTTTCCATGAGTTTCCAAATTCTTGAGCAATATGCAATATGACTCAACGGGTTGCGTAAGTGCACAAGTCATACACTATCAAAGAAAAAGATTGGAGGCAGTTGATATATTCCTAAACTTAAGCAACAAACATTATTTTAGAAATGCAAATGGGTTGGATCAAGAACACAAACATAAACTAAACTAAGATTGTCAAAGCCAAAAGAAAGCAAATAAAATTAAACATGTGCAGAAGTAAAAATAGTTCAAAACTCTACGTTCGATACATAAGAAATTTTAATGTTCAACCTCTAAAAACTAAGGATGAATTTATAGGTGATTATGGTAAATAATGTCTGGACCGAAGATATTGAAATTTACGATAGAAACTGTATATTAGATGCCACAATCTATAAATATTTTCACTGAGCTTTAATTCAATGATATTGAAACTCTCTCTCAAAGTGAAAATCTGGAAATGGAAAGACATAATTAGAACTTGATGACAATTTTGACACAGTCTGGTTGTTTGAATATCTCAAATGCTTTATTCATGTCTTGTAATGAAATTTCATGAGTCAAGAGCTCATCAAGCTGGAATTCCTGTAATAATTTAAAAATAGATAAATAAATAAAAAGGAAGAATGGCTCACCTTTCAAATTTAAATAGTAATAACAACAAAGACTTCCTTTAAATTCAAAAATAAAATACTTTTAACACAGGATGCTGCCAATTTGAGTGACGACTTTCAGAAATAGTGGTCAATTAGGAGCCACCTATCTCTGTTTGATTGCACATCAATTGACATATAGTCTTTGTCTTATCATGTGTGTTGTCAGTATATGTACAACCTCTGGCCGTTTCTGTTTCTAACAGATGCGAGATTGGATGTCACTACTCTCCAATTTTGACCCCAAAAAAATTTTTGTACGACATTTTAAATTTTAAAATAAAATATTAATTTAATATATATCGAAGACTTTAGTAGATTAAATTAAAATGTGTTGTCGCCTTAATTTTATAAATTAAAATATTTAATAAATTAAAATAAAAATTACGAGTGTTATAAAATTTTTTATAAATAGTATAAGGATTAATTTTTCAATTTAAAATTAATTTATATTTGATAACAAAATTTACTAATTTAATGCAAGAATAATGATTAATTTATTTAGGAAACGCACCTTATTTTTACATTTATCAAGTATGATTGGGAGATCAGATTTGACTTGCAAACCTCCAAAAATAGAGCCCTTCAATGTTCCACCAGACATTATAGGTATTAAGTTGATCGGAGCTCTTCCATCATAACCTGCCCCAACTGTAATTACTGTTCCTATTCCCTGGGAAAAAGAAAATTTAGAACTTTAATTCCGATTCAGAGCATATTTATTTATTACTGAAAAATAAAAATTCATGAACATACCATTTTTATGGATAGCAAGGATTCTTCAATTAAGCTGGTGACTCCAGTACATTCAAAGCAATAATCCACTCCAGTCCCACCAGTTATGTCTTTTATCAATTCAGAAATAGATTTATCAGAAGAACGATCATTAGGGTTTATAAAATCTGTCATTCCAAAAGCTTTGCCCTTTTCTTTCTTTTTTTCATTCTTGTCTATGCCAATTATTTTATCTGCCTTGGCCATTCTTGCACCCTCTATTGCCTAAAATACCAAGAAATGAATTCTGTGATTGAAAAAGCTAATAAAAAAAGAAGGCTGAACACATAAATTGGCATGTAAACTTCAGAAGAAAAACTTCTCCTTAATTTTCGATTGGACTCATTGAACCTTTTACTTATAAATTATAAAGTTGTCATTAAATCGATGTTATAAGACTGTATTTGACAACAGTTTTTTTAAATAATTTTTAGCATTTTGACCAAACTTCGAAAAAAGTTATTCGGTAACATAGCGTTTAAATTAACTTTTATAGATTAAAGTCAAGTTTTGTGAAAAGTTAACTCATGTAACATTTAACTTGTAGCGTTTTATGAAAAGCAACTAAAAACAGCTAACAGCTAAACGTTACTAATTCAGTTAATAGCTACCAAAACAGTTAATTTTACCGAATATATCCTAAAATTCAAATGCCAATTATATATTCTGCCTAAAAAAGGTACAAAAATGAATATAGAAACATATATTTGTATACCCCTAAGCCAACAGCACCAAGGCCAAAGACAGCAACACTTGATCCTTTCTCAACCTTGGCTTCCTTCCAAGAAGCCCCAAATCCAGTTGAGAAACCGCAAGAAATGAAGCTAGCATGCGGTGGTGGTATGGTTTGATCAATCTTGACAACAAAATTGGCATTAATTACAGTGTATTCAGACCATGTGGAACAAGAAAATAAATGGTATAATTTTTGGCCTCTAATAGACATTCTTGAAGTATTATCAAGCATTAAGCCACTGAATGAAAATGGGTATTTTGAGCATAGATTGGTCTTCCCTGATTTGCAATTTGCACATTCTTCACACTCTCCCATGAGTGTCGGAATCACAATATCTCCTTTCTCTAGGCCTTTCACTTCTTCCCCGACGCTCTCAATTTCTCTTCGCAAATGTAAAAATTTTAATGATCATGTTAGAAAGCAAAAATTGTTATTTACCCTTTCTTTTTTCATTTTTCAAAGTAAAGTTTAAAAGGAAATTGAACAATCCTTCGAGTTATATGAAAAATAACAAAATACATGTATTGTGTGAGCAAATCTTGAAAAAAATCGAAAAATCGTATCGAATCAATGTAGTTCAGTTTTTTGGTTTGAATACAGTTTTTAGTTTGAAGAAAGTTTGGTTTGATCTTGAACAAAAATTTTGATTAATCAAACTGAATCGAAAATTCATGCAGTGTCATTTTGCAGTAACTATACCCTTTAATTTTTAATCTAAATATTCAGACATTGGCCAACATCAAGAATTCAAATCAGGCCGACTGAAAATTATGGTTTGGTTTAATTTGATTTTCATTCTAAAACTGTTTGGATCCATTATCCAAAACATAGAATTTCAGTTATTCAATCTTACGATGAACCGAATGCACACCTCTATTTTTAAGTAGAACACATAAATAATCATTTGATCTGAGTTTCAAGTTTTGAATAACAAAAAATTAACATAAAGTCAGATTTCAAACGTTGAATCATTTCAAGTAACTTACTATCCAAACAAACTCTAATTAAAATTCATTTAAAAGCTAATATTTTTATACTTGCATAAATAAAAATATTTATTTCATTCCCATAAATTTTATTCGTAACAAAACAAAATTTAATAATTTATAAAAAAACTACTTTTCTAATTGATTCATCTATATGAAATAAGAATAATGCTTGATTAAATTAAAGAAAATTACACATTTTTGCAAGTTACTTTTATATAAAATAACAAAATAAATGCTAAGTTAATTATATATTTAAAAAACTATATTAATATTTGCTTGAAGGAGATAGCTTACCCAACACCTTCATGTCCAGGAACTCGAGGGAAAAGTGGCTGTAATTAAGAGAATATTAAAGGCTAATAATGGTTAAACTTAATTAAACAACAAATAGATTATATATATATAATCAACATGAAACACATAAAGAGCTGATTAGCTAGGGCTACTCACAATTGGAATGCCTTTGGAAAAAAGTACATCAGTATGACAAAGACTAGCACATAGCATCTTAAGCCGGACTTCGGATGATTTTGGTGGATCTACTTCTATCTCTTCCACCTTCAACGCCGGCTCCTCCGCCCCCCAACATACCGCCGCTAACGTATAGATTATTACAATAATCTTTATTTAGTTTCCAAAATTAAATTTTATGATACTAAACTGGCTATAATTTTGTAATTAATACTCTTACCTTTGCATTTTATCACTTGAGAGTTTGGACTGGACATGCTTAAGAAAAGAAAACTGGTTAATGGAGTCCTGAGATCCTCTCTCTATGTAGAGTAGAAGAGGGCGTCGACAAGGAGGGGGTGGAGTGGACAGAAAAAGAAAGAGTGCATATGAAAAAATAATTGAAATAATTATTCTAGGGATGCCACTTTTTAATTTGACTCTAGCAAGAAACTAGCAAAATGTGAAAATGATACCTCCACTGATTAAAAAAGTATTAGTCAATGTCAAAAAAATAAAAGTATTAGCAAAAATATTGGATTTTAGATATATATTTTTCATTTGAATATTTTAAAAGATTGCATAATGTATTTATCAAATATATTTTGTATTCAACCGAACGAGATAGCTCGATAGAAAAGAGTATTTGTGGGGATTGATCGCTATAACTTAGGTCATAAATTTGATTTTTCACAATATAAACTCTCTTGAAATTAGTTCATTCGCTCTCCGAAGACGAATAAGGAATAATCAGATTTACTGCCCTGTCTAAATCTTTCCATCTTATATAAAATAAAATGATTGACCTGTATCGTATAATTTAAGATGCGTCCTATATAATATTATTCCTCTTTGTTTACATAATTTTGATTTGATTTTAGTGTTTTAATAATAAATTCGGACTGTTAATTTTAAAATGTTTGAAATTATAATTTTTTATTTAAATATATTTTCTTTATCTAGAATTCATACGCAATATTATGCATAAACGTAAATCAACAAATATGTTTAATAAAATAAAATAATTTATATATTATTTGGCCTTCTCTTCTCTGGAAAAAAAAAATGAATGGAGGGAGGGTGGGATGGGGAGCTCATAATTGTTTCTCCTTGCAAAATACTAATAAATATAAATTATAAAAGTAATTTTCTTTTGATCTACAAAATTAAGTTGTTCAGTTTAATTATAATTATTATAATTATCTTACAAGGTCAATTAACTTATTTTAATTTTCTTTATTTTTACTTTGCATTTATCAATGGAAATTGAGACCTCCATCAATTATTTGAAGATTTTTTACTAAAATTTATAATTTCTTAAAAACGAAATTCGTGTAGAATCTATGTAGAAAAAATAATTATCAATATAAAAAATTAATATTTTAAAAGATAAGAAACATATGGTGCTGGAGTTCCTTACGTAGGTCCCCTACACTGCTAGAAAAACCAACACACGTTTCGAAGTTGTAAATATCATTATGTTATATTATATAATAAACATGATTTTTATTTTTATTTTTTTAAAACTTCATTAAGCAAATAAATTTAAAAATAATAAAAAATCAGAAATTATATCCCAAACCTGGAGGGTAACATAAAGATCGAAAGCTCTAGTTAAAGAGTGTGCTTTTACATTGATTTGCCTTCCAACCCAATAAATTTTAATATCGAATAAAGATAATTTATATATATATATATATATATATATATATATATATATATATATATATATATATATATATATATATATATATATATATTCATTTCTGCTATTTTAAAGTTGATAAATTTGATCCTTAATCACTGAGATTGATTAATAAGTTTTGTACCTTTGGTCTTGATATTTTAAATGTGATCATACTTTAAAAAAAAAATTTATTTAAAATATATTTTATTTTGTCATTCAAAATTGGATTAGTATATATAAAACATTACAAATGCTAATTCCATCCTGTAATTGTTCTTTTATTGATTACAGAATAATATTCCTTATTTTCAACTAATAAAAATTACCAAAACTATTTCAAAAAACAAAAATTTATCAAAACAATATGGTTAAGTTTTTACTCGAAGAAAAAGGGAAGAAAAACGAAGTTTGCCACGTGCATGACACGTGCAGAAGTAACGGATAACAATAAAATAACAATTGTCCGAACGAAAATTTAATCCCAAATCGACAGTTGTTGTGGTTGTGGCATCCGACGAACCTCTTCTTCATCGTTCTTTACTTAACTTTCGAGAATCCAATTTCACCGCTCAACCCAGTTTTCCATTATTGTT
Organism: Jatropha curcas; assembly: GCF_041381405.1. Classification (NCBI taxonomy): domain Eukaryota; kingdom Viridiplantae; phylum Streptophyta; class Magnoliopsida; order Malpighiales; family Euphorbiaceae; genus Jatropha; species Jatropha curcas. The sequence continues at coordinate 29,187,737 of NC_143152.1, read as the reverse complement.
TCTAGTTTTTATTTTCTGAATATCTATGAAAACTTGAAGTAATTTCATTTATTTGTAGTAAATTCAAGCAAATATCTTTTCTTTTTTTTTGGGGGGTGAAATGAATTGTGCAGAGAATCCCTTGCACGCCAACCCGATACTCATAGAAGATGGAAGGCGATGAAAACACCACTCAAAAGGTGCACAAAAATAATCTCACTTCACTTTTTCTTTTTCTTCTTACTTCCTGCATGATGATGATTTGCTTGGACCTTAATTGGAATTTCAGGGTTTTCACTTTTTTTTTCTTCTAATCAATTATGGAAAAGGAAGGAAAAGATTAGAAATGAAATGGGTTTTATAAATTTTGTGTGGGTCCAGATAGAATAAATAATTACTAAAATTACTGTGCTGAATTTTGGGGGGGGTTTCACGTGTATGTGAATTCAGTTGTTTTTTGTAGTTGGTGTTGGCTTCTGCTCATTTTACTCCCCTCGAGTTCCATTTTTCATTTTGAGTAAATGGTTTTTTGCATATGAGCTTGCTACTGGAATAATTACTAGATAAAGAAATGCCTTATAGAATTTTTAACTTTTTGCTTACAATCTAGGAAGCTTGTTTTGATTAGCAAGGTGTAATCTTTTGGAAATATAGGTGAAGGTTGGTTGCTCAGGAATTGTAAGAAAGAAAATAAATTTGAAGATTTTAGACCTCAGTATATGTATTATAGAAGGTTTGACAAAGAAGACCATGCTATGGCTAATTATCCAAAGGTGTATTGCTTATTCAGGTTGAGTAATGAGTACACTGAGAAGCATGAGATCAAAATTTCAATAATGCAGCAAATCAAATAAAGCTTTTATGTTGAAAGTGCTTGTGGAACACGATTGAATAAAGAATGATGGTTGTACCTATCATTTCACAACTTTTTATTGTTTTGCTTTCTACAGTTACATAATTGCTTTAATCATGTTCCCTTAAGTATCTATTCTTGGGATAGGTTTTTGCCTTTGGTAATGATATTCGGATGCTCCGCAAAAAGAAATCCTATACCACGTTAGTCGTCTCCAAAAGAAATGCATTTTTCCTTATTGTGTTTTTTCATTTTACTTGATTTGAGTGGTGTTTCTAGTTCTATGGCTATTTATTAGATCTTAAGTTTAATTAGCTTACAACCTTTTATAAATCCTATGAATCTGTTTGAAATGGTGTTGGATTTGCTACTTCATAAAGCATGCCTTCGTTGTTGCACAACCTTTTAGACTTATTGGAGACAACTCCATGGAACGCATGAATTCAAGTGGCTTCTTTTTAATTTCTATGGAATCCATCTCTAATTAACTTGGCTTACTTGATATTCAATGTATTTATTTTTGCCTGCTGCAGATGCTTCATTAGTGGAACTTTTCTTAATCAATATTTATTTGGTCAAAATATCTTCTTTTTTTTTTTTTATTCAATATTTGTCCATTATGGTTAATACGATTGTTTTGCCATTGGGTGCTCCTATCTAAAAAAAATTCACAGTAAAGTTGGAAAGAGTACAATGCAATACATTTTTAAGAAATGAGTTGGTGTAGTTTTACTCATGGGATCCAAGTTAGAGGATTCAAAAGTGGAAGTTGTTTGGACACATTTAGTTAGTTCCATGTGAGAATTAATGCCTAAAGTTTGCTTCTTCTGTAAACCACTCTTTCCTAGACCATTTCCATTGCTCATGAAATAGTTCCAATTTCCTCTTATTTAATATATGGTGTGGTCCTTGACTTTCATTCTGTGCATGAATTATGGCATCTAAGATGATGTTATTTGATGCAGCTATATAAGCATTGTAGACAAAGGTGGTGACTTTGAATGCATGTTAAGTGTGCAATAATTCACTAAAATGTGGTGACTTTTTATGCATGTTAAGTGTGCAATAATTCACTAAAAGATGGTGCCTTCGTAAATTTGGCAATAGAAAGTTTAACTTGTGGAAAGGATTAATAGTAGTAAAGCATAGAGGAAGGACGTTAAAAAATTTTTATTAGAAAAAATTATCAAAGACTGAACAAAAATTGTTTGAATTTTTTTTTAGCTGGCAATCTGTTTGCATCATTTTTCCATAAACCAATCATTACTTTCAGTTGGTCAAATAGTCCAATTAGTGACTGATTAGAATCTTGTCATCTGATTTATCCCTTCAGCTCTCTTTTATGTCCCCATTTCCTCAAGATATCAAGTTGCATATATGTAAGCTCTTGTTTACAATGTGATTGTACTCAGTTTCCTGACATGGAGATTTCAGTTTTTATTTTTTAAGTTTACAGTTATATAAATCAACTTACATCTGACAGTGAAACTCCCACTCTTCTAGGATTACTACAAAATCTTGGAGGTTGATTATGATGCAACAGATGAGAAGATAAGATTAAATTACCTAAAGCTTGCACTGGTTAGTGGTGCATCTACTATGAGCAGCTTCTTATGTGAGCTTTTACGTTTCTTGATCGCTATACTTGCTTTATTTAATTGCTATGATATTGATAGAAGATGTTTCATGATATTTCCTTAATCTACAGAAGTGGCATCCTGATAAACACAAGGGTGATAGTGCTGTGACAGCAAAATTTCAACAGATCAATGAAGCTTACAGAGGTAGCCCTTTTGCACGATAACGACGGTCCACATCTTAATGTGGCATGATGCATACTACTTCTGGTGCATCAACCAGGGAAATTCATTTTGTGGTTCTGGGTTCTGGCCTACTTACTGGATTTAATAGGTCTTAGAAATGAATGATTTTAAATATTTATTCTGGCAAAAGCTAAAGAGTGTGTGAATAAGTAAATTTTAGGCAAGCTTTAGGATCCTAATTTTGATCTATACAGAAGCAGCATTTCTCTGCACACAAAGAAATATATGGTTAAAAGAAGAAAGTTATTCTGTTTCAAACAGCATTTCTCAGTTGAATTAAAGCAATTAGTTTCCGATACATTTGAAGGTTTTATGATATTAGTTGATGCAGTGTGAATGTTCAAGTGTGATATTGATTATTGAGTGACGTGCAATAGACTTCTGCTTATTCTTTTCTTATTACTATATTCTTCTCCAGTGTTGAGTGATCCAGCTAAACGCTCTGACTATGATTTAACTGGAATATATCAGATTGATAAGTATACTTTGCGGGTAAGAATTTTATGCTTCATAGATTCCAGTTTGTAAACGTACACTCTTTAAGTTGATGTCAGTGTTCAATCAGCATAGTTTGTTGACACTGATCAGGCAATTCTGGTATTACAATGCAGGAATATCTTGCCAGATTTAAGGGAATGATACTTACTTGCAATGGGCTTGGTATCAGTCATACATCAATGTGGTAAAGTTCTATGACTTCATGTCATGGTTGTAGCTTAAAAGAATATTACTTGCTTGTTTAAGGATCAAAAAGCTGTTTATGTTTTATCTTGAATTATACTTTTTAATCTTGCCGGGTCAATTACGGTTCTGAACTAAGAGAGCAAATGGATGTATGATAATATACCTTCAACATTTGTACTCATGCTCTTTGCAATTCTGCAGGACACAACAGCTGACTGATACCAATGAATTTACAGAAAATAAGGTATAATTAGATATTAATATATATATATATATATATATATTACATACTTTTGCAATTATTTGCTTGCTAAAAACTCAAGATTTGGTGAATATACACTTTCTTAATATATTCTGTGTGTTATAAACTAACATATTAATTGATCTAAATCAGGGATAGAGATGTCAACTCAATGTAGAACGATGGAGGTGAGCTGTTTGTATTACTATAGTTAAGTATACTTACTGATAATCCAAATCGACGTTTCGAGACAGTTATACGGCAATAACAGGCTTTCCTCATTTATTATACCATAAGATAGGACGTGGGTTGAGATAATTATGCGGCAATCCGAGATGATCCTGTTCTTTGTAGCCTGTATTTTTTTTCTCAAAAGAAAATTGAGTTTCCATTGATGTTCAAATTGAAGACCTCTTAACCAGAAGATGACTTCAAAACTATTGATGTGTTGTATTTTATTATTGCATTTTGGCTTGGGATGTTGATGATTCAGTCTGGCTCTTCATATACAAGTTATTCCTATAAAATTAAATAATAGATTCATAACAGCGACAAATTATTTATATGTGATCAAGTGAAGAATATTGCAGTTCACATTATATTATAATGAGATTGATTTCTGACTAGCATGCCATGCCCAGCCAAACTCTAAATCTGTTGTGGTTTCTGACAGAAATAGAAAGAGACAGATTTGGAGTTACTTTCAGTTACATATTTTTATTTTAAAAACAATAATATTTTTCATAAATAAAATAAGCAATAATTACCTGAACCTGACTAACGATTCTCTTGCTTGAAAATTTCAATTTCTGCCCTTCTAGAACAGATTTGAGTCCTGGTTAAGGATCATTTGTGGTTTCTGACATATAGATTTCGTCAATGACATTATTACAAAATAATTAATTCAGCAATAAATAAATAATTAATATTTTTCCTACTTGTGAAAGAACAAGTGGAAAATGCTTAGATGATGACTTGGTCCTTCAATAAAAATATGAGACAATGTCCAAATTGTCAAAATTGTCATTTGATTTGCATCTGCAAGAATCTTGTGGAATATACACTCCACATTTCACCCTTCTCTGTACATCCTCATAATGACACACAAATCTTATACATGCATACAGTTGGCACGTTTGGCTTCAATTTTTGTTTCATGAATTAAATCATTTACTTCTATTTCTTAAAATGAAAATAAAAAACTATGCAACTTCATTTAAATTTAATTTGAGAGATTATGATAATTTTTGTCAAAGTAATAATTCATAGTATGTACTTCAATTCCGTTTCTGAACTGAAGGGAATTTTTTTTTTTTTTTTATCTGCTTTTCAATTTTTAAATTCTGAATAAATCCAACTAACCACCACCAACCACAAAAACAACTGTGAAAGTAAAAATTCCCTTTTAATGCTGAAAAATTAAAAGGGAGATGGGGGAAATGCAGAATGCAATTAAGCTACCCATAATCTCTTTTACACCAACATCTAATCACAAAATTAGCACATTTAAATATCACAAAAAGAACAAAAGGCTATAGCACAATCACAGTCACAAACACAAAATTATACATTGATTAACAATTTTTAGCTCTGGTTTTTAATATATTGTTATATATAATTTGATCAATTAGCATCAATAGAGGTCACAAAAACATGAATCTGTTCTAAAAAACTCAGATTCTGAGGCCTATCTTTCCTCTTAATATACCCTTTCGCTTCCTTCTCTCCGTATACTCCATACCCTCTCTTCCCATTCCTTTTCCACATCTCCATTGCGTAGCTTCTGTGCGCGTAATACGCCTCCGCGGCGCACGGTTTTCCTTCCTCACCATCATCCGCCGTCACCGTTATCGGCAATCTCTCATAGTGGAAGCGGCTTGTGCCTTCCAGCTCATCGAGGCGGGCGAGTCCTTTACCGGTGACAGCGTATAATTCGCCGGTTACTTGTTTGGATCCAGTGGCTCCGGGGAGGTTGAGGAGAAATGGGACCCTGTATGGCCCACATACGAGAGGATACTTTTCTACGGTTCGGTAGTTACCTTTGAAGACGGCGTCTCCGGTTTTCATCAGATCTTGCATTAGAGCGTGATTAGAGAAGCCTTTCTTTAATGTTCCGTAGGTGAATATGAGCGTCGGCGTCGGAATAGCTCTGGGCTCGCTTTCCTCTCTTTCAATGCCCATTTCTTTTCCTGTTTCTTGGTTGATGTTTTTTCCTTTGGCAGCGACGAGAGGGAGAAGAGAAGATGATAGGTCTATTTATAGTGGACTGGTGGGTTGGTTTATATTAAACCGTACTTATATATTATTATTAATCTCAAATTAAATTTTAATACTCTTCAAAAATTTAGATTTTAATAAACAGAACATAATTGATGAAAAAATGGAAATTTTATATATATATATATATATATATATTATCGAGTCATGTCAGATAATTTGATAATTTAGAAATTCAATTTTTAAATTAAATTCCAAAATAGACAAGCTAAAATATCTAAAAATTAAAATATTTATAATTTTTTAAATGAATGAACTTATGTGATTTTAGTTGCTTTAATTTATTTTGATATTTTAATTTTAAAATTTATTTATTTTATTTGATCTCATTGCTAATAGATTTAAGGTGGTATATGCTAAATTCATGTCAATTCAATTATAAGTAATTTAATTATTTATTATTTATTCAATGTAAAATTTATTATTTTGTTTTATTTTTCAACGATAGAAATAGGACTTATTAGATTGGGCTAACTCATCAATTATTAGTGAACCCATAAATTTAAATTGCATTGATTAATTTTAAAAAACCAAAAAAACATTCTGCTAATACGTTCAAATTGAAATGCTGAAACCCTTTCTAACATATTGATCGATGAAATGATCCAAAGGAACTGCTAAAATGACAAGATAAGGAAGCAAGAAACAAATCAAACAAAATCTTTTGATAAGTTAGGCATCTTATTCTTTCTTTCTTACATGTGGACAAGATCGTGCCATATGATCCGCATCGTCTTAATCCCAAGGGTGCCCTTGCCAAGCCCATTATTCCCACAAAGACAACTGTATTATTTTGTACATTTGCGACGTTATTAGCGAGGAAAAACAAAAACAAAAGGGCACTTATGGATAAAAAAAAAAAAAAAAGGACTGGTTGTTTCCTTGGGCAGCGTTTTCAAGGGAGGCTCAACTTATTATCAGTTAGCTACTGTACAAAAAACGAAAGAGCAGAAAAAGTACAAATAACCGACCTGTCCGTACCTGAAAGAAAGCCCACATATTATCATATAGTATGTATGATATGCCCTCTGTTGTTCCGCCCTCCCATGTGCCAACTGTGTGTCAATCAATGCCTGTTCCGTACCTCATCCTCCTACTACTTCTACCTCCTCCAAGACCAAGACCAAGACGTTACTCACTGCTCATTCACTCATTGGGTTGGGTTTGGGCCTCACTTATTATATTTATATCAAAATGAACTATTTCTTGTTAGGCAAAATGAACTAACTCTGTTTAGGTTAAAATTAGACCAGATCGAAGATCGCATGGCCATGTTTACCTCAAGTTTTAAATTGGGTTGATGACCTTATAAAAGTCTTAAAAACTACTAAAACTTTTGTTGAATTTCTAAATGAGGCCCAGGCTTAGCCCAACTACTCAGGAACATGAAGCGCATCTCAATGGTTCAGCCCATACGGTAATGTGTCTGTTTAGCCCAACAGGCCCAATGGCTAATGCCCATGCACCCATAATTTATTTAGCCTCTCATGAATTTAAAAAATAAAAATAAAAATAAAAATAAAAAAGGCAAGACCACTTGTGCTTGATTAATTAAATCAGAATAAACGAGAAAGGCATCCATCACATTTCACATCAAGAATACAGGCCTAATTGTTATCAAATACACCAAGTGGATTCAGTCTAATCACTAAATTTAATTTAGTGCTCTAAATAGTGATCAAGTGGCTTTGATACTGCTTAACTGTGTGCTACTATAATAATAAAAAAAAAAAACTATATTTATATATTTTATTGTAGATATGCTACTATAAGCATTGCATGCCATATCAATATTAATTATTTCATTTTCCTTTGTTAATATCTATCCTTCCCTAACCTAAGGTGACTACCTTTTTCTATTGTGGTGATTTTGCCCTAATTTTTTAAAGGGTTTGTTAGATTTTTTTTTTTTTTTTTAATTCTTGATTGAAATATTTTCCCTAAGATCCATTGCACGGATCTTATGGTGGGGGAGAGGGGCATTCGCCTCCATTAAGTTTAAAATTGTAAAATTTTCTTTCATTTACCTTCCTAATTTTTTTAAATTTTTCTTTAATCCCTTTTATTTTAGAGCCTGAATCCATCTTTATTTATGATAAAGGATGATTGAGCTATTATAATTAATTACTTTGGTTTCTCTTACATTTAATTAATTTAAGTCCTACGAAACTAATGAATTTAAGGTTCCATTTGTTTCCGAAAAATAACTTACTTTTACAAAATATTTTTCTTAAAAAATATATTCCAAATGATTTATTTTCTGTTATTTGTTATAATATTGAAAATTAGTTATTAAAATCTTTAATTTATAAAACAATAAAAATATTTATAATAATAGAATTTCATATTTTAAACATTTTATTATTAAATATGAAAAAAAATGCAAAAAAATGAAAGTCGTTGGAAAGCTGGTGGTAGTGGCTGGTAGTAAACGACGATCAATGGTAGTGGCTAGTTACTAGTGATTAATAAATTAAAAAATAAATATTTATAAGATTATGATAATTTTGTCAAATATTCAGAAAATATTTTCCTATATTGAAAATTGAAAATCATTTTTCTTAAAAATGATGTAGTTTTTCTTTGATCAATAAAATATTTTTCGTTGATTTATTTTCATGAACGCGTCAAATAACAAAAACTTATGAAAAATATTTCCTTACAAATCATTTTATTCAAAGAAATGGATCCCAAATCAAAAAACTATCTTGCAATCGAGGCAATGAGACGATGGTGATAGGATTATAGAGTTGTTTGTAGTCTTACGGTTTGTGAAAGGAAAAGACTACATCACACTAAAACACTTCAAAAAAAAAAAAAAAAAAAAAAATGATTTGCTCATTTTCTTTTGGGATTAATGTTGACAAGTGCCGTATTAGATGGTTTCAAATTCCAAATTTCTAGAAGCATTTTTAATGTATTTATTATTACTTGCGTAAATGTATTATTGTATGACTTTGATTTTCACTTAATTATTTTTTGACTAATAATTACAACATCATAAACAATAATTACAATATATAATTTTGAAAGTGATTATAAAAATTAATAATTTGAATAAATGATAAAATAGTATTGTGATTCATAGCATATCATTCTTTTTTTTTTAATAGAATTTTGAGGTCTAATTTTCGTACAGCGTAAATATTTTTTACTGTCTCGATAAACATGCTTTACGATGATCAAATTTATATCATCACCTTTAACAGAGATTGAGATCACTTATCACTGCAGTCAATTGCATATCATTCTAATTTGCAGTAAGCAAACATGGCATTTTCATGCGATGCTTTTTAAAAATTTTTTGTAATTTCCATATTAATATGTGCATATTCTCCTACTTTTGGATGGTCAAATTATGAGACAAAAGACAATGCAGTAAAGGAATTATACTTGGAAAGTTTTGAACATATCATCCCAAAAAGCTAGGCATGGCTAGAAGCCTGCTAGTAAATGAACTCTGCAAATTCTTTTACTTTGTACCTAACACAGCAACACCATCAATGAATTATAGAATTATTCTGCTGGCATTTGCAAAAGCAAAAAGCCTTTCTCAAAAGATTGGTTATGCAAACCTAATTTTTATTTTAAGTAACAATATAAATTAATAATATATCATATTAAATCTCTTTCCATACAATTTGTTTAAGAGTAGTAAATCATTATAGATAGACTTGTGACTTTGCAAATGAACTGATATAAGATTCCATATATATTGTTAATTGATAAATGAATTTACAAATTTTTTTTATAGTTGCATGGCCTTAAATAGGGATATAAATGAAATTTTTAAGATTCTTGTCAAACCTTAAAGACAAAAATAAAATTTTCATTAAGCCTTTTTCTTCACTTGATTAAATAAGCAACATGGTAATAAGAGAAGAATCTCAAAAGAATTTAGGAATTGCCGATTCTCTGATTATGGAAAACCTAGACATACAAGAAATAAGTATATATCCACCTGATTTTAAGTTTGGAAAATCTAAGACTTCATTTGATTCCTCCAAATTTAATATAATCAAATAAATTTTTAATAGTAAATTAGGATTTGAATTTGGGTTTTTTTTTTTTTTTTTTTTTTTGAGTTTTTGGTATTTAATGTTCAAAAATTTTTCTGTTATATTGTTGCTTTTGTTGAATTTTTGAAAATTTTTGGGTAAAACTAAAAATAATATTGTATTCAAAAATTAGATTTGATTGACTAAAGTAAAATTGAGGCGTGTAATTAATAAAAAATAAATTATATGCCGGATTGAATTTCTTTAGAAACTTCAACGGGTAATTTGACATTTAAATTGGGACAACCACAATTCCATATCTGCCGGTTTTACTTTCAAAATCGCCTGTTTGAATTATAAGAAAGGTAGAATCGAAACCGAGTTGCTTTAGAAAGAATTTTAAGACGGTTTCGAAATCACTAGTTTTAGTTTAGAATCGAAACCAAATTGCTTTTAGAAATATTTTTAAGACGGTTTTGAAATCGCCAGTTTCGGTTTATAACCAAAATTGGATGATTTGTTTCAAGCTTTATAAAAGTCCATTTTAGACTTAGAGCTCGAAGAAATAATAATAAATATTATAATTCAAAAAACTTAATAAAGTTTCTTAAAATTTATTTTAAAAACATAAATTGCAAATTTCTTTAAAAACATGATTTTCAGGATTTTAAACTAAAACCGTCTGGCTTGAACCATAATCGTCAGTTCCAAATCTAAAAATTAAAAAATCAAAACTCAATTTTAAATACAGAGTTTCAGTTACAATTTGAAATTAAGAACCATTGATCCCAGTTTTTACCGATTTGCTTTCAATTTAGTTCTGATTTGAAACCAGTAGTCAGGCCAACCTTTAAACCTAACAGGATTCATTCAACAGTCGAAATTATGTCGTTAATTGCAGAAGAACATAAATCGAACACATGCTATGTCTTCAACCCTTTTCCTTTTGCTGATTCACCATTTTTTGACGTGTTGAAAAGAACACCACCCCAGTTTCAAACACAACAGACAAACATTTGTACATTATTATGATTCTCTTTTTTTCTTTTTGGTAAAATAATTCAAATGGCCAACCTAAATTTAGAAAAAATGAAAACTATAATAGTGTCCAAGTAAAACTTTCATGTGAAAAACAAAACTAAAATGGTCTGAGCCAAATGTTCGATCTCCTTAATCAAGTAATTTTAAATTTTTTATAAAATATTGTGTATGGAGAAAATTTACAAGGTAAAATTCTGCTCCGGCTCTCGAAAGTACTTTTAAAGAGAATAGTATTTGCTTCCTACCGTGCATGTTAAAAAAAAAAAAAAAAAAAAAACCTTTCGACTCTTATTTTAAATAAATTTATACGAAACAACTTTTAAAAAATGAACAAAAAAATATAAATTATTATACTGTAAAAATATAATATCAGATTATTTAACTAAACACTTTTCCTTCTTTTGTTAAAAAAAAAAAAAAAAACGTTTCAAAACAACCATTCCATTTAATTTTTGCTACGAATAATTAAGAATAAAATATTGTTTTCTTAATTAAGAAATAAAATAATTTTTATCTTACTGTTTTTTAATTAATATAAAAAACGATTAATTTCAATGTCTCAAATTAATAATAACTCAGAAACAATTTATTATGAAACAGAAAAAATATTATTTAATATATTTAAAAATATTCTTATTATTTATTATCTTATATGAGCTCATTCTTTATAATTTAGATAATGATTATAAATTTAAGCACTATTATCAATATATACATACATATGCAATAATTTATCGTATTAATTATAATTCGACTTATTGGCAGGTCCGTCTGATTTAAAATTAATTAAAAATTGAATAAAATAATTTGGATTACATAATTTTCAACCACTAAAAAATCTAACAAAACGACAACAATGAAAGAAAAGAAAAACAATAAAAAAGAAAATGGAGAATATATATACAAGAATAGGAAAGGTCAGTTCCTTAAACCAAACGCATCTAATTTTTGGTTTAGGTTCGGATATTAGGTTCGGGAGTAGACTTTTAAGCCCAAAGATAAGCACCTTCCACACCCCCATCCTCCACCCACCACTACAAGCTACTACCCCACTTTTCTTTTCTCTCCCTCTCTTTCTCCGTCTTCTCTTATTCTACAAAAGCAAATAAACAGGAAACAAAGAAACCTTCCATTTCATCTCTCTCTCTCTCTCTCTCTCTCTCTCTAAAACAGTCTGATGATCATCAATGATCAAGAACCCACTGTAAGAGAAATCAAACCCAAAAGCAGAAGAATCATGGTAAATCGATACATTCATATGTATATATACATTTAATTTGCTGTTTCTTGCAAGAATATTGAAAACCCATCTTTTATTTTCTTGAATTTAGGGAGGTGGAGGTCCAGATGACGATGATGATAATAGTAATGGTGGTCGTGATATAGAAGATATTAAATGGCCGCCATGGCTTCGTCCACTGTTGCAAACAAGTTTCTTTGTTCACTGTAAGCTTCATATTGATGCTCATAAGAGTGAATGCAATATGTATTGCTTGGATTGCATGAATGGAGCCCTTTGTTCTCTTTGTCTCTCTTATCACAAAGATCACAGAGCCATTCAGGTATATATATGCCATTTTTTTTACTTACTACTGATTCTTGATTTTCTGATGGTGGTGTGAGGTTCTAATAAATTCAAATTTAATTTAATTAATCGATAAAAGTATTGAAAGAACGAGTTAAATGCAATTTTTACGGTTTCTTAGAAGCTGCGATGGTGGGGTTTTTGTGTGATTGGCTATGCCTCTTGTCTCTAATGATAAGCTTTGGTCACATAAATTTTGCATTGGTTTCATGACCAATGACATGTGCTTTTGGGTACTGAATCCTAAAACCATGGCTTGATAAAAGGGCAGCAGCTGGAACATGGATTTATTTATTATTGTATTCTTTTATTAATATAAATTATTTCAAGAAATTATTAAAATGGATTCTTATTATTGTTTTTTTTTTTTTAATGGTTGTAGATAAGGAGATCATCGTACCACGACGTGATTAGAGTGTCTGAGATTCAGAAATATTTGGACATAACAGGAGTTCAAACCTACATTATTAACAGTGCAAGAATTGTTTTCTTGAATGAAAGGCCTCAACCTAGGCCAGGCAAAGGCGTTACTAATACTTGTCAAGTTTGTGAGCGTAGCCTTCTTGATTCTTTCAGTTTCTGTTCTCTTGGTTGCAAGGTAATTCCTCCTCCTCCTTTTTTTTTTTTTTTTTAAATTATTTCTCCACTACAACTTCTTCGATTTAACCCATTTATTTTTAATTCTTTAATTTGTTTCTCTTCGATTTTCTTACTAGAAATGGATTTCTGTCTTTTTTTCTCTTTCTATCTTTTCAAAAAAAAAAAAAAAAAAATACTTAGGTCAAATGTCCACTTGCATATTTTTCTCATGGTAAATGAACTTAAAGGTTAAAATCGCATTTCCATGGCAAATACATTAATTATTCTCTATGCCCCAACAACCACATTTCATTCACTCAAAAAAGAAGAAAAAAAAAAATGTTGCACTATGCCCCACACACTTTAATTAATTATTTGTGACATTTTATTTTTATTTTTCAAACAAATTAAAAAACATATTGAATTGTTTGTGAATAGATTGTTGGGACATCGAAGAATTTTAGAAAGAAGAAAATGCGAAAGGAAATAGAAGGATCAGACACCGAAGAATCGATGAATAGCAACAGAGGAAATGGTAACAAAAGCAAAACTCAAAGCTTTTCACCATCAACACCACCACCAACGTCCCTTAATTACAGAACTGCTAAGAGAAGGAAGGGAGTCCCTCATAGATCTCCAATGGGAGGTTTCATTATAGAATACTAATTATATATATGGTTCACAAAAATGCAAAAATCATCATAATTAATTAGTATATTCTCCCAAATTAATATCTCTTGTTACAAATTATAAATCAGTAATTAACACCTGTGCCTTTGTGGTAGGAGGCCGGTGTTTGTATATAGGAAAAAAAAAAAAAACAAGAATAAATAAGTGAAAAAAAAAAAAAAAAGAAGAGACCGAAATGAACCCGAAACCAAGAAAAAACACAGATCAAAGGAGATATTGCTGAATAGCTAGGAGTTGGATGATGTAACTAGCTAGGCTTTTGATATGCTAATTTATATGAATTGTGCAATATGTACATATATTTTATATTATATATATAAATTGTAGCTTTGTTGAGAAAAGATGTACTAATGTATTTGTGAAAATGAAATGAATGGTGAGTACTTTTGAGTTATTGTTTGTACTTTAATTTGTAGTATTGTTCGTACTATTGTCGTTTAGGTTTTCATTTGTGCGTTTACCCCCTAACAGCTTCTAGTAATGTGGCTATAAAGTTTTAGATACAAAAATTTTTGGGTACTTCACACTAATCTTTTGTTAACACTCATAAAGAAATCTTTAGTGATTCTTTTTAGCATCCTGTAATTATTTGCTTAAAAGCTCGCTTTCCCTCTGTTTCTTTGTCTAATTACTTTTTAATTATTTGTTTAGAAGAAGCATTAAGACCTTGGAAGTTGATTTCTTATTTAATTTAGTAAATATATAATTTTAGTTTTTGTTTTTTAATTTTATTATTTTATTATGTTGCGTCCTATTTTAAGTTTTAACTTTCAAAGATATGATATTAATTAATTATAATTAGTTGATTACGAGAAGATTTTACGTCATTAAGTTTTGTTTGTGCGGAAACTGCATTCAACTTTTCTATATTCAACATTAATTGTCCTTTCAATCAATAATTTTATATAATAAATTTCTTAAGAATTATTATTATAAAGCTACAAATCTTAACTTTTATATACATATAATGTGAAAGGAATAAATTTCTCAGAAAATAGTAAAAAGAGAAATAAAATAAAATATTGCTGATCTATTAAATATTGTTTTAAAACTCTGAAATTATGAATTTTTCATCCTAATTGGTGTTTAATTGAAAAATGGATATACAGTATTATGAAGAAAATTTAATTTTTAGCTGGAATAAATTTACTTTCTATATATAATATTTATGTAGCTAAGGGGAAGTGGATTGCATTTCATATTTCTATCCGAGCGTAAAAATATATTATAGAAAATTTAAAAAATAGAATAATTATTATTTTAGTCATATAGTTAATTAACATACATTAGCTTATCTTTATATTTTTAAAGATTTAATATTTTTTCCTTATATTTTGCATTCATTCTAATATCCTTTTTTTTTTTACATTAAACCAATAAATTAAAGAGGAAAAATTATTATTTTGACCCTATATTTTGTTAAATTATAATTAGTTTGTTTCCGTATTCTGTCATTTTTAATAGAGAAAGTATAAAAAAATTGGCGAAAGAATACAGTAATATAATGCAGCAGATACGAAACGTAAAGAAAAATTAGTATATTTAAAAAATACGGGGACAAATAAGTATATTCTAGCAAAATATAAGAATAAAATTGTATTTTCTTTAAAAAAAATGAATAAAATTTTAAGTTAAAAATAGATTCCATGGTGGAATTGGTGGGTCCCGCTTTGATTAAGTTAAAGTGGAAGGGTGTAGTCACGGAGGAAGCAATTTAGTCTCAGGAACTTCTGTGATATCGACACGTATTTTGTCTTTTTTTACCGGTAATACCGGTAAAGCAACATTTTTCTCTTATTTTCTTTTTTTTATTTCTTAAAAAAATTAATTTCTCCCGTCAAAAAATTAAAAAATTAATATCTCTTACGCAATTCGCACGCCGTCCTTTGCAAGTTGCCGTACCAGAAAATTGCCATCACTTTCACGATTCTTTGGTTTACTCAGTTGAATGGCACGTGTCCCACTAGCTCCAATAATTGTACTCTGATTAGTTCTTAGCCGTCCATTTTTATCACCCATCTTTTGCGTTGTACTTTGTTGAAAAAAAGTTGCAAAATGCACTAAAAAAGTGGGTTTAGTTGATAATGAGAGGATCAAAATACAATAACTGCATTCAATTAATAATATAATGATGTTTATTACTTTTATTGTGGTAGTTGCTTGGTGGTGGCCAAAAGTTTTGTTTGTAAATATTTTTTGTCAATTCATATTTCCCTATATGAATCAAACCCTAATCATTCTACAATTTAACCAGGTTTATTTAATATACATGCAAATTATAGTAATTTTTCAAGTAATTAATATTGTATTGATTTAAGAAAAACAATTGATATTGATTAATTCGATTCGATTCAATTTTTTTTACAAGAAGTCGATTTAAGAAACACAATTCGTACCAAGACCAAAATATTATAAATTTAAAATAATATAAGAATCATCTATAAAAGAAAACTGCTTTCATTTTCACAATCATTCGTGAAATAAATTAGGGAATATTAACTTGAAAGTGATAGTTTTTTGCTTCAAATTTTCTCAAACACTTATTAGTACATTATCCAAACAAGTCCTAAGACTTGTATGCTGGCCTAGAGGATTTCTACATACGAGTATTCGTGAAACAAGAATTTGGTGAAGACTATAAATTTTTTTTTTATTTTTAATTTGTCGTTTTGGGGCAACAAGGAACAAGAACAATCATGAAACCTATTATTAGATTAGGTCTTGTGTTTGCTATTTTTAATAATATTATCCAAATAAATGTACATTACTATGAAATTAATATGAAGTTTCTTCATTGAATCTTTCTTCTTACTTTTGTTAGAGCTCAATTATTGAATTCTTTATTTGGCAATTATCTTGTCATTATTTCCTTTTCAATGGGAAGTGCAAAAAGAACTTGCTAACAAACACCAAATTAGCTATGTATAAATCAAAATGTTTTTCTCAAGTACATGTAAAAAGAAAAATATATATATATGTGTGGGAATAGCTTTAAATTGATTAATTATAGTAATTGTTAGCCGAAGTTACAATTTGAATATTATAGATTTTGATGATAATTTGTCTCTAATGAAAAATGGATTATATCTTTTCGTGTTTGAATTCATTTAAATTATAGGTTTAAACTATTTATAGGTATTGGGATGGATATTCTTCTCCTTTAAATGAGATTAAGAGTTTGATCCTCATGGATGAAGTAAATATCCGTTGTATATACGAGTGTTTTATCCTTCTAGTTGGACCTTATAATACTAATCTCGTTAATATCCAAAAAGAAAAATTATAAGGCCCCGTTTGGTTTAGCGGTTCGTATCAGCAGATAGCTGATAGTGAATTTCTGATAGTTGATAGCGATTAGCTGATTACTATTCGTATTTGGTAAAATATTGATAATAAAATGACTAGTGAGGGCATATGATAGAAACAGTAGTTGATTGAGAATTCTATTGACTATCAACTGTTGATTAAAAAAACTTACCAAACATCTACAACGTAGCTGTAGTGTGTGAAACAGTTATCAACTGCATGAAATAACTGAACCAAATGCCTCCTAAATTTAAAAGTATAAACAAAGATGATAGCAAATTTAAGAAACCAAGGTACGTTACTTAAATTGAGAAGTAAAATATAATGCTTAAAATTGGGAGATTTGAGCTTTGAACACTTCAAAGAATCGATGAAGTGAAAGGGAAAACATACAAAGTGTTTGAAGAAAATTCAGAAGGCCTATGCTTAAAGAAAGAACATAAAAGTCTTTGAAGAAAATTATAAAACTTGTGCTTGAATGGAGACATTCAAGATTGAAGAATTTGAAGACTTCATTTTAGAATATAAAGTCAAAATTCAGCTAGTTTTATATCAAAATTATTTTCAAAATTAATTCAAAAGAATTTTATTAATATCTTAATGACTTTATTAATATGCGTGTTTTGTCAAACCATGCAAATAAAACGGGACGGAGGGAGTATTTCCTTCTTACTATGAAATATTTAGGAGATTTTTCACATTAAATTAATATATTTTGAAGATAATTCTTTAGGATACATTCTATTCCTAGATTTAGAATTTGTTGGAATTGTACATTGGTAAAATTGAAGCTTGCAATTGAAATTTGGTTATGGGTTTTCTATTGAATTGATTAGGTTTTATATTGTAAAGATAAATTGGATTTTACATCTAATTGATTGACTCTAGTAAGAGATAATTAAGATGATTAGGAGTTCTAAAATTGCAAAGTTTAAGGTTCATAAGAATTTCTCAAATTTCTCCAAGTATAGTTTTATAAAATAATATTTTTATTACTATATAAAATAATAATTGAACCATTAGTACTTACAATCTTTATTCATTACTATTTACTTATTTAATTGTTAGCTATTAATATTTACCATTGACCAACTATTAAATCAATTGCATCTTAAATTAATGTTTGACTTCCAGTTATTATTATTATTCCTAATGTGGGGTAACACACGTACACTCCTCACGCATAGATATGAATATCAGAAACATAAAAATTTATAGGCAAACAAGTAACGTACGCTATCGCATTATGTTAATAAATTGAATTAGGTTTATTTCACGCTTTAAAAGCTAGTTTAAATGTAGAAAGATAATCTCAACGTTACGTATTGAATAAATACCTTATTTCAAACATGATTTTAATGTTAAGAAATTGTGGACAAAAGTGTAGAAACTAGAAAGGTAAAATAAATGAGTAATGTTTTAGGAAGGGGCAGGTAGCCTTACAGTAGTTGCCTCTTAAATTTTTTATATATTCATAGCTAAATACAAAATTTGAGTGGGTCCTTACCATTTTTAAGAGAGAAATGCTCTATATGTCATCTCCATACCAATGGATTCTCTCTAATAACTGTAACTTTATTCCTTTTTTTTTTTTTTTTTTTTTTTTTTTTTTTGTTTTTAATGGTCCACTTGCTCCACCATTGGGTCATTGAAGAGATAAGCTAGGTAGGCTTGGGGCCCCACTCTCCTTGTTACTGAACTTTGCCTAAGCCATGATGTCAATTAGGACCCAAACATCCAATCCTTTCATCATGTGGTGGTGACATGGCACATAAATAAATCATTAATGCAAAAAGAAAATTGGATTGAATTTTCATTTCCTTTGTTTTTTTCTTGGCTTATCTTTGATTAGCTTAAATCTCCTTGTTAGGTCACCCACATCACCAACTTGGTATTTGTGTACCCTTTAAATTTTAATATGACATGTCTTTTACAAAAGTAGTAGTTTGATACTTTGATTTGAGATTTAATAAAAAAAAATGGGTTTTAGGAAATTTTTATTTAAAGTTATTTTTTTTCGAAAAAATTTCTTTTTCTTTTTTTTTTGAAAGACAAAATTGCAATATGTAAATTCAAATGGAGATATAAGGTATCAATCTCCATACCTCTCACATTCTAAGCGAGCACTCTACTATCCAAGCTATATCTCCCCACAGTTATGATGAAAAAGAAATATCATCTAGATAACACTCTTAGTCTAAATATAAATTAATTTTAGTTGTCTAATTCAATGAAAATTTCATGTGGTGCAAATTATAAAGAAAAAAAAGATGGTATTGACCATAATAATGTTATTTCAGCTAAGCAGTTATGGTATAATTAATCTTCTCACCAGTGTAAAGAGCAGAAAGTTTCGAGTTCGAGTCAACCCTTAATTTGTCTAATTACAATAAACTATTAAGGAATTGAAGTAATGGCTATTGGTTGGGAACATAAATAATATAATTTTTATGATTTTCAAATTTTGAAAATATAAAAAGAAAGAAAAGCACTCTGATTAGAGATATGCAAACCTTCAGATTAAATTGAACCAATCTATTTCGATTCAGTCAATCAGCCTACTCAAAAGAAGTCTTGTTGAACACATTTACCGTATATTTTGAAATCTTCATAAATACACAAAAAACAATTTCAATTTGTGATTTCTTGGGCACATATTTTTTATGTTTTGCAAATCCTGGGTTATAATTACTTTTTTTTTTTAAAGGAACATTATAATTACTTTTGCAAATAGTTTTAGAATTATTTTAACAGCAAAAAAAAAAAAAAAAAAAAAAGGATTTTAGGATTTTTTTTTTTTTTGGGGGCATGGATTATATTTATATAGATACAGACACATTTGACCAAGTCCCACCACCATGCCATAATATTTGGAGATTGAAATTTCAATAAAGGTATTCTTTCGTTTTGACATTGTCCTAATACAAGGGATAAATGCCTTCATAGATACTACTCACTAAATTGAATGAATATTGTAATAGGTCATTGAAGTGTTTGTTTCTTAATAAAAAAAATTAGAAATTCAAAATTGGTTATTTTTTTATTTTAAATACATACCAAAATAAAAATTATATAAATCATAAATTTCATCGGATGACTTATAGTAAATGAGATTATATTAAAATTAGTAATTTTATTATTTATTCTACTATTAGCAAAAACGGTAAGATTATCATTCTAAGTATTGGATTTTCATAATGAAAAAAGTTTAGGAAATAAATTATAGATTTTAAAATTTTAAAGAATCAAAGTGTGATTTAAAATATTTAAGAAATTAAAAAATTGAACACATTATAATAATAATACACCAGATGTATTGAATAATTACTTGAAAATAATGTACTAGAGACACACGTGTGAGGAAACAAAAAAACATGGAAATCATGGTTGCATTATCTAGAAGCACCTTTAAGTGATCTACCATTCTGATTTCTGACCACTAAAATATTTCACATAAAGCTAACCATTGAAGGTGTGATCTTTTCTACTTTCTGTTTCATCATCAACTTGCCATGACCAACATTTTCTTCTACAGCTTTTTGACCATTTATCACATTTTTAATACTTGTGCTTTTGCAAGCCAATATATATTTTAATTATTAAAGTAGATATGAAACTAATAATTAATTTTTTTTTAATTTACACGCGTATTTTCAGGCTGAAAGTGAAAACATTTAATTAATTTTCTGTTATTATCTGGTTGATTATTTTGTTCTGCAATTCTCTTTTTTTATTATTTTATTTTTGCAATGTACATTGGTAATTTTTTTGGAAGTGATATCAGTTTTGTTTGACCCAAAATAAAAGTCAATTTAACCCTCCCTAACTGCCCAGTTGGTTTTTATGAATGAGGTAGTTGGAAAATTTTAATACAGTGATAACTAATGAAGAAGTCAATGCTTCCATAATTGGACTGACATGATAAAGAAATTATATAAATTAAGAAATAAAATTCATTTTGGTACATTTTTTTTTCTACAAATCTTAATCACATTTAGATATAAAATCTTGTACTAAAAATTTTAAATCTTTACAGCCAAAAATGAAATAAAAATAAAAAGAAAACAAAAGCTATCCTAATTTAATTTGATGGTCCAAGCTGGCACAATTATGGCTAATTGCATCCCTCTCTATATCCTAGCCCTAGTAAGAATATATGCTTCTTTGTGATTAATCTGTGAGGCCAACTACCAATTATGCCAAGGAATGAATTGCCAGACAACTTAAATGTAGCTTATAGCATCCAACTACCAATTCAATGTCAAAATGGCTACAATGCCCCTATCTGCCATTGCACCAAACCCTAGCACCTGAAACAAACTCTTCTAACTTCTTGGACAGGAACATGTAAGCTCTATAGGAAAAGAGGCTTGTCAGGAATTCATCAAATTTGGCATATTTCAAATCCAGGCTCAACCCATAAACAACTTCTGTATTACAAAACAAACACTGTAGTACTGGTTCAGAAAAATTTGGGTGAACTTGGCAAATTCATTGCCTGTATGATCAGTGTATATATATTGATAAAATAATGTACATGGTCACAAGGCTATTAACAAAGGAATGTATCTACCAAAAGAATTGAGAAATCAAGCATTAAATGCTTGACCCACCATGCTATAAGCTGGAAATATGATCAGAACCAACATCTGACCTAATGGTGGAAGTCTCCAGATTAAATGCGAATGACTCTGCTAACTTAATAGCATCCTGAACTCTAAGTCGGGTACCCTGTTGCCCAACAACCGTGGCTGCAATCCTTGCTGCTAGTGTCCCCATTCCTTTCAAATCTGATACCCCGCGTAAAATGCCGTACAAGATACCAGATGCATATGCATCGCCAGCACCACATGTATCCACCGGTACACATGGGGAAGGAGGGATATATACAGCTTCTCCTTTTACACCAATGTAGGAGCCTCTTGGCCCATCAGTAACAGAAACTAGCGGTACAAAGTGACTCAGATACCTTGCAGCTGAAATCGTGCTTTCCTTTGGAGCAAAATCGCATAAAGCTCTTGCTTCATCACTGTTTGCAAATATGACATCTGCATAGTTCTCTACGATTTCCCTGCACCACAAGTGAATAAAAAAGAAGTCACTTTTGTTTGATACTGAATCTAGAAAGAGTGAAAATGGTTCATCATGCTTGTGAAGAAAAGGGAAATAAATAGAAGACATGCTCTCTCCATCCTCAGATCCTCTCCTTTTTTAGGGTTTGAGGCAGTGAACACCACAGACAAGTTACTATTGCTAATAATATCCACAGATTGTGGATTTGAACAAGCTTAGGCAGTGGAAATAGATTGTAATAACAATTTTTTATTGTTGGTTGAGCAACAATTAACATTTACTTCTATGAAAGAAGAGGAAAACAAAAATGGGATCCTAAAGAATTTTTGAAGCTCAACAATATCCAGTAAAGTTGTTCTCCAAAACATTTACAGAGATTTCCAGATATTCCCAAAGGTAGAACAACTTTAAGACTCAGGTCTTCTTCCACCAAAAATACAAACCTAACAAGGCACATGATTAAATTGAAACGTCCAATATGTTCAATAGCCACAAAACAAAGCACATAATTTTTTTTTTAAGTAATTGAACATATAAACTCGAGGATTGCAGCAAATGGCATTACTTTTGAATTTTTGCTAGGTCCTTATGTAGCCCAGAGAGTTAATAAAGTCAAACAGGACATCATCATCCCCATATAATTCAAAACTCAACAAAATGGACAGATTTTTCCCAACAAGTTCACAACAGAAATAAGTACAAATATTACTGTCCAAATCTCACAAAGCAATGGAGGCTATGCACCCTTTAGCAATTGAATCTTGGGGCGAGTCCTAGGCTTCAGCCCTAGGGCCAATGATAAAGGGAGGGCACTAATTCTATGGCAGACTAAACGAACAATTTGCAGGGGAAAGACTAGACCACTACTATTGGTCAGCCTCGTGAGAACTAGGAATAATTTACAGGCAGAAGAAAGGAACAGTTCATAGTGCATTACTTTTGGTCGAGATAACGGGGAAACCTTGAAATAAAAACCTTTCAAAGGATTTCTCCACTATAAAAATTCAATAAAATATCAAACCAAACTTCTATCAAATGTGGTAAAAAGATAATAAGGTGATTCTTTTATAGTCACTTTTCAAGAGTACTTGCATCACACTTTTTCATTCAGCAACTTTTTTCGTGCAAGTTATAGTTCCTCCATAAAACAAGCATAAAATTAAAAACCAAATAAGCTAGGCCATAGTCAAAATAATCTTGTAGCAGCCTTACCAGAAATCATCATAGTGTCTCTCAATGCAGGACACATCTGAAGCTGTGATTGCAATCAGTACACCATTTCTGCGTGCTTCTTGACATGCTCTTGAAATTGTTTTAATCGTATCAGGAAGTTCAAACAAATAACCTTCAATTACCAATATGTTTGTCTTGGAAATTACGCTAGCCAAGCATGGGTCATAATTAACAGTTGAAGATGTACCCTAAAATAGGATTATATTAGCCATTTCATGTACCAAAAGCAAATGCTAAGGCAAATAAGTATAAATTCACCTTCACATAGAAAAGGATATACAATCCATTACAAATTTGACTGGGCAAATTAATACATTGTAAGGGTAAAGTGTTAATGTGGCAATTTGAACATCAGAAAGATAATACTCAAACTTTATGTTTGATAAATTAATGTTATTTAATATTCCCAATTTGAAATCTACATGTCCTTACACTTCAATAGTCCATGAATCATCTGATTTTAAACCACATAGTCATTCATTTTTCAAGGACATATTCAATATACCAATATATAGCCAGTAATTAATTGTCATATTTGACCTTAAAGATGATGCTGCCACAAAGCAACGACATGCAATACAAGCTTGTAAATGTTGTAAACTGAAGTGAAGATAAAAACTAGTAAAATGAAGAGAATCTTGAAATCCAACAAAAACTTATCCTGGTCTTGAATGGTTACCAATTAATTAAGGATTTGCAAACCATCAGTTTGGTCAAAACCAAACCGAAATTTTTATTAAAACTGAAGAAACCAAAGGTTTTTAAGATAAAAACTAAGCCGAACCATGTGTGCAGAACTGAACCAAATTAATCCAGTTCAGGTTTCTGTTTTGACTCGCTGTTGGCTTAATTCCATTCTGTTCTCAATACATAATGGAAACTGAACCAAACAAAAAAAAATGGCCTTTCTATTAAAACCAAAATTGAACTGAACTTCAAAAAAGAAACAAAATCAACAAGTTCAGTTTGGTTTGGTTAGTTTGACTGATTTCTGCTCTGCCCTACAGTTAATTGTGTAAATTTTCCATAGTTTAGCAAACAGAGACAAGTTCACTACAAAAAGGAAGTCAACCTTCAAAAAAACATAGTTTTGAATGATGTAAAAGTACATTTAGCAAACATGAAAGGATGGAACTTGCAAGCAGCCAACACAATTTCTGGAAGCATATTATATAGATTGCACTAAAAGAAAGAAAGTCAAACAGATAACATCAACTAGGTTCTTTTTGGCAAACTAAAGAACCTGTAAATCTCCAAAAAATCAAATGGTAAAAAGATTGATAAAAATTATTTTTCATCCAAAACAGATGTTACCTGATATGCAAGCATGGTTCTCTGAGCATCTGGAGTGGTGAGAACTATCACAGTTCCTGTCGTTCCATCTTTGAGAGGTGCAGAGAGAAAATTCACATTTGCCCGCCGTAATTTTGCCCTATAAAATGTGCCAAAGAGAAGATGTTTAAGTTCCTCTGATCATAACAGCAAATAGTTCAAATTTACATCATATATTGGTATTTATCAATTAAGATCTAACTTTAGAACTTGAGTTACAAAGATAGATAAGATAATGAGCGGACGCCAAAAATTTTAATATGCAGAAACATTCCTAGACCAATCAATAACAGGTAAATTCTGATCCAAATGGACTTGCAGGTAGATGCCATGTTGAAAGGGACAGTAGGTGGAAACTGGCCAGTGGCGTAATGGTTCCTTGCCTCAACTCAAAGTGCTTGGGAGCAGCGAAGTTGTAGGGTCAAAAAATCAGGCAAGCTCTCTTACAGAAAATAAGACTTCTTGTTGAGTGCGACAAGATTTAGCAAGAAGGCAGGCAACCTCTGTTGTGCAGCTCTGGCCAGATTGTACTTCCAATAGACCCCAAAAATGTTAAGAGAAAGAGGGGGGGGGGGGGGTGGGGGGAGAACAAGTAAGTAGAAGATAAAGCACTTAAAAATTGATGCATGCCAAGACTTTAAAAAACTAATCCATGGGGAAATTTTTTGAAGCCCAATGTCAATTTATTCAGTGGTCATCATGTTTTGCCGGAATTCTTTTTTTTTTTTTTTTTTTAAGTAAATGACCAACTTTTGAACTAAACATCCTGAGCCAATACCAAAATGGTTATCGAACCATTTAAAAGGCTACATGAGAATAACTATCATCTTCAAGGCAACTCAACCATCATTGCATATAAAAGAAAATGAATGATAAACTAACCACCAATATCTCGGATTTTTCCTTTGAATGACTTAATTCTGAAAACCCAAGGTCCCAAGAACCAACAACTATAGGCTGAAAGTCATGAAGAATACTGCATGCAATATTATTTCTGTTGTAAATTAATAAGAAGCATACACAATTGATATTAATATGCAACTCAATAATATAACTACTCCTTAATTAAAATGGGATAACATCATTGGTAGGTAATCCAAGATAATTGACCTTTCTCCTTGAAGAACCTAATGAAGAAAATCTCAAAAGCTAAAATCTCGATCGCTTGGGCTTTTATGCAACCAACGTGACAGAAAAAGTAACTGATAAAATTGCACCTAACCTGTAGAAGTCACCTAATGGATCACTCCCCACACTGCCTGCCAGAGCTACATTTAAGGCAGGTCCTGAAATGGACTTGCAACCGAGCCTTGCCAAGGCCACTAGGCTGTTTGAAAGAGATCCACCAGCGGCTGCCTTATAGCTGCAACCATCCATCGCTCGCAAAACTTTACCCCTCTCCTCATGGTTCACAATCTTCCTTGTTCCCTTCTCTAATCCCAATCTCTCCAAAAATTCATCATCAACCATGCCAGAAAAATCTACCTAAAAATGCCAGCAGAGAGATGAAATACCAGCATTAATTGATCTTTCCGTAACATAATAAACTTAAAGCGACTAAAAAAATCAGATAGGCAGTATACTAAAGGAAACTTAAAGCAACCATCAAACCTCAACATTGTAAGATGTCAAAAACTTTTTGGGATAGAATAACAGACACAATTTACAGCATATATCAAGGGCTCAAAGGGTAATAGCTGCTACAAACCCTAGAATGCCACAAAAAGAATACAAAAGAGAGGATTTCCAAACATAAAAGCATGTTCCTCAGTCGTGGGTGAAAACTCAAGCGAATAAAAACTAAAAAAAATTTCATCATAAGAGTGAAATTTGGAAAGTGAACCAGCAAATTCTCCACTTATATTGTAATAAAGCAAGCTCTATTCTAATAAACATAACATCAAACCCAAAATCCACCACCAAATTATTAGTATTTGTTTCCCCTCTTATCTTCTTACGTTTTCGCATTCAGCAAGAAATCTCAAATAATTCATTGAATAGTTTAAGCACTTTCCACCCTAATAAGTAAATGGAGCAAAGACATAATTGAGCAAACCAATTAGCCCAGGACATAGTATATTTAAAATCTCTCTCCCCGTTCTCAACCATAAATTATTTTTTCAGCAAATAAACAGAAATTAGATATTTAAAACAATATAACAGGAAAATTTCCAAAAACAAAAGAAAGAAGAAGATTACCATAGCTTGACCAAGACCAAGAACATCCCATCTCTCAGGCAAAACAGCAGTTGGACTTAAAGCCTCTATCTCTACTTCCTCTTCCTCCTCTTCTTCTGCTTCTTCTTCGTCTTCGCTACCACACTCATCATCATCTACTTGTCCTCTTCTCACATTTTCTTCTCTCGTTCTTTCAAATTCTCCTCCCTCTCCACCACCAACAGCAGCAAAACCACAAACAGAACTAGAGCAAGAACAAACCCTGAAATTCCCATCTAGGCTTCTTTCCATGGAATTAACTCCAGAACTTGCTCTTGGTCTGTAATGACAAGATAGAGAGGTCCTTGTGATGTTGTAGCCATATAGAGAAGAATGAGGATAAAGAGAAAAAACAGGAGCAAAGAGAGGTGAAGATACAAAAAACTTGGTGGTTCGAGAAGGAAGAGAGGAAATAGGAAGTGAGAGAAGAGAGAATGACATCGTTTATAAGTATACGTTGATGGGTTCTTCGTGTTTTATTTTGGGATTCTGGAGGATGGAGATGGGCTAATCTCCATCCACACAAAAATTGAAGGATTCTCTCTCAAGAACTGTCTCTGTGTTTCGCCACGGAGCTACTATTTGCGTATAAACAATGGAGGATATAAACACAATGCCCTATCCATTCCTCATGCAACTTGCTAAACGGTAAATTACAGTTTTTTTTTTTTTTTTTTTTTTTAATCTAACGGTAAATTACAGTAAGTAGGAGACAAATATTTAATTTAAGAGAAAACAATAAATCGGTTCTTAGATTATCGTAAATTAATTCATTTTTTTTCACAGCATCATAATTTAAATACCTCTTAGTTTTTGAAATTATTAGTATTTATTTATTCATTTAACTATAATTTTAATATATTTCTTAATTTAATTTTTAGGGTTCTGATTAAAAATTGAAAACTGACAAAAATAATATGTTTTTTAAATTATACTAATTAGAAGTAAAAATAGAAATCAAATAATATACAAAATGGAAAAACTAGAAAATACTAATTTGATGGGTACTTTTCTAACATTTTTTTTTTTTAAGTCTTTGCTATAAAGAAAATATTAAATTCATTTTGCTTTTGAATAAAAAAAAAAAAACTCAAGAGTCGTCGCAAATAAAATGTAAATAAATAAATAAACATTTATGATATAAATATGTTCATACGTAAAATAAAATTCACTGTCATTGATCCAAGAGTTTTATGATATACAAATATTTTAATTAGTTTGCATTAGTACCCTCTATAAATAAATATATATATAAATTATATTTGATTTAACTTGGATCTATCATAATTTTACTATAGTTAATTAAAATATTTTGTGTATATTCTAAAATTTTCACTATAGTGAATTAAAATGTCTCAAATATCTCGTGCAGAAAATTTACCGTAATAAATTTTATGAGCATTGTGAACAATTTAAACCAATACAATGAAAATTGTATTAATTCCAAATTGAAACATTTAGCACAACTCACATATACATAGCTTGGTGATTGATACGTTTACACCATGAATGCAAAACGAAAGTTTTATGCTTTTACCTTACCGGGATTTTATGGTTTAAATTCAAATTTTCATATAATTCTTACTAATAAAAAAATATTAAAAAATTATAAATATTAAACATTTTATATTTATAAAACTATTTTATTAGGTATTTTAATTTATAAAATTAGATTAATTAGATAATTAAAAATTATAAAGATTAGTCTAAAAATTGACTTATCACTCATCAATATTGCATATATTATTGCAATATGACGTTAGTAAAATCATAATTTTAAAGGCAATATAGCCAAAAAAACAATAATAACTATTTTATAGGGCTTTTTTTTTTCTTTATATTATAAAAATACTATATAAAATTATCATTCAGCTATTTCATACGGTTTTTTTCTTTTGCTCTAAAAAGAAAAATCTTTTCAAAGCATTACAATTTCATCGAGACACTTCAACATAAATTATTTTATTCGAACCTTTAAAGACTCATTACAAAGTACCAGTTGGTCACTATCATTTTTTTTTTTACAATTGGGAAAAAGATTAATGAAAAGTTATACCAAAAGTAAATTTGGGGATGAGTAGTTGGAATTTGGAAAATAATGATGAGTATAACCATTTAGTTATAATAAACGGATATAATTGCAATAAATTTTTAAAAGTTTTCTGATAAAATGATATATTTTAAAGTCGTTGGTAATATTATAACTTTTCAAAAAATTTAGATTTTTTAGCTTTTACTAGTTCGTATTCAAATTTCATTACTAGGTTAGAAATTCGCCCGACACTTTCCTCTCTTTGAGAAATTCTTTAAAAGAATTAATATTAAATATAATTTATGTTTATAATATAAATAAAATTAAATAAAAATAAAATGCTAAAAAAATGATTTTTAAATTTCTAAAAATATTAAAAATAATATATTTAAATTTAGCAAATTATGCTTTTAAAAGATCCAGTGAAGTAATTCATACCTATCTATTTATCTATATATATAAAAAATTAAAACAAAGAGAGATTTAAATTTTTGATTGTTGTTTTTATTTAGTATTTTCTTTGAATAAATCTTTATTTATTTGAAATATTTTATCTTGATTTGACCGTCAAATTATTAATATTCATTAATGATTATGATATTTTACTAAATTTTTCATTGCATGTTACTATTTACTTTTTTTTTTTAGTATATGTTACTATTTACTATTTTGTAGCTTTTAAAATTTAGAAAATGAATTATTACCTTATTGTGAGATATTTATTCAAGTTTGAAAATTTAATATTTATTTAAATTTTATATTTTTATATCTTTGTATTAAAAATCTAGCTTCTCCTATTTTAACATTCTATTTCTATTTTTATTTTTTAAGAGCTTTTGAATTTCCTTTCCTTACTTTTATATGTCATGAATATTAAAAATTCAAAGTTTATTTCGGATTTTTTAAAAGTAATAAATTTCATATAAAAATAATAAATTAAAAAATGAGTTGTAGTTTGGAATAATAGTATTATAGTATAATTTTTCAAATATATCTTAAAATTTTTAGTGTAAGGAATGAATTACAATGTAACACGTGTGAAATAATAATAAGTGTATAAATATTTCTATAATTTCTATAATTGTATAAATATTTTAAATATTTCTATAATTTCATTTTTATAGAAATAAGTGTATTACTAAGACTAGAAAAATAATAATATAAGTATATAAATTAATGAGAAAAACAAAAATTAGGAGCATATATTCTTTAAACAATTTAAAGTAAAAATAATAAAAAAACATTCTTTTTATTTAGTAAAGTGTCTACATACTTTATATCTAATTGTACCTTATATTTAATTTTAAGAATACAATTTCATATATCCAATAATTTTTTTATGAATTTTTATCTTCCTTATATATTAAAAAAGAAAAAGAAAAGATGTGACTCTTCTTGTTTGTTTCAAGTAATAAATAAACTTGGACAACGTATCTGTCTGATCAACCGAGTGATGGTCTACCTTTAGTCCACGTGTACGCTTAAGATTAGGAGTTATCAGTAGAGCATAACAACGATACATGTAGCCAATTATGCTCTCCAATCACAAATCTCTTTCAGAGAAGCTCCTCGCAAGCACTGCTCTTTCCTTCCACAACGTAATAACCAGACTTGTACACAGAAAAATTCAGGTACGACAGATATCGCCATTTCTCTCGGTCTAAATTATATCCTTCAATCTCTACTAGTTTCACTGTAATTTCAATGATTATTCTCCATTTTTTCTCTTCAATTCCCCGTTCATGGCTTATTCATTGTAATCAGGAAGTATCAATTCGAACGTACATTTTAATTGCATCTGTTTTCAGTAATATGCAATTGAAATTGGTTTAGATTTGTGGTCTTGATCTGAGTTTTTCTGAATTTGGTTAGTCGAAAGTTCTATATTTCAATTTTCTGCCTCCAGATTTTTTATGTTGGTGAGAATTTTGTCGTCTGGTGAAAAATTGAAGATAAACCTGAGTTAGATTCATGAATTTGAATATTTAAGGTGTTTGAATTTACCCTGATTTTGTGTTGCTTTGAGTTGTTTCAGTATCAATGGACCAAGCCGAACTGACTACAGAGCAGGTTGGTGATCTGATCACTTTTTCTACCATAAAATATGCAAATGAAAAATATATGTATATATATTTTTTGTACATTTCTTTTGGGAATTTCTCTGGATGTATGATTTTGTAACTGTCTGCTTACCTATATTCATAGAACTAATGTTGGTAGAGGTTTTTTGTGTGAAATGATTATTTTTTGATTTAGTAGTGTTTGTTTCATTTTATAGGTTCTTAAGAGGGACATTCCATGGGAGACTTATATGGTGACAAAACTAATTTCAGGCACTGACCTTCAATTGTTGAGGCGCTACGACAATCGATCTGAAAGTTACAGGGCACAGTTGTTAGATGATGTAATGTTTTAACAATCTTTGTTGATTGTAGAGTTTTATGCAAATTTCCAATGAGAAAAAAGTAGTTTAATTTGCGTGCCAGCCCATATTCTGAACTTTTGTTTGCATATGTATTTGTGTGTGTATGGTCTTGTGTGAGTTGATGCATAGATCACATTTTGGTCATGGAGAAGTCTTGGCTGTAGCTAGGAGAGTGCAAGTTCGTATACTGAGAGTTAGCTATTTCATGCAATGTATATGAGGGTATGATTGTCTTCAAATTTCATTGCTTCGAACCTTTTTCAATAGGAAGATAATAGACTTGTGGCCTTTTCGCAACAAATTTGTTTTATTATATTTTATTTCAAAACTGTGAGATTTGTTGCTGAGTGCTGAAATTGTTAAAGAATGGTAGGATGGGTAAGTAATATAAAATTGTTATCTCCAGAATGGCAATATTACTCTTACCATACTTGATTGAAAAAAGGGGGAATTAACCTAGAATTGGACAGCCAATGCTCTTCCTATCTTGTTTAAATTTTTTTGTTGTGTTGGTTTTCTTCCATTGCTATTTAATTCTTGGAAGTACTTATTTTTTTCTCTCGGTTGCAAACTGTATAATTCAAGTCTCAGTGCCCTAGTGCACTTCTAAGGACACTTACCTGGATTTGCTTCCCAATGTGACAGGATGGTCCAGCTTATGTTCGGGTATTTGTTAGCATCTTACGAGATATATTTAAGGAAGAAACAGTTGAATATGTTCTGGCTTTAATTGATGAAATGCTGACAGGTAATTGAAAGAATTTTTTTTTGACCTTGTGATTGTCTTTTTGATATTACGAATTAACTTCTTGTTGATTTTCATTTGCAGCTAACCCAAAAAGAGCCAGATTATTCCATGATAAGTCTCTTGCAAATGAAGACACTTATGAACCTTTCTTAAGTTGAGTATTTGTTCAAAGCTGTTTTGCTTTTAAGATAAACTTGGTGTTTTACTCATAAAAGCTCCTGAACAGTTAAACATTAGTTTCAATTTTTTTCTTAAAGTAAATATGCTTTTTAAGAACCTTGATTTGGAAAAAGCTATCAGTCGTGCTGCAAAATTGTGAAAACTAAAACAACCTATAATTTGGTCCTCCCTCAGATTGCTCTGGAAAGGTAATTGGTACGTACAAGAAAAGAGCTGCAAGATACTTGCTCTGATAGTGAGGTACTTGATTGCTCTATCTAGTGTTGAGGAGTGAAGTTTAGAGAATAACAAGATTGAATCTTCTATAATAAATCTGCTGCTATTACAGTGCTAGGCCAAAAACCCAAGATGGCTTCATTGCAAATGGAGAAGCCTCAAATTCAAAGAGAAAAATCACTACCATCAATGATGTGTTGAAAGGATTGGTTGAATGGCTTTGTGCCCAGGTTTGTATACAGTTTTGCAAATGATAGTAATTAGCTTTAATTTAAGTTGTACTTCTTGTCATGCTTTGCTCTTGCTGCCCTATGTCATGTAGCTGAAGAAGCCTTCACATCCTAGTCGGGGTGTTCCAACTGCTGTTAGTTGCCTAGCAACATTACTAAAGGAACCTGTAGTTAGGTCTTCATTTGTTCAAGTAGATGGACTGAAGCTGCTGATTCCTTTAATTTCTCCTGCATCTACCCAGCAATCTATCCAGGTAATATATATACTGAAATGCTGGCTTTGATAATATATTCTCTATCAGAATACGTTACTCTAAATATCAGCTGCTGATGAGTTCAGGTAACTTGGGTTGCCATGAGTTACTCATGTTACTTGGCAGACATGACAAATGTATACAAGCTTTGAACATTAAGAACATCTTATATTTACCTTACGATCTAATACTGAATATTAGACAGCTTATTTTTATTGCTGAATATTTGAACATTAAGAACATCTTATATTAACGCACTATCTAATACTGAGTATTTGATAGCTTATTTTTATTACAGCTTCTTTATGAAACATGTCTTTGTGTCTGGCTACTCTCTTACTATGAACCAGCAATTGAATACTTGGCTACTTCTAGAACCTTGCCAAGACTAGTAGAGGTTGTAAAGAGTTCGACAAAAGAGAAGGTGGGTCTTCATTTATTTCATTTAACTTTTCTTTCTAGGTATTCACTCTACCGATTAAAATGTATCAGGTTGCAGCTAATTAGGTCATCAACTTCTCTCAGATTTCTCATTCCTGTAATTATGGTTACTTCTTTTATGGTTCTAAATTGAACAGTCACATGGGCAATCTGCACATGGTGTGCTACAAGCCAGAGTTTGGCCAATATATATGAAGTTGTCTTGTTTATCCCTGTCAATTACTAAATTTTATCATGTTTGTTGTGCTGTTGTTTGCTAGGTTGTCAGGGTAATTGTCTTGACATTTAGGAACTTGCTGTCCAAAGGTACTTTTGGTGCACAGATGGTAGACCTTGGCCTGCCACATATTGTTCAAAGTTTAAAAGCGCAAGCGTGGAGTGATGAGGTAAGAGAAGTAGATGGTCCAACTCTTATTTCTGCAGGCTATATTTTATAATGAAATATAAAAGGAAATAAGGAAGTGCTGGTATTCTAGTACTTTGTGAATATGGTCATACTTATGCCTGTCAATAAAATGCTAGACATGCAATGGTCAACTTTTCAGTTTTTACCTGGTTCACTCACCCTGGCATATATTTATACTTAAGTATAAATTTGGTATGGTGTTGTCATTGTTTTTTTACTTCTTGAAGTTGAAGACTATAAATAGGTATCACATGCTAGACTGCACAACCACTAACTCAGTGGTTTGGATGGGCTAGGTTGTCAAATAACTTTGTTTTTTGGGCTATTTGTATGTGGCTGAATGTGGCCTCTGCATGTTTTTCTTCCCCCCCAAAAAAAAAAAAAATCAAATTTTCTTTTGTTCATCATTTTTGCTGAGCAACTTGAGTTGTATCTCTTAATTAATGATACTATATGTAGTACAGTTGCCTTTTGACATAGACCAAAAGGTTAAAGTTTGGTAGGGGAGGATATTCTTGCAGCGCCGTAGTTGTTTAACTCCTAATTTTTTAGTTGTTTTGTTTCTAATTCATTTTTTTAAGATCACAATTCTCTGACAGAAAGTCTTTCAGCACTCATTTACATTCATGATTTTTAATCATTTCTAAAATTCTGCTATTGCATTTTCAAGTCCAATAGCAAAGATTGGGTTCTGAATCTTTTAGTACCTCTGAGGAGACGTTTGCTTTTGTCACCCTCCTTGAAACCTGGGCTTTGATATCAAATGGCTATTAGTGACTTAAACTGTAACAATGAACTCCTGGACTGCTCTTAAATAGGGTTGCTACAATAACAGTAAACTTAATACTTCCATTGCTTTCACTAGGCTGCCTTTCAATTTCTTTCTTTTTACTATGATTTTTACATGGCTTTTTTTGCCCTGCCTGCTGGGCACTCTTTATCTTAATGTTGCATTTATCCCATTCTTTTACCTTATTGATCTCTCTCCCTTCCCCCCACCCCCTTCCCTTTCTTCATCATCCTCCTCTAAGTATTTAATGTCTTATATGGGCATTTTTGTGATTTTGATCTAAACAGGTGGTTGTCTGCACTATGCTTGGTGCATTTTAGTTTTAGCAAAAGAAATATTGGATCAACATGCTGCACAAAGTTCTGATAACACAGTTTGCTTACATGGGTCCTTCTAAGGAATAAGCGTCTCAATTTCTACATTTTTCCTTTCCTAATTGATTTCATGTAATGTCTTTGAATGTTTGTAGGACTTACTGGAGGCTCTGAACCAACTGGAAGAAGGCCTGAGGGACAACATTAAGAAACTGAGTTCTTTTGATAAGTATAAGCAAGAAGTCCTCCTAGGGCATCTTGACTGGTCTCCTATGCACAAAGATCCAATATTCTGGCGTGAAAACATTAACAATTTTGAAGAGAATGATTTCCAGGTACTCGTCTATCTTTTCACACCTTAACCCAGCACTTTAATGGTCTTCATGAGGCACTTAATAACTGAAGAATACTAAAGTAACTGTTTAGTTGAGCCTAGACAGGACATTAGAAGTGGGGTAGGGGGTAATAGAAGAAAACTAGTAGTTGCATGTGCATACATGCTTGTCTAGGTCAACCAATAAAAACACATAGTAGTCTCATTTGTATACATCCACTACTACTTTTCGGTAGGGTTGAGCAGAATACAGTAAAACCAAGTGAACTGATTGGTTTGCTTCAGTTTTTTAAAAAATTTGGTTCAGTCTCGATTTTGGTTTCAATAAAAAAAAAAAAAAAAACCGAATTTTTTTTCCGGTTGGGTTTATTTTTATTATGTAAGACCAAAAAATCTGAAATCCAAATTGATTTAACCCAAAAATTAAATTAAAACTGGTTCAGTTCCGTTTATAAAAGATTCGGTTTGGTTTTTCTTATATGAAAATTCAGTTTATACAGTTCAACCGAATGCTTAACCCCTACTTTTTGGCATTTACACTTTCTAGCCATTGGCTAGGGATGTCCATGTATGTCACAAAGGTTGAAGAATATTAAGATGTTCTTATCAATCACTTCTGATGTTATACCTTTTAAAAATTTATTTCGACTATCCATCAAAATATTCTTTATCGCAAAGAATTTTTCAGACTATCCTTAAAAAAGTGGCACCTTTGATGGTATATTATTCTTTATTATCTAATAGCACGATAGCTAGAGAGTGCACCATGTGTCCATGTTATGGCCAAAGCTACTAGACATTTTGTTTAAATTTTTGACTTGACAAAATTATCCCTGTAGTTAATGCTCAGTACTGCCTCTAGTATTTTTATTTGCACTTAACCATTTTTAATAAGTCTGTTCCTGTGCAAGTCTTTTTTTCCCCTGAAAGACAGAATAATGCATATAGAATAATCAAAATACTAGGTTCCACTGATACTAGCAATATTATTATTATTAATTCATAAAGTTTCTTACTTGCTTGAGAACTGACAAGTTGTTTTCATTTGTCATTCTAATAATGCCAATCAGTAAATATTCATTGGGAGAGAGGATGCACTTAGAGAAAGGAATAAAAAAAAAATGGTTCAATAGGCAACCTAAGCTTGTTTCTCCACCTGTTGTCCTGCAACCAGGGGTGGAGTTAGACTCAAAATTAAGGGGGAAAAAGAATATTCTTAAAAATTAAGGATGCCAAAATAAATAAATAAAATACAATGAGAACTTTTAAAAAATTTCTTGGGTTTGAGGGGTCCTAGGCTCCCCTCAATTCCCCCTCCCTCAACTCCTGCCTGCAACATAAAAGTTTGATCACAGATCATCTTTTCTGCAGTTTCAACTCTAACTCTGGCCCAGTTTACAAAGCCAGATTCCACTTTCATGAAATTAACATATTTATTCTGGCGCAGATTCTGAGGGTCCTTATAACAATTTTGGACACTTCTAATGACCCGAGAGCTCTGGCTGTTGGTTGCTTTGATCTTTCACAGTTTATCCAGTACCACCCAGCTGGGCGAATTATAGTTACAGACCTCAAGGCAAAGGAACGGGTAATGAAGCTGATGAACCATGAAAATGCTGAAGTTACCAAAAATGCCCTGCTTTGTATTCAAAGGCTTTTCCTAGGCGCAAAGTATGCAAGCTTTTTGCAGGCTTGATTCTATGCATGTGGGTGTGTAATAATAGTGTAACAGTTTTAACTTCATCTGGTGCAGAGCTTCCTTAAAATGGTTAGACCCTGAAATCGGCTCAATGATTAATATCCATAAGAGCTCTTCTTTATTGGACATTTTCAGTTGAGAAATTTTTTAGTCTGTTCTTCCAAATTGTGGAATATAGTTAAAGAGATTCCGAGGTATATTTATTGATTTGTTAATTCCTCTTTTGGGTGTGTATACGCTTTTGATGATTTCCTTTGTTTATCAATAGTGGCATCTAGCAAATGAGTTTAATGGTTCAATTGATTGAGTTATGCCCCTTTTTCAGTGAATAGCATGTTTCATTAGTTTAAGGTTCTTGTGCTTGGTAAATTTATAAAAATATCATATGAAACTACTAAATACATCCTTTTTAATGTTGTTAAATAGTTTAATGGGGTTAATTTCCAAAATTAATCAATATATTTACCAAGAGGGATGGAATCACCATTAGAACAAAATCTCAGAATTAAATGAAAAATATTATTATTTTGTCTTATATTTTACCAAAAAGAAGGATTAATTATAATATAACAAAATCTTGGAGGAAATATTTGTTTAATCTGTCATTTTATTTTATCTTTTTATCAATATTTTTATACTTTTTCAGTCAATACTTGCATATTTAACTATTTTGTCAAAAATTAATTAGTTTGTCTTAATACTTTTTGCAATTTTTGTATTTTTTTTTAACAGAAAAGGTATAAAAAATTGTTCGATATGGAAAAAATTTATATATTTTTAAAATAAAGGACAGACCAGAGATGAAATTGTGATTTTTCCACACCAAATAGTTACTTATTACCTTTTTTATTATATTCTGTTGAGCGTCCGATTTAGTTTTATGTGGGCCTGCAGCATGAAGAGCCGGTAGTGGGCTAAAATTTACATTTTCCAATTAGGATCTGGAAAACAGCCGGAGATAGTTTGTTGATTACAGGGTAACAGAGCCATAAGCAGAGAGAAAGAGAAATGGAAAAAGAAGAGAAAGATAAAGAGAAGGAGAAACTATGCATGCGGTGTAAGCAGATGTACACTTCGTCGTCTAACACCTCCTTTTCTTGTCGCTTCCATCCTTCCTTCTTTGTCTGTCGCCGTCACGATGATCAGAAAAGGTTATTTCTCCTCTTCGACTCTTTTGCATTACC
Organism: Jatropha curcas; assembly: GCF_041381405.1. Classification (NCBI taxonomy): domain Eukaryota; kingdom Viridiplantae; phylum Streptophyta; class Magnoliopsida; order Malpighiales; family Euphorbiaceae; genus Jatropha; species Jatropha curcas. Next base: position 29,149,573 of record NC_143152.1, on the reverse strand, counting down.
TTTTGCCCTATTTGAATCCGTATTAGGGTCGTGACTCGTTAGTTCAATCCAATTGTTAGTTTATTTATGGTTTGTAATACCTAATTGAGCTGAAATTAAATGCTTCCTTTAGCAGAATTCAATTCAGTTTAATTTGTAATTGAATTCATGTTTTGGAATAATGATAATGATAGTGAACCCCAATGTCAACAAATATTGTTAGGGAAATGTCTTTTTGGATTTTATCATTATATTGTCTCGTTGAATCCTCATTTTTAACTATTTGGCAAAACAAAAGTGAAAAGCGTGATTGGTTGAGCTATAAAAGATGACAATAACAATGTCTCAGATTGTACTTGTGCTGATTTTCACTGCAGGAGTTGATGATGATGGTAATGTAACTAAGACATAGGTAAAGATTTTTTTTTTTTTTTTTCTTTTGGTGGTGGTGGTTATAGTTGTTTTAGCCATGCCAAAAACATGAAGTGTTGATGTTTTTCATATATTGGTAGCATGACTGAAAAGCATGGAGACATGACGGTCTTTTTAATTACCTTCAGAATTGAATTAATAAATAGATATAGGGACATAGGGTCTTGCTGGAGTGATACTAAAATTGTATTATAAAAGCAAGAAATGTGAAAAATATGCAGATGATCCCATTCTGATTCCTCAAGCATCTGGGACATATTGCTAAAAAAAAAAGGTATTTTGGGACATTATTTATAATATTTGAAACTCGTAAAACCTATTTGATTATGTTCTCTATTCTATGTATGCATCTCTGCACACTCATTAGAACTTGGACATATGTGTTTGTTTCATTGTAGTGTTTTTCACAATCATTCACTGCAACACTGCCTTTTAATCTTAAAAACCTCAATTTGTCTTTAAAATATAACATGGGAAGGAATACATAAGCAAATAAGATATTAAAGGCTGAGGGAAGAAAATATATATTAGAAAAAGTGTATGGTAAAATAATACATCTTGAGAAAGTTTGGAGAACGTAGCAAATTTAAGAAAAACATGATAGAAATACATATTTGCCTGATGCTAGAGAGTCTTCCTTTTGCACAGTTTTCTTTCAAGTAAGACTTGCCCAGAGAGGATGGAAGAGATAATAGTTCTTTTTATATCCATTGCAATTGGGTGATCTGGTGATGTATTGAACCACTATATTATGTTAAATAGGTGTTAATTTATATTATTGCAGAAAAATGGCTCCAACTATTGGGAAATATCTAGTTGTATAAAAAATTTGAACTAAAGTTCGATGCAACTTTCTTTTTCCTATTGTATGAATAGATTTTTCTTCTATTAAGGAAAGAGTGGAAGTTAGCATAATATGATCATTGGAAGATAGCGGGAGAGAGAGAAAGAGTATTAATTAGAGAATGCAATATTTTTGTAGTTAATAATTATTTTGGTAAAAATGTGTTCCTTACAAGTTAAATAAAAAATTATTCCTCGGCCAAATGAGCTTAGTCAGATGGGCCTATTCACTCTTTTTCAAGTAAAGGATCTCAAGTTCAAATCTATTATATTCCCCATTCATCAAATATTAGTGAAACTATTAGCCAGAGTAGAATTAAGGAACGGCCTAAGGGGATGGGCTGCCCCCTTGATAGAGCAAAAAAAGAAAAAAAAAAGAACTCTTCTTTTCATATGTTTTTCTGTTCTTTTTGTAACCATTTCCTTATCTTTAATTTGGATTTTTAAGTTATGCCGGAGGATTCATCTATCTCTTTGGTTGGTTGGTTGAAGGTACTATGAATTGGGACCTGATGATCCACCATACGCTGCCAAATTTTATGACTGCTGCGGGGCCGAGCAACCTGAGGCGCCTGGTTGCACCACCAGTTTTCATGTTTCATATGATGATTGATGTAATGTTTCTCCTTATCACTAGATTCTGACTGGATTAATGAAATTTGTATATATTTGGGTACTTCCTCTCCATCTAATTATGACCTCTTAACATACATTTTTCAACTCTCTCCATAAATGCTTCATATGCAATAATTGCTTTAGTTAGAATAATAAATTAGTAATTTCTTCTGCTTTTAGTTAGGCTTGGACCTTAGCTGCTTCTTTATCTTCGCTTGAGATGGCTTGTGTTTTACTTAATGAGTTGGGATTTGCAAGGAACAATCTCCCATGTGTCTAGATTTAGGTGGATTATCATATTTTCCGTTAGTTCATATCACATTTTGAGTGGTAAATCACAATTTTTTATTAGATGAGATTTTGATCCATTGGCTACCTTTGGTATGTAACTGTAGTAGTAGTATCCATGCAACTCCTGAGTTACTTTTAATTGATAGCATTTTGACATTAAGTATTAATGATGTGAAACCTTACCAGATCTTGTATCACAACCATATTCAGAGCAAATTAGACCTTAAGAGTGTATGTGATATTGAGGTGTTTTTGTGGAAAAAAAAATTTGTTGGAAAAAATAGCTTGGAACTGTTGTTTAGTTATTTTTAAAGCTTTCCTATTCAGAATAGGAAAAATTCTCTTTAAAAATAAATATTAATGATTTTTTATTAATATTTTTAACATATTGTCTTTTACAAGCTCAAACAATAATGCCAAACAGATCACAAAAGATATGAAAGTTATACCTTGATCTTATGATAGAGAGACAAAGCAGGCTTTAGGGTTTGAGAAAACAAAACGTTACAAACAGTTGATTAAGTTTAATGCTAATATTGTCTAATGAAGTAGTTCTCCTTCATGTGTGGACTGGATTTTGTATTTGAAATATTGAAGGTGTAATGTATATTCTACTGTGGAAGCAGTTCCATTTTCCTTCTTTAGGCTTCCATAAAGTATCAGAATCATAAACAGCATGTACAAATCTTTACTTTGTCATTTCACTCCTCTGCTTTCAGATACATGTACTACATTATATATATATATATATATATATATATATATATATATATATATGCCTCGCTGATTCCCTGATTCTGCCACAAGATCTGCATTGTAAAAGATAATTTTTTAGGTGATAAATTTGAAGATTTGAGGACTACCCTTATTTAGGGCAGGCATGATTGTAACGAGAGTGAGTACACTTGTGAGATTTGTTGAGGCTGGCAAAAGAATGCTTCCCATTTGAGGCTGGTTGATGGTACATCTTGTCTTTGCTTGGCCTCACCCACCTTTTGTTTCTCTTTGCATTTTTATCCATTTATTATGTCACTCCATGTGCATGACAGTTGTTTGGATTTTTGCTTCTGGGTTTTGGATCCTTATATAAAACTACACCTTTGTCTTAAATAGTATTTTCATTTGACTGTTGAACTTAGTTGTCTCGTTAGTTTTTAATGGTAATAACAGCCATGGATGTGAGCTTTAGGTTGTAGTGATTAGTGATTGCCTATTGTTTAGTGTCTAATTATTATTAAGCTGAGATTTGGTTTCTTTTTGTTTATTTATGAATTATTAAGAGCCGATTATTTTATGGGTTTGATTTCAAACTTGAAAATATTCAATTAATTAAATGAATTTAATAGATCGATTTATTATAAAATTGAATTAATCAAACTGAAATATTATAATTATTATTCTGATTTTAAAAAAATAAAATTACAGAGTGTAATTGATTATTTTCAGGCAAAGTGCAGTATCTAGTAGTCTTAAGAATTGAGCCAAATTAATTAAAATTCGTTAATTCAGTTTAATGATAGAATTTAAACAAAATAATTATTCTCTTTTGGGAATGCCCCTTGTGCCCTTTAATTCACAGCCAGAAAAGAAAAAAGAAAAAAAAAAAAAGTATGAAAGGATAGAATAAAACTGAAAGAAAAGAACTTATTGCCAAGAGGTAAAGGACATATAATTAGATCAAAGTAGAAACATGCCACATGGGAGAACATGTGGACTGTTTGTTCATGTCATTGACTTGCCACGTCATCCATTTAACTCTAAACAATCAAGCCATGGGAATTGGCTATATTTTATCACATTGCACTTCAAATAATCTGTAAAGCAGCCTAATAATGGTTATATTGCACAGTTGGCAATGCAGTAGAAAAATAGAAAACCAACTAAAAATATCAGGTTTTGAACTCGAGATTTAAGTTGGCTTCAGCTTTAGTCAAGCTTAACTCGAATTAAAGTTTTCAAACTCATTGAGTTTCGAGTTATAAATTATATTAAGCTGAGTTTCGAGCTTAATAGATTTGAGTTCGCTCGAACTCGTTTACTACATACCTAGATGTATTAATTGCAGTACTTCCAAAACTAACTATGCTTATTAGATGCATGAAAAGTTGGATTAAAATTATCCAAAGTTCCAAACTAATAACATTAGATTTTGATGTAAATGCAAATGTATAAAGAAAAAAGGAAACACGCATGGCCAGGGAAATCATCATCAACCTTTCACATAACTCGAGTATGGTTGCCAAAGAGTCACGTGTATTGTATATCAATAATTTCTTTTTTCTATCTCTCTATTTTCTTTTCCTTTTCTTATAATTTTTAAATTTTTTTGAAATATACATAAATTCAATTAAAATTAAAGAAAATGTAAAAAAGAAATACCAGTGCATGAACTGACAGAAACCAGGTTGTATATAGTTCAAAAGACCTAAGATCATGGCTTTTTAGAGGTAAAACTACCTATTACTTTAAGGAAGCCATTACCCTTTAAAATTAAGAAAAGAAAATTCTCAGTGAAAAAAAAAAAAAGAATTATCAAAATTTGATAATTATTCATTTTGTTCCTCAACTTTCAATTGGTTCCACGAAATTCTAATTTTGAATTTTCAGTTTCCTATTTTTGGGCAAGGGATATGAATTGAAGCCACGTGTAGTAGGATCACGTGTATTGTATGAGAATTGACCCATTTGTGTGAGAAAGAGTTAAAGCAGATGATGTGACAAAGGCTACAACAACAATATCCATTGTGTGGAGTGTCTTATCCATGCTTCTTCCTCTACCATTTTTAACCTCTTCCTCCCCTCTACATGATTACATCTACTTTGATTTATTCATAAATGAAAATTTTCAATTTTTTTACTAGAGGCAAGAGAGAAAATCATGATTAATATCCTAATATTAAATTTATATAATTAAAAAAATGATAAATTTTGATAATTACAAAACCGTTTTCTTTTTGTGATATATGCTAATATTGATCAATTTCTTATATCATAATTATAATTTTTTTTAGGGACATAGGCTTTTTAATAAATAAATGTTTTTATATTTTTACATAAAATTAAAGATAAATAATATAATATTTAAGATTTGTTCGGCATTGTTAATTAAGCCTTCACTTTTTTAACTAACATTTCATAAACATTAAAAAATGAGATAATATTTTATAATTTATTTTTTTAAACTTCAAATACTAATATAAATAGTATGTCACCGAACACTATAAATAATAAAAATAGTGTTTTGAAAGTTATTGCAGAAGAGGGCGTTAATCGAGGACAAAAATCTCACAGCTCGATTGGAAATTTCCAATAGATGTTTGGAAGAATTAGAATGGACATGGTTGGTTGGTTGTTTTGTTTGACACGTAATTTTCAATATATATAGTAGTGTTTCGGAAATGCATTATACATATACATGTGTATCTCCTACTATACTACTCGTATCAAATGTCTCTGGACCCCACAACCTGAAGACAATGATTTCCATTGGAAGCCAGCACATGGCAGCTTTCATGGCTTCGTAATGGAATATTATAATTATCCATTCCTTTTTTTTTTTTTATTCTTCTAATAAATATTTCACAAATTTTATCATTCAAATTTCAACCGAGCTTTCCTGAAGTTCCTTCCCTGCTTGAGGCTTCTTCCTCTTTTGTTCTTTTTTTTTTATTTCCCCCATCAAAATAAGTTTGTATGTACACAGAATATAGATTTCTTTATCATAATTCACAATATGTTTTTCTGTCATGTATTCATGGGTTGCACCGAATATATAACTTTTACCTCTAAGCTCTAGCCCCTTAAATCCCTTTTTTAAGCTTTTAGCTAAGAAAGTGAAACCCTAACAAAACAGGGCGACGATAAAATCATGTATGAAATAAAGAAACACAAGAAATCTGAATGGAAAATGACTCGAGCAGAAATGATTGTATAGGATTAGGTCAAGCTATCACGATTGCTTTAATCTACCAGATTTTACCCAATACTGTTTTCCTTTCAATTCTGGATTCATTTCAGGGATGGAATCCTTCTAACCTTTTCAAAAGGAAGTGATGTTTCTTATTTACTCCGTCTCGAATAAATGAATTCAAAATGTTAAATTTATTTATAAATAAATTTTTCATATTTGAAAATATATTTAAAATTAAGAGTTTTTTAGCTTTTTGATTTCTAAAATATTCTTGGTATAATAAATGCATATTGTCAGGAGGATTGATAGTAAATTTATAGCATTCATTAAGAAATTCTAATTTTTTAATAGAATTTAGTTTAGTTTTATTTAAATTTATAAAATTAAATTCGTAGAATTTAAATTTTCATTTTTTTTTTCATGCCTAACACAAAAAAAAATATTGAATCTATAAATAAATTTTATAAAAATTTTATGGAATTCATTTATTCCTATGGTTAAGTTCATAAATTTTATTTATATTATATTTATACTAATTAAAATTACCGGAAAAAAACTTAACAAAACTTCAGCAAAACTAAATTCAAGTCAATAGACTTTTTCAAAAACAGCCTATCGTTGAAAATTGTTAAGTTAATATATCAATATAAAAAACAATTCTAAAAGATAAATTTCTTGGGAGAAGAAACTATAATACTCCTTATAAAGTTTTTGCGGTAAATAAACATAATCCATTTTTACAGCACGTGGATTTATATATGTATAAATAAAATAAACTCAGTTTAAAAAACCAAATACTTTATATTAATTATTTACTGTAATGTTTTAATAGTAATAATAACGCCTCCTTATTAACTAAACTAATTATTTTTACATGTAGGTTTTTTTTATTTTTTATTTTGCTAATACTTTTCCTTTCTTTTCTCAGAAACCAAACAAATTGTCTGTTGCAAATGACAACTACAGAGACAAACGAAGAAGATAACGCATGGGAGGGAGTATCGTGAAAGGTGTTACCTGCAGATGCACAATCGCCCCACGAAGAGCACCTTGATTACTCCGTCGCAGTGTATTGATCAAGGCTCTACAGTTCCTTCGATGTCCCTCGATCGTGTTGATCCAGCATCTAGAATTTTCTTGTTCCCGAACCACCTCCGATCAATGCTAAAAGATTTCGGAATTCAGTCAAGTTTTGAAATATTTGGGGATTTTGTTGGCCGAGTGGCGAGTAGCGTCCACGTAATTGGCAGCTTTTAGCCATCATCTTCGTCTTCCTTTGCGACAGTGTTCGGCTCAGTAGCAGCACGATTAGCAATTGCAAGGATCTGAGGATGTATGAGTATGAGTTTTACTTTATTCAATTTTTTAAAAATAAATTTATAAAAAATAAAAAGAAAATTGGTGTTTTTTTCTTTAAAGAAACAATAAATTTATTTTCATTCTTTTAATTTTTAATTATTTATTTAGTGAAAAGTCAGCCAAAAAATACACGTGGTTCCCACATTCATTTCTTTTGGGGTCAATATATATTTTTTTGAGAAAAGAGAGGTTAAAAATATAAATAAGCTGATGTTTATGGGCTATTTTAGATAAATATACATGTATATATTAAAAAAATTCAAAAAAAAAAAAAAAAAAAATCAATTGGATCCACCACTGCCAACACTCGATGCATAAGCATACCAAGCTAACAATTATTTTAGATTTCAAAAACTGTCATAATTTATTATTTGATTATATTTTTCCGTGAAAAAGACATATTTCTATTTGTACCATATAATTTCTTGAAGACCGTTTCAAATTATTAGTCTAAGGAAAAAAAAAAAATCTATCGAAGATTAACCTAACGATTCAACTTGAGTTATAGAATTTCAAGTGCATTAAAATTTTAGTCATTCACTTATAAAAACCAATGGCTAATGAGATTTAGTTTAAAAGGCCAACACTAAGATTCAAGAAGACTCAGTGATTTCAAATTCAATATCTATTTATATTAAATTTTAGAATTCAATTTGCTACTTTCCTTAAAAATAAAAAATTTAAAATTAAACCTAACGAGGATAAGAATAGGCACCAAATAAAGTAATATTAAGTTTATAGGAGAGTGTTGGTTGTTTGGTGTAATTGGCATCATCCACCAATAATTAATATGATCCAAGAGTTGAGATTTAGTTACAACTTCTTTCAAGTTGGGGTTTCACACATATTTTTCATAATTAACAATCAATTATTAGCCACACCTACAAGAGAAAGGAAAGTTTGTTGGTTGCTAGTCACCTTCTCACCATACATAACTTTGTTTCTTACTATTTCCAATTCCCTTTTAACTTAGCTTATTACGCTATGTAGACTACATCCACAATAAATAACCGTAAATTGTGTTTGGTAACGGTCTTTAAAATAGATTTTAACATTTTTGAGCATTATTTTATATAGTATTTGATACACAGAGCATTTAAATTAATTTTTAAAAATCAATGTAGCGTTTTATAAAAAATGAATTTATATAATATTTAGCTTTTAGCGTTCTATGAAAAATTATTTAAACAATTAACAATTAAACGCTATTAAAACAATGCTAATAGTTATCATAATTATTAATTTTGCCGAACAGACTCATGTATTATCATGGATTCTTATTTAATGAGGGTATCATAGGAATTAAGATTAATCTATTTTTACATAATCTACCAATTAATATTTTATATCTATGTATAGCATATTTAAATTGTACGTATGGTTAAAATTAACGGAGGGACAGAACTAGACGTTGGAGTTACTTTAGTTCAATCTTTTTTCTCATAGGTACATTGTGGGACCAGCTTATGTATTAGGCCGCCTTTAAGTAGAGTTTTAGGTGGAAAATCTTACCCAAATATGTAAGGATTGCAACACTACTTTTCATTGCTTTGTAAACCTCTTTTCCTATTAGGCCAAATAAAAAAAAAAAAAAAAGAAAGGATTTAAAAATAAAATTTATGTACCCACGAGAAATTTAATGATTTTATAATATATTAAATTTCATTCTTTGTTTAATATATTATTTTACAATTCAAAATATTAATTTGTATATTTAACTAATTTTTTATATAACTAAATTAATTTGTATAGTCATGATATTTTTTCGACTTATTGAGTCTCCTAATGAATAAAAAAATTATCGAGTATTTCTTTATTTAGGATAATTCCATTTAATATTTATGCACTTGAGAGAAATAATTCAGAAGTTATTTAATTTATTTCGTCAGTTTTGGTTGTAATAAAACTCAATTTATTAAGAGTTACAGTCGTTTCAAGTTGAATATGAGCCGTTTTGGTCCATATGAGAAAATCTTTTGATTGCTTCTAAAACCACAAAAAAAGATGAAATCCCAATGACAAGGAAGAAACAAAACCTGCTAGCCAATCAAAATAAAAAATAACTTTTCTAGATTAGCGAATCCCACAAAATTAGTTTCTAAAGCCACAAATAATTTAGATAAAACAGACAAATAAAATTTATTTGTAAATTTATTTCCATTTGTCTATTTTTATTTGTTAATTTTGGCTTTTACATAGCAGTTCAAGGAGCAATTACATCACTTAAATTACAATGATATACTACTTTATACGAGTAAATTACCATTTTTATCTCATTTATTTATTTTAATCTTTACTTATTTAATTAATCTGATTTAAACGGTTGATAACAATTTCGTGCTCGGCCATTAGATTATGAATGTTGATATTCAAAATTTAGGGTTGTTTCCAATTTAATTTTTTAAATGGCATTTTATCATCAATATAATTTTAAATAATGAAGTTTTATTTGATTTGTTAGTCCTTAACATAGCGAAAAATCCTCAATAATTAAGCAAAATTATCAATTCATCACAAATTAAAAAAATATCAAAATTCTCAAAAGAAAAAATCAAAAATTTCTGTTATTTATTTTATTGGAGTTGTCAACTTTTCCTGAAAAGCAGGGTCAGCTAGGTAAGAACCTCTGCAAAAGCTGGAGATGCCTTTGACAGACAGAGGAAAAAGCTTAAAACCAAATAACATCAACAGTCCAAAAACAAGGGCATTTCTGTACTTTTCCTAATCTATATGAACCTGAAAGAAAAAGGGTAAAATGTTATAATAACTTGGAAGAGAAGAACAAGAGAGAGAAAGAGAATGCAACTGCTTTGTGTTTGTGAGTGTGGCCACTCTACAGACAATAACACCAACCAAAATAATTTGTTTCTGTAAATTCTCTCCTTCTTCAATCTTCAATTTCTACTACCTTTGCTAAACTTTTTTGATTTTTCTCTGTCTCTCTGATCCAAAACAAGAAAGAGAAAAGAAAAGAAAAGAAAGTGAAGGAAAAAGAAACAGCCACATTACATTATCTTACACAATGTCAGTATTTTTAGCATTATAACAAAGAATCCATAAACCCAATTCAACAAAAACTCATATTTTCACTCCTTTTTTTTTTTATTATTTCTGACTTCTATTCTATATTATCATCAAGAACAAGAAAATGTCTTCAAAGACCAAGTAAGTACAGAGTAGCATAGAGGGTTTAATTCTCTTTTTTGTATAGATCTAATATTTTTGTGCAGTTTGTTGTGGTATTGTGAATTTGAAATTTTGAATTCAATTATGGAATTTTGTCCTTAATTTTGCCATTAGTTGGTTGGATCTGTCTTTGTTAGGGCTTTTCTTTTTCGTTTGAATTCATAAGGACATCCCTCTCTCTCTCTCTCTCTCTCTCTCTCTCCAACTGTTATTCTAGTTCTGTACTGTAAACACTTGTATACTTCATGAATTTTGTTTTTTTGATTAAAATGTTGATATGGGCTTACATTTTTGCTTTTCTCAATCCTGATCTTTTGTTCATTCGTAATTTTCTTGTCATGTTTTGGTTTCGTAAATTTGATCTATTTATTTATTTATTTCTCCTAAAAGTTAGAATTTTGATCGGTAGAAATTTGATTTTATTGTGAACTAATAAAATTATTTAGTTTACAAAGTTCCCATATTTGGAATAGATCCACTACTAGTCTGAAATTGCTTCAAAATTTTATGAAATTGTTATGTTTTTGTTATCTTGGATTTTTATCTGATATTGTACTAATAATTCTTTGAAACTTGTATAGATCTGGTTTGTCTGAAACTCCCAGCAAAGCAGCACCAGCAACTCCTAAAGTGAGTAAAGTGAGTAGGGGAATCAGCAAGGCAGAGCATGATTCACCTGCTTCTCTGCATAGTACACGCCTTTCAGTTGAACGTTCCCCACGATCTGTTACTTCAAAGCCTACCATTGATCGCCGGTCTCCGAAGGTCACTCCGCCACCTGAAGTGAGTATTAATCAATGCCCATTAAGTTTGGGTGGGCTTTTAACATCGTATGGTATGTTCAATTCTGTATGTAAACAATGCAGTTTGAATTCCCCAAGAACTTTGGTAATGGAAAGAATGAATCTCTTGGAAGCATTTTGTTGATCGATTTGCTTTCTTGTGAGGAAAATGGAAATTAAAAGCACGGAAATTTCTTCATGATATTTCTTCAAATGGGCAGGAACTATCAGTGCTAAAACTGAGTAACTGGAGTTTCAAAAATGCTTTTGTTCATCTTTTTTCTTGAATTCTTTTGCTGCATTTATTGATTGGATTTTGTTATCAGAAACCACAGACAAGATTGGCAAAGGGATCAGAATTACAGGCTCAATTAAGTCAAGTTCAGGAAGATCTAAAGAAAGCAAAGGAGCAAATAGGTTTGATTGAGAAAGAGAAAGCACAAGCAATTGATGAACTGAAACAAGCACAAAAGGCTGCAGAAGAGGCAAATGAGAAGCTTCAAGAAGCTTTGGTGGCTCAAAAGAGAGCTGAAGAGGATTCTGAGATCGAGAAATTCCGGGCTGTTGAGTTGGAACAAGCTGGGATTGAGGCTGCCAAAAAGAAGGAAGATGAATGGCAGAAAGAGCTCGAGTCTGTGAGAAACCAACACGCTTTAGATGTGGCTGCTCTTCTTTCTGCCACTCAGGAGCTCCAAAGGGTGAAGCAAGAACTGGCCATGACAACTGATGCTAAGAACCAAGCACTGAGCCATGCTGATGATGCAACTAAGATTGCCGAGATTCATGCAGATAAGGTGGAGATTCTCTCAGCTGAATTAACCCGGTTGAAGGCCCTACTTGATTCAAAACATGAAATGGAGGCCAATGAAAGTAACAAGATTGTTATGCAGCTTAAGGAGGAGATAGAGACTTTGAAGCAAGAACTCAAGAGAGCAAAGGGTGTTGAGAATGAGTTGATTGAAAAAGAGGCTTCCATAGAACAGCTAAATGTTGAGTTAGAAGCTGCTAAGATGGCGGAATCTTATGCACGTAATTTAGTAGCAGAGTGGAAATGTAGGATAGAGGAATTAGAAATGCAGGTTGAAGAAGCAAACAAGTTGGAGAGATCTGCATCTGAATCTCTGTGTTCTGTCATGAAACAACTTGAGGGAAACAATGATCTATTGCATGATGCAGAAAGTGAAATTTCCGCCCTTAAAGAGAAGCTTGGGTTGTTGGAAATGACAATCACGAGACAGAAAGGGGATCTTGAAGAATCAGAGTGCTGTCTTAGTGCAGCAAAGGAAGAAACTTCAGAAATGGCAAAAAAGGTTGAGTCTTTGAAGTCTGAATTGGATATAGTTAAGGAGGAGAAAGCTCAGGCTTTAAACAATGAGAAGCTTGCGGCTTCTAGCGTCCAAAGTCTATTAGAAGAGAAAAACAAACTCATAAATGAGTTGGAGAACTCCAGGGAGGAGGAGGAAAAGAGCAAGAAGGCAATGGAAAGCTTAGCTTCAGCCTTACACGAAGTGTCTGCAGAAGCAAGAGAAGCTAAAGAACAGCTGTTATCCACTCAAGTAGAGCATGAAAATTATGAAACCCAGGTAGAAAATCTGAGATTGGTTTTGAAGGAAGCAAATGAGAGATATGAAACCATACTAGACGATGCAAAACATGAGATTGAGGTTCTTAAAAATGACATTGAAGATTCCAAAAATGAATTTCAGAACTCCAAAGATGAGTGGGAGCAAAAAGAACAAAATCTGATAGATTGTGTAAAGCAATCAGAAGAAAAAAATTCTTCTTTGGAAAGAGAAATAGATAGGCTGGTGAATTTGCTCAAGCACACTGAGGAAGAAGCTTGTGCTTCCAGGGAGGAAGAAGCTCTGTTGAAAGATAGCCTAAAGGAAGTTGAAGCTGAGGTGATTTCATTGCAAGAGGGTCTTGGGGAATCACGGGTTGAGAGCATGAAACTAAAAGACAGTTTATTGGACAAGGAAAATGAGTTGCAGAATCTTATCCAAGAAAATGAGGAGCTCCGAACTAGGGAAGCCATTTCTCTGAAGAAGGTGGAGGATTTGTCTAAATTGCTTGAAGAAGCTATAGCCAAGAAGCAAACTGAGGAGAATGGTGAGCTCACTGATAGTGAAAAAGAATATGATTTGCTTCCGAAGGTGGTTGAATTCTCTGAAGAAAATGGGCATGTTAGAGAAGAGAAGCCCAAGGTGGAGCTTCCGCAACAGCAACACGAGGATGTCGGAAAAGAAAATCCAAAGGAACAAAACAATGGCTTCAATAATGACACTGCCCCAATAGAAGCTGCCAAAGTTGAGAATGGAAATGGAAAACCAAAAGAAGATGAGACCAAAGAAAAAGAAGATGAATCTGTAGAAGAATTTAAGATGTGGGAAAGCTGCAAGATTGAAAAGAAAGAATTTTCACCAGAAAGAGAGCATGAACATGAATCCTTTGAGGACGAAGTGGACTCCAAGGCAGAGGGCGGTGAGAGCTTTGATCAGGTAAATGGTTTATCTTCCGTGGAAAATGTGGACGATGGTGCGACCTCACCTTCAAAGCAGCAACAACAGAAGAAGAAGAAGCCTTTGCTCCGCAAATTTGGAAGCCTACTGAAGAAGAAGAGTACTAGCAACCAGAAGTAGAGATAAGACCAGTTATGGCCTGACTTACGTCCAATTAACAGGCAGGCAGGTATATTGGATAATGTCTTGCACCTGAGTGTTTGCTTTATTGTTTTTTTTTTTTTTTTCTGATTTGCAGAATAGGTTTAAAATGAAGAGGCTTGTATTATCTTTAGTTTTCCCTCTCTTTTGATGTGATTACCTTGTTGGGGAGTATAATGTATGTGATGGAGATTCTTTTTTCCCCTTGCCCTTCTTATCTACATTTCATGAAAAGGAGTGGTGACTTTGAAATTGTATTTTAATATGCTTGCATCTATTTTACATGAAAATTCGAAAAAAAAAAAAAGATATTGTTAATTGTTATAAAGACGGTGGATTTAATTGATTCATTCTGAAAAGAGTTCTTTATGGTTTCAGCTTTGAATAAATGAATGCACCATAGAAATTCTGGAATTGATAGTTTATTCCTGTGACATTTTTTATTTTGAGCATGAAGAAGGCATGCAATGTGCATCCATTATTCCCAGAAATTATGAGATCAATCCTGAAATCTTCTTTGTATGTTTCCATGCATTGAGAATGCCTTACATTGCTTAAATATTGGTGACCTATAGATATAAATCTTATTTAATCAGGTATATTTTTTGTGTTTAGCTATATACGTATGATTGTGCTGACTTAATGTTGCCTGGACAGGAACCTCAACGAAATTACCCAGTATTGTTTGTTTGCAGCATGCAAGTGTTGGCTTATGGGAGGGTGCTTGTCTGTATTTTTCCTGTGTTAGTATCTTAGTACATCTTGTATGATATTCCGAGTTTTTTAAGCTTAAAAGATTTTACTGTTAATTAAAGAATAATTTTTCATTTTTGAAGTGAGGTTTTATTACAAGAAAAAAGGACCTAAAGCTACAACAAAAAATGGTATTTTATTTTCATGCAGACTTATATAATGAATTATTCTACTACACGTCATGTGATGCTAAACCATAAGGTTTATTTATACAAATTCATCTGATTCTTTTTTCTTTTTTGAACCTCTCTCTTGCATGAGATTCTTGTCAATTCTGGAGGATCCTTGTTCAACTCATGTGCAAACAGTTTTGGATGGCACATATTCAGTTTTAGTTAATTATTTCAAGGACTAATCTTTTTTCTCTAAAATAAACTGCATTTGGGCACTTAAGAATCTAAATTTATGAGGAACCAAGAGGTTTCTCCAAGGGATGGGGAAGAACTGCTTTAATTTCAAGTTCTTAATAGCTCATGATAATAAAATGCTTTTGGCAAAAGTATAAACAACTGGGTCCAGGGTTATGTCCTACAATGTCTACTATCTTGTTATTCAACAAACATTTTTAACCTTTAAAAGCAAACTCCATCTATTTTTTGGTTAACCAATGTCAATGATTTGAGAGTAAATTACTCTTAGAAATTGTTTATTTATTATGTGAGGTTATGAATTGGGCCACCAAATAGGCAAAATTATTCTTACCATTCCCACTCTTTTGGCCTTTATTTTCCTTTTTGACCAACCACTCCACTTTCACTTTTATGTCAATTTTTAGGTTTAGATAAAATAAAATAAAAAAGTTTATAAATTGAATCTTAACTTGATATATGAGGCGAGCAAAATCGACTAATTTGTGAATTAAATTTCAATTTTAATTCATAAAAAAGTATAAAAACGAGTTTATCAAACATCGGATTTAAAATTACATTACAAAATAATAAGTAAATATATTTTAATTTCAAATTGGTTCATAGACCGAAAATTAATGGGCTCAAAAATTAACAGAAAAAGGAATAAGGGCTGAATCAAGAAGCCTATTATGAAATGATTGGGCCGGTAATCTATTTATTGGATGGATTATTATAAAAAGGTCCTTGAAACATATTTAATATAAAAAATACTTGCCTTAAGTAAATATATCTTCATTTAATCGTTTACTTAGCTATTAAGCAGCTCTATTACTTGTTAGTCGTTAGTCCCACGCGGTCCCACAAATGCGAAAGGAAACTAATATAGATGGTATAAATGATAACAGTACACCCATTTCACTCTTTTCCAAACTACCTGTGGTCTCCTGTTAATCCATTTTCCATTTCCCGCAAAAGAAATCAGAAATATTTTCTCGGCATCCAAACACCAATTTTTCATCATCATGTGGATCGAGATCCTCTGCGGACTAATCGCTTACAAGTTATTCCGGCGCTTTTTCTCCGACGACGACGACGTTTTGGAAATCGAAACCTCTGATACCAGCGCTCTCTTCAACGTCGCTAATAAGTATTAATTAATTCCCGAAATTCTGTTCTATTATTTATAAGAAATGGCTTCCCTGAGAAAATAAATCATCGTAAAAGTATAATTGGCGTTGCCTGTTTAGCTGACCAAATTGATTGGTCATTGTAGTATTAGAGTTCAGTTTCATTATAGATAATCTTAATTTGCTTTTGTCATATATGTGTTTGTTTCTTTTAATTCTTTTCAATTGTTAGACTTGAAAAGCTTTACGAAGGAAAGGTATATGTTGGGCTTCGAATTCCAGATGCTGATACCGGTTCGCGACAGAATGTGGATATGGTGCTTGTTACCAAAGGGTAAATGCCTCCGAAGTTTTGTTGAATGTTTTATTGTGCACTTGCCTGATGAGTATTAATTCAAAACAAGTGATTATATTATTTATTTATTTATTTATTTATTTTTTTTTTTTATTTATTTTTTATTTTTATTTTTTTTGCAGGGAGGCAGTGGTGATATCTGTGAAGAATTTCTCAGGATTTGTATCAATCAGTGGTGATGGTAGCTGGGTTTGTGAAGGTAGCAGTAAACACAAGGCCCAGCGTTATCCTGATCCTGTAAGTCATGTTGCAATGGGATTTGTCGCTTACATTTTTTTCTTGTTTTCGTGGGTGCATTTATTGTCTGTTAGTAGTATGATTGTGCTTGTTTACTTTCTTTGCTAAACTATTTGGATTTTTCTTTATTATATATGGAATAGCTGTTTAATAAGTTTGGGTTATTCTTGAGTCTCATTAATAAAAGAAATTATATAGCAGCACAAATTTATTGGGCATCTATAATGCTGTATTATAGCAGCCATATCTAGTTTGATGCTTGCATTTTCTCTTCCGTTTTCAGTCCCTTAGGAAGCTAACTTTTGATGTTTATGTTCTTCACCCCAAAATCATTTCATGCCTTTGGCTTCTAGATCATTTTGGAATATGTAACGTGCTATGTTTTTGGCAGTTATAACATGATAAAGAATTCAGAATTGTATCCGGCCACCTATTATCTGAAAACTGTTCTACTAATATTTTCAGGTGGAGGAGGCAAAGAAACAATCTTCAGTTCTTGAATCATATCTTGAACAAAGAGGAGTTTCTCTTCCAGAAGGATATTTGTCGTACAAAGTTGTTCTTCCCAATCCAAAGTTCTGGTATGTATTGAACCTTCTTAAAGGATATGCGCATTAAGAACTATGTACATGATGTAATATAAATTGAAAGTTAATTATTAAACAAACATGTGCATAGACACATAAAATGCATGTCTATGTCCTGGAAAAAAGTGGATTCTAGTTTGTGATATACACTTTGTGCTTTCTGGCTCCAGTGTCTTATTTGAATGGTAAATAAATTTTTTTCTTTGGTATCCAACTTAACTTAATACGTCTGGATGCGGTCTGCCTCCTTTGCCATTTACCACTTCTTAGAGGGTTTGGAAAGGAGTTGAATTTTAGCAGTGTACGCCTCAGTTAAGTTTTAGGATTGAATAAATTTTGTAATATTCGAGAGAAAATTGTGGCTCTGCATGTAACTACATTCGGAGTTAATAATGTTCCCTAGTTTTGAGCTTAAATTTTTTTAGAAAAGATCAGGTATTAGGAATTAAAATGAGTTTATAATAACCATGTTTAAGTTTATAAATTATGTTGCATAATAATGATAATAGCTGGTATTGTTCTGAGGAATAGGTAGGACTTGTATTTTGCTCTGTGTAAGGCATGTTTTGGATAATATTTATTCCTTATTGGATTATGAATCTGTATTCTGTTAACATTAGAAAATTCTATTATTCTTCTAGGACTGTTCACTCAAGCTATTTCCCATCTGAGGTCATTACTTATGACCAATGGTTACAGTTGAAACCAGAACCCAAAAGTATGTTTTCTGGTTGGATTAAGGGTGCCTTTCGTGGTGGAAAGAAAGAGATGCAGGAATCTATACATGAGAAGCTTAATTTCATTCTGAGCACTGCTCCAATGTGGGATAGGTTTGTTGCTTTGTGCCTAAGAACTGGATATGAATGTTCTCTGAATGAATTGCCTTTTTTTTCTGTTTATTATGTTGTGTGTTTGGTCAAATAAAGCATTTTTGTTATATTTAGTTATCCTCTCTATATTTTGTATAAACCATCATTACATTGATCTGGTATTACATAATTCAAAAAGAGAAGGATAAGCATTGCTTTTTTCATTCAACTTTGTGAATGTCTTTGAATTTGTCAAATTAATTTCTCATTGGTTTCTAGCCAAAATATTAAAGCACGGACTAGGGAATACAAGAGTTAAAAGAGAAAAAGTAAGAGCTTTTAGGGCTTAGAGGAAAACTGAAGAAATGCTAATACTAATTCAGCCAAGTCTGTTGTAGATATATCTTAAGATGACTGGTCGAGTCATCTGTTGGTCAATGCACTAGAGCGTACTAACATTGGATGTTTCAAATTTTTTCAATCCATTGTCAACTTGTCCTTCTCTATGCTTTCAGATTTCTTTTCTTTAAATTTTTACTGGCTTGTTGATGACAAGTTTCTGCTTCTGGTGATTGCATAATCTCACTTAACCTTTGGCAAAGGTGTGATTGAGTCAGAAATACTGCAATTGTAGAACATAGTATATGTAGGCTAAGTTCTTCTGCCGTTCCCAGTTCAAGTTCTAGAAGTGAAGCAAATTTAAATTATTACTTGTTTGATTATGGTTCGTTCAGTCTTCCCAGCATCATTATATATATCCATACGGTTTTCCCTTTAGAAAACTACTTGATTTGTCTTTAATTGTGTGCAGGTTGGAGCTTAAAGGTAACAAATATGTCTTAGGAGAATTTCTGGAATTTAAAGGAAAGGAAGAAGATATCACAGCTTTGAGAAACATCAAGAGATCAAAAGTGGGTCGTCTTGTTGTCCAAAAGACAAGCATGTTGGGACTGGGTAATTGCTCAAATTTCTTGTTTTAATTTTTATGATCATTTTAATTCTATAGGGAAGGTATTGTGCAAATATGAAACTGTGTTGCAACTTGGAGGTTATGATTCCAAATCACAAAAACTCTGCCCTTGCAAGTGAAGGGACTGTTGTTGCATTATATGACTTCTATTAGAGCCTGCAATGCAAGAAGTCTCCTGTTTTGAAAATTCTTTTAAATGAAAATCTTCAATTTCTGTGAAGGAACCTCAGGCATATTCATAAATTTTCTTTAATTGGAAAGCATTTTTTTTTTTTTTTGAAAGGGTTTTGCTTAAATGAATCATTAATTTATGGTTTTTAACATTTATATTTTACTTTTGACTTATCTATTCAAAATTCCGCGATTAATTGCAGCTAAATCAAAGCTTCAAGTTTTGTACTCTCCTCGAGATTATCGAAGCAAAGGTGCTTCAGGTTCCGAGTGGAAAGAAGTGACAGTAAGGTCAAGCACTGAGGTCTTATTTCAGCCAGAGGACAGCAAAAAAGTCCGCAAATTCAAGCTTTCTTCAATCATCTCCATGACGCTAAGTGCCTGAAGATATTTCTACTGAATGTTTACCTTCATTTCCGAAATCGAAGGAGGTATCTGAAGGCTTGTTATATGTATAGTGTGGGCTGGTGGGGTTATTATAATAATCTAGCTCATATCAGATTAATTTTCTTAAGAGACGAGATTCAAAATATAGCAATTTATTATTTATAATTAGTTTCAATAATACCTGACATCAATCCTTTGCTAGTATCTGTT
The DNA here is from genome assembly GCF_041381405.1 of Jatropha curcas. Lineage (NCBI taxonomy): Eukaryota > Viridiplantae > Streptophyta > Magnoliopsida > Malpighiales > Euphorbiaceae > Jatropha > Jatropha curcas. The sequence goes on along the minus strand of NC_143152.1, from coordinate 29,129,560 downwards.
ACAGTGTTACTAAAACAGTGAAGAAAACAAAAAATGAAAGGAAGAAATATGTTTTTCTTCTTCACTTGTAGGAAGTCCACTTATCCTGGACCCAATCCTGATGAGGCCTCAAACAAGAAACATGGTACTCCATATGGTCACCAGTTGTCGGAAAGTAGACAGAGTAACAGCACCCTGTTTTGCCAGTAATCGTGCCAAACCACCATCCATCATTATCAAAAACCTCAACCAACTCATCCACCAAATACCCTCGCTCGTTCACTACTGGCGGAGGGAGTGGCCGGACTTCATCATGCCGGACCTTCTCTACCAGAGGCTTGTTCTCGTTCTTCTCCTCTACCAGATTCTTGTACTCAACTTCATAGAACACTTGTTTGTTGTCATAAATGGGGTTGAGGATAGTTGCTTCATAGAAAGAGCCAACGAAACCTTCTTCCTTGCTGCATACTTCTACCTTCTGATTTTTAAGAAACTTCATTTTTTGCACAGAAAAATAAAATTCTCTGAAGAATGTGATCATATTGGTTTCTTGAACTTGAATTGTATATATAGTAGTAGGTCGGTTCGTTCCTTTCCTAGTTGTATTTGGAATTGAAAGAGGAGGTTTATGTATTTTATTTTTATGGTTGTTAATTCTTAATCTCTCCAAATCCTCGTAGGATTTAGAATTCAATATTACATGCACGATGTCGGTTTCCCTGTCTTTCCTCCTATTAAACGGAATCGTTCATTTTGATAATTGATAATTCTTATTATTTTAGACTACGCAAAATAAGATCATCAGATTAATATATTTATTTAAAAAGCAAATACTGTAATTAAAAAATAAGTACTACTATTCCATGAAATTATTTTCTCCATGTAAAAAAATTGAATCATTTCATACATACTGGTATCCACAGCATTGCAAACATACAGATAAACCGCAATTTGTACAGTTACAAGCCATGTTGACAGCTCTCACAGTCAAGAACAGTTCAGAGATCAAATTAAATCAAATGATTCAATGTAGTTGAAGCTCACTATCAAAATCCACCATCAGTTTATTCAGTTTCTTGTTGCTTATCCTCTGTTGATGTACTCTTGTATCTTCAAAGCTGCACCACAAAAAGCGTTTATATAATCAATAATTGAGTAATGTATACAAAAGTTTATTTTGATAGTTCCTAACAGAAATTCTTTTAAACTAACCTTTGAGGAACCGAAGATTCGGAGGGTGGCACTAGGATGTGTGCAAGCTTAATAGCTTCTTCATTGCAGTTGATGACATTGTTAAAGCATAAATACCTTCCGTATGATGAAATGTCTTCAAAAACACAAATATGCGCATCCACATTGAAACTGAGATCAACTGTAACAAATACTCCATATTCATACATCTCAGCTGCTCCTTTTAAATAAGGGTTTGTGATTGTCAAATCAGGACTCATCAGGAGCCCTGCGTTTATGCTCACCATATTTATTCCCCGGTCCATTGCTAGCGCCCAAGCCGTCTTCTCTGCTAGTGTCTTTGACATTGCATGCCATAGCTGCATAAAAACGAGTCAATCTTGTCAATCCAAATACATCTATCCGATAATTACTTGCAGAATTGCAAGTAATGCAAAAAAAAAGGTGAAATCTTTCTTAAAAATAAAATTTAATAACCTAGATTCAACATTTTCACATAATATATATATATATATATATATTTTTTTTAACAGCAACTCAAGAAACAATATAAATATATATAAACACAGTATGTACCTTGAACTTGCGGCAGAAATTTATGTCACTCCAATTTCTCTCATCCATATCATCAGGAGTCTTATTGTGATTGTTACTCCATATAACTGCTGTAGCAGAGGAGGTGAAGACAACTTTGTTTATGGTTTCTGTTTGTGCACATGCTTCTAAGACATTATGCGCTGCTCTTACCTCTACATCCGCCATAAATTCCTGCACCAAGCATTGTTATTCAAATTATTAAGGCATATCTTGAACACAATTTAAATGAATGTGAGAGAAAGGACACAAAATTACTACAGTATCCATTATCTGACAAGTTTTCATATTAAAGAAGATTTATCTGTCAAAACAAAAGGAATTGTCATTCTAATATCAACCTGCTTCTGGGGGCAGGAAGAGGAATAGGAAAGATTAAAAACACAAAAAGAAAAAGAACAAAAGATTTTATCAAGAAAGTGGATAGCATCTCAATTTTAGTGCTTCAAAAGGCCTCTGTTGCTTGCTAAATGTAAAATAACTTCTCTCTTTTCTTTAATTTCTCTTTTATAATTACTTTGGTATTAACATAACCAAGTAATGTAAGTTTTTTTGAAGGGATCAAACACCCAACACACACACAAATATGCCTTGGACATTTTAGTCTATACCATAACTAAGTATTTAGAATATATGAATAGCTATTTATGAATGAATTAATGACATACATCATAATTGGGCTGATCTGATGGAGGTTCAAAGGAATAGAACAAGCCATAACATCCCTTTAGTGCATCCATTATGCTTTGATAATCAAAAGGGTCAGAGTAGAAAACCCTCAATTTCTTGCTATTGCGGGATAATTCTTCAAAATATTTCAAGTTGCCTGCAAATTCATGCATCCACAACAGTCACACAATAAAATAAGCATCCTATATACATATTAAAAAATGCCAGGGACAAAGAAAAAGATAAAATAATTAGACAACCAATAGATGGAATAAACAATCATTACTGGAAATTGATGAAGCCTACCTGTGGTTTCTTCCATTGAATTTCTCCAACTATTTAGCACATGATGTAAATATTAAAAAAGTGCATGCATGTATATGATTTATATATGTATATATAGATTCTGCCATTTTTTTGCATTACCCCTCAAGCTCATCACTACTATTCTACTCCATGTACAGTATCATGATAATTCCACAAAAAAATATAATAACTTTGCCAACTAATTCCATTAGTTAAAAATTTGATGATCTAAAGAATCTTGGGAAGCTTAAAAATGTCATCAAATTAAAACACATTGGAGAAATTTCAAAGCCCGAATTTGAACATTATAGTGAACATATAAGAAAAATTAGGGCAAAATTAAACAAGTAATTTTATTCCAAGAACGTAAGAAACCCAGAACCAGAAGCAACAAAAGAAAGCAATAAATAGTAAAAAGACAAACCATGATTTTGTACAGCAGCATGAACAGTGTAGCCTCTGTGCAGGAGCCTGAGCACAAGATTTGTGCCTAAACACCCAGAAGCATCCATTACACAAATAGTCTTTGAAGATTCATTGAAAGAAGCAGCTGGAGCCATTATAGCAAAGAAAGAAAATTTTCTTCGTAGGCAAAAACAAGAGAGAAAGCAATTGAAGCAAGAAACAAACTCCACAAATGGAAATGAACGAAAAGCAAAATGTCAATGTCTAAGTGCTTGGAAGAAGGAAACGCATACACCCATATATACAGAGAGAGAGAGCATTGAAGGGGTTGGTTAGTATATAGTTGGGAAGGTGTGGGACAATTAATGCCAAGACAGAAATTAGAGTTCGAAAAAGAAGAGGGGTGGCATTAAAATTTTGGTCGGTTCATGTCTGGCAATTGGTAGTAAGTGAGCGTGTGTATTCTTTTATCATTTATATCGAGAGAGAGAGACAGAGAGTGTATAACTGTGCAAGTGACAATGAAAAACACTTTTTTATATGAAAATATAAAACAAAATGCAAACACTCCATCCCTAACTTACTGGTAGGAAAAAAAATAATAATATAACTAAGTAGTATACATATAATGGGAATTATTTGTGCAAGCTGGACCCGTTGATTAAGGTTGAAGAAAAGCAATTAATAAAGTAGGAGAAGAAGAAGAAGAAGAAGAAAGGAAGGATAAGGTCAAACTCTGTGGTCTTTCAATTCAGCCGTTGACTTTATTATTAAATTAAAAAAAGAAAAAAGAAAGAAAGAAAGAAAGAAGCCAAAAGATTTCTCCGTTTCTTTCACTGAATCATGAGTTTTGTATTCTTTTCCTTATCTTTATGTGTTTGTTCTTCCAAGATTTTCAGGGCCGGCTCTCTGATGGAACAGATCCAATATAAAAGAGTTTCATTAGGAATTGGAATTGTTCCTAAATTGAAATTAAATTGATAGACATGGATATTGATATTGTTTCTGATATAATAAAAATTTGATAAATTTTTTTATTAAAATCAGAAATCATTTAAAACATATTGAAATTAATAAACTTTATGACTAAACCATATTTTTCATCTTGAATTTTTTTGAATTATTTTAATTTCACTCTTAAATGATATTTGTCTTTAGGGTAATTTGAATTGCACCTTTTATTTTAATTATATTCTAATTTTAAAATTGAACTTAATTAATTTGCCTAAAGCCCTAACATAGGAGAACGTAAAAAAAAAAAAAAAAAAAAAAAAAAAAAAAAAAAAAAAACGAGTTTAGCCTTGTATAATAAAGGGTTTTAAGGTGAAAAAAGAATAAAATTTTTTTTGTACGTGATTTAATACGGATAAATTATTGATTTTTTTTAGTTAAAGACTTCAAATCTTTGAATTAGAAAAATAATTTTATCATTGGTGGTTTGAATTTCAAAAATGTATACGTATTATAATAATTAAATCAATATCATTTTTTGATTACATTTTCAAATGATAATGTCACATTCTATTATTTACCTCCAATGGCTATTTCAGCTGTATGTATTGCAAAAAGGTTTGACTACTTGAAAGTTGTAAAATCATTTTCTTAGATTTTATGATTGGTCAATAAATTATTTTTTGAAAACAAATGGAGCCTCAAAGTTTTTAAGGCAACATATTTTACACTCCCTTCATCCCATTTTATTTGTATATTTTGACAAAACATGCATATTAAGAATTCAATCAACAAAAATTATTTTGCATTTTTTTGTGCTTAACTCCTTAAGATATTAATAAAAGTCTTTCATTTAACGAAGATAATAAAAATTATCATGAGAAAAATAATTATTTACATATCAAAATTTAGAAATCTTGCAAATATTTTAGAACATCCAAAAAATGAATAACAAGCAAACAAAATGGGACAGAGGAAGTATATTAATGCTCCGTTTAGCATAAATTAAGTCAAAATGTGAAAGTCATTTGTAAATAAATTTTTTATGTTTGAAAAATATTCAAAATTGATAATTCATTTATTTCTATTTCTAAAACTCCGTTAGTATAATAACTTTAGAATGCTAGGAGCATGAAAAATTTTATCATAAAATTTTATGTTATATAAGTTTATGGAATTTATTTAGAAATTTCATTTTTTTTTATAAAGTTTGGTTTGATTATATTCAAATTCATATTTAAATTTAGAATTTAATTCTTCATTTGAAAATTTTAGATTTATAAATAAATTCCACAAAATTTTATGAAATTCGTTTTTTTCCAAACTGAGTAAAAATCAAAATTTTCCTATCCTAGCTATATTGATGGAATTAAAAATTTTAGTCAATAAAGGCCACTAAGTATATTTTGCCGGCTTAACTAATTAGTAACAACAATTAGATAAGTAGTTGATTTTTATTTGAAATTATTATCAATTATTAGATTGATTTATATTTGAGATTTAGCCCATTAAACTATCTAATCATTCTGTCAAAGAAAAACTATTATTTTTATTGTCAAATACTTTAAAAATAATTATTATCTATTTTTATTTGAGTTTTCACATTTAATATAATGTCGGGTTATACAATAGGGAGCCTAACAACCTTGGTCGAGAGCAATCAAATCTGAAACTTCTTTTTCCTTACATAAGTAAGAAAACCAATCAGACCACCACCGATTTATATCTTTCACATTTACTATAGAATTATCTAGCCCTTCGTTTATTAGCAAAATGTGTTTTTTTGACAGAAAATGCTATATAATTTAACAAGACAAAACATTAAATATGAATTAATGAATTTTGATGAAAATGGAAGGATTAAATAGTTAATTTTCCTATGTATAGACTCATGGTAATCTAATTTGAGGTAGAGAAATTTTGATGGAGAAAGGGAGGTGACATTTTATAAGAGCTTTAAAAGTTCAAGCTGGACCACACGCAATTTGCCAAATTGTTGCAGTTAGCTTCTTTTCTTTTATCACACGAATTAATATATATATATATATATATATATATATATATATATATATATATATATATATGTTTGGCTTAATAATAAAAATATATTTTGATTTCTGCTTTTCTTTAAAAATTATTATAAATTTTTTATTTCGTCAAATTTATTTATTACGTTTTAAATTTTATAGTGAATTTAATTTCAATAAAAATTAAAAACAAATTCAAATTCTATCACATTAATAGATTCAATTTTAATATCACCTTATAACATTAAAATAAGATAAAATTTGTAATACAATTATGAGAGATATATAAAATTGAAGTTTTTTTTTAAAAAAAAATCATTAAGCCAATATATTTGAAGGTGTTTCTAGAAATTTATTTGGTGGTAGATGGAATAAAATCAAGCCTATGAAATTAGTTCGATTGAATTCATATCTATTTAGCCGACAAAATGAAAGGATGGGATTGAGGAGTCTCTGGCTTATGCCATCGCCATTTGCCAGCCACAGCCACCTATTTCAGGCCATCTTTAGTAGTTGGTGCCCAATGGGTCCTGTGAGTTAGGAATGCACATTATTATTTAGTTTAGACCAAAGAAACCGAATTCCTTTACTTCAAAATTTTGCTTGTTAGGCTAAATCACCAAAATTTTTTAGATTTTGGTTTTAATTTTGTCAAGTGATACCTTAGACTTTGTTTTTTACTGTCAATTACGACATTCATTGAGAATCCATTAGTTTATTACTTATTTGGGGTTAGTTAGTTCCGCAACACGTCAATTGCTTATTTAGGATTTAGTTGGTCTCACAACACGCCAGCTTGTATCCACGTAGACCCGGCCACGTTATGGTTTTCGGAACAAGTTTTAGCGACTTCGGTCTCCACTATTGTAGTTGAACAAGTTTTTTGTCAAGGAGGAAAAATATTTGATGAAACATGATCTAGTATGATACCCGATTCATTAGAAGTATAATCATGCATGTATGATTGGAGCAAGGCCGAATTAAGAGCACAAGAGAATATCAAAGAAAATGAAGATTTATATGATCTTTACGATAGGTCGTCAACATGAACATTAACTGGCGGTGGAAATAGCGATTAAGGTAAAAGGGGTGAAATTAGTTTTAAGGTAAATAAAAATTACGTGAGCTTTGATTTCTCTAAACCCCAATAGGATACATAGGCAACTTAATTTTGAAAAAAAAATTAAGTTCAAGCCCTTTTAAAAAAATAATAATAATAAGTTGCAACTTTTTTAAACAAAAAATAAATTAAGTTGAAGACTTTTTTTCTTAAAAAAAAAATTAAGTTCAAGCATTTTTTAATTTTTTTAAGGGGTAATTTTTTTTTTTTTTTTTTTACAAATTATTTCACAAATTTTTAAATTTTAAATTTTGAAGAAAAATGTTCTCTACTTTTTAATTTTACAATTATGCGATTCGCTGGAAAACCGGTTAGAGAACCGGATGGAACCATCGGTTTTAGAACTGTTAAGGAACCGGACCTACAACTGTAACCATTCGGTTCCAAACTGTAACCGGAATCGTCAATTTCCGATTCGGTTTCAGAACCGTGACCACCCTACATCCACGTGGTTATTCTTTAGACCGCTCATCCTTGCTTTTAGAATATCTAAATTAGAAGATTTGCATTGTTGAGACTTGAGAGAGTGAGAATGTTGTAATTGAGAAGTGCAAGTGGTGATAAGGAAAATAGTGTTGGGGATGCCACAAATAAGCTCAAAGGAGGCGGAGGATGAGAAGGAGAAAATTAAGATTTGAAAAATGTGAGAGGAGATTGGGGCAAGAGATTACGTAGAAAGGAGAAAAGATGCCTGATTTTAAATTAAGAAGTTTTTGAATTTGACAATAGAGATTTTGTGGAGCTAGGGGATTAGAGACTTCTTTGATGAGCAACCGAGATAAGGCATTTGTTTCCTAAAATTGGAACTGAGCGCTAGGTAGGAGTAAATTAGGTTTAGGTTAGACTGTTAAATAAATTTTTTCTTTTTTCAAAAGAAAAAATAAATGCTATTCAACCTCTATCATACGAACAAAAATCAGCATACAATGTTATGTTACAAACAGATTGAAAAAAAACTGAAGGATTGAGCTATTCAGAGAATACTCTCCAAATTTCTAGAAATTTACATGGTCAAAATTGCAATGTAACAGTAAGAGCACACTTGTCCAGAACTGTCCTATGGCTGTAATGGAATTGCGGCTATACTTGTGTAAGCTGAACCCTTCACTTTCTTATGTGAGCCATCTCTACCTTTCTTTGATTTCCGTTTCTTGGAATTATTCTTCTCTTTTGACACTTCAGGAGTCTGCTGTTGCTCTTCCTCGGCTTGTTCATCTAAAAGCATGCTGTTATTATCATTTACATTCTTGGATGCATAAGAACTGTCCTTTGGTTCAGCAGTTTGAGCATTTGGCTCGATAACTGACATTCCGTTCAGAGTATAGTCCACCAAAAATGTGCTTCTTACAAGTCGGTCTATCCTGCTGAAGTGCCTCTGAGAATATGGGATAAGACCTTCAAGAAGTTCTCCAATCCCTCTTATCTGAAAGAATAACATCAAAAGATATACACAACATGCACAATTGTAGTTAATGTAGATTGTTCAGGTCAAACTGAAGACCATGTCAATGGTCAACCCAAGCAATTCCTCAGAATGCTTTTTATGATATGACCTTGACTAATAGGAACAAAGGTAAGCTATAGCCAATCACCTCGAGAATCTCAGTTGGAGGAAGAATGTTGAAAACTCGAAAGAGAATATATTGTGCAACATGACAAAGCTTTGGTTTTGTATTCCATTCACGAACATACTCAAAGAGTAGATGAAGTTCTTCCTTGCCAAGCGCATGAAGAGCTTTCTCTACTTGATAGTCAGCTTCCCTCTTCCTGCAGGACATTTGGTTTTGGGCAAATTTTCAAACCCAACCGAATTACTTAATTGAAAAGGTTGTAACAAATCATCTTTTTGTAATTACAATAAAATTTTAACTTAACTTATAATAGCAGGCCAATTTATAATATAGACCAAATTACGCTAGAGAATTCAATCAATTACAGATAATTTATATTCACAACAAAAGAACTCCCCTATCATTTCTTTTAACCTCTCTATCCAAACAAGGTAAAAAAAAATTAATTACTTCAGGAAAACAGTCACACAAACAACTAAAGTTAACCTCTTTGCGTGTTGGTTTATTCGGTTAGTTCAGTTGTCAAAGCAAAAACTGAAGTTTGAAATTTTCAGTACTTTTTCAAACTGAACTGAATTAACTGAACCAACTGATTAAACTGAACCTAATGCTCACCCCTAAATGCATCTATGTTTGAGTTATATCCTTTCTTACCTGCAAAGATCAGCAAATAACTCAAGAAGTTTATGAGGTCTGCGAAGTTCAAATGCTATTTGGATAGCTTTAGTGTAATCAGCATCTAACACAGCATTTTCCAATTCTTGACCTTTTAAAACGCCTTCCTCCTGCACATTTAACAGGGTAGCCATATCCAACAAAATTGTATTATTAATAAACTGAACATGGAAAACATAATTAACAAAAATAAAGAACTCTTGTTTGGGAGATATCCAACATCAATAACATATCAATTCCTTGTTCAACCAATGAGGCAAAGCAAAATGATAAGCTGACGAAAAAATATAGGCTAACAGTTTATTATTAATGGCTACAGGCAATATAAGACAAGGCAGTAGGCACCAACAGATTTGAAGATCATCACCTCTTTACGGAAAGCTTCCTCTTTATCAGAAGCAGTTGAGTCATACCACAGATTGACAACCGCATCCCCGCCACCTGTTGCAAACATTTCTGTCTTTTTCCCAACAGCTAGGGCCCAAACCTGCAAACAAAAATTACATAAGCAATAAAGAGCACAACAAAAGTATTCAATAGTTTAAAGACCAACTCTATGAATTCATTGTGCAAGAAAAACAGAAAAGATCTTCAAACATCCATTTTAAAAAATGTAAAACATCAATTTTCTTTTGATAAAAAGTGATAAAAAAATTTAAATCATTTCAAACTTTTACGTACATGCAAAGTCCTTGGATTGGGAATCTACATGTTTAAGATGAGCAGACAAGACAACCATCCAATTGTTAAAGACTTCTGAATTCAGCCTTTGCCTAAAAGTTTTGATTTAACAATTTGCATCATCCTATTTTACTTTATCTGCCAACTGGGAACATTAGAACATTAGTATTTATTCATTTACTTCTTATTGATGATTTCTCTTAAACACCCATCTAGAGGAAGCTAGCAGGTGCAATGATATAAATCATTCAGTGCACTTATTCCTTAATTTCTGATTAAGCAGTGAGGTGAAAAGTGGATCTAAGCAATAGGTACCAACTATCTGGCAAATTAGCATAATGTCCAGACTTCCCCAAGCCCCCCACCCTTTTCATCCATCTCCCACAGCTAATTTCAGATTCGTTATTATAATCCAGAAAGAAAAAATTTTAAGGAAAAGTCAAAGGTATCAAATTCATTCAAGAGAACCAAATTACTGTTCCTTTAGTTGTACACTGTTGAAGAAAGTTCACAGTAGGACATTACTCTATGAAACAGGATAAGTTTCAGAGTCAACTACGCATTTAGAAGTAGATAGTGTTAAACCTAGGATAAATTTCAGAACTATTCAAACAAATATAAAAAATACTCAGGTTAATATTTGAAAAATATTTAGTAAAAGAAGGCTTATCACCTTGTCCTCGTGTTGATCATATGTGGCAATGCATTCATTTGTTTTTAGAGTCCATAGCTTTACCAAACCATCAGCACCTGAAGTAAATAATCAAGTGAATTAAATATTATTGCAAAGACAATGCAAATACAAATAAAGTCCAATAAGGTAAAGCAAGATTCATTACCACATGAAATAAATTGTGTGCCTCGGGTAAGAAATGATGCTCTTAATACACTTGATGTGTGCCCTTCAAATGTTTTTAAGCAAGACCCATCTGCTATTGCCCATATCTTTATGGTTTTATCCCCAGATGCTGTAATGACACATTGATCAACTGGTGAAAACTCTACAGACCAAATTCCTCTTTTATGCCCTTTAAGTGCAACAACAAATACGAGATCTGGAAGCCTCCATACACAAGCAGTCCGGTCCTGAATGAACAAACAAATCATATTTATAAATTAACGAAAAAAGAAAAACTAGAGAGCCACGAGCAGTGATTGTATGTGCTACGGACCTGTGAACCACTACAAACCAAACTATCATTTGGTGCAACAGCCAGAGAATTTATGTCCTTGTCATGAGCTGCTACAACTGCTTTTGCTTTCAAATTAACGAGATGATCCACATCGTCTGAGACACCATCCAAACTCCATACCTTGATAGTATGATCACTGCAAAAGGATGAATATAAGTTATTCTCGAAATATTTTATCCAAGAAAAAATCAGATAGGAAAAAAAAGGTTTTAGAAGAATTAGAAAGAGAGACTAAGAGGGACAGAGACAGAGAGACATAAGTATGCTCTAATTTTTAATCCCAAAGCAGTGTTATATTCACACACCATACAAATTAAAAAAAGTAGCATTCACATGAAGCAAATTATAAAGCTTCATGTTTCATGAAAGAAACATTTAGAGTGGGGATGAGAAACAGAATACCCAATGTTTAAAACTAAACACTAATTTTGATCCCATAAAGCAAAAGCTAATTTCAAAAGAAAGGCTAACAGTCTCATGCATGAATGAAACAGTGATCATTGGTTTACACAAACATAGGTAATCAAAACCATGGCTTCAAATTCAAAAAATAGCTATTATTAAATTACTGCCTATGTGTACAGGCTTTTTTTGATTGGGTAAATGTTTGTTACATGCATGAAAAGCATCTTTTTTTTTTCTTCTTCTTCTTCTTACTGGCAGATCTAGGTTTCTTTTTCCTCAATATTCCCCTACTCTATTTAGTAGTAATAGGTCAGGTCTTCAATCTTCAAATTCTTTTGTGCTGGTAACCAAAAGTTGATTGATAATAATGAATACAATGCATACGTGGATTCAGCATCTTCCTTTGATGTATATATGCATTTTAGTTAGTGAATATCTTAATTTTCATTAACTCTTTTTTTCAATAGAAATTTCAGTCAACTCCTTGGATCTATATTCAGTTGTTGCATATTGCAACTTTCACAAAGTTAGACAAACGCAAAGCAGCCGGTTTCAACCATTGTGTCTGCAACAATGGCATCATTTGAATTATTTGTGACTTAAATCTATGATCATAACTTTCTAAACAACTGGTTTCTAAGTTCCCGATATTGCTCCTGAGAAGCATTATGCAAAAATACTACAGGGTTAACTGGTAAATGCAGTTGATAGGAAAAGTGTTCACCTGCTACCACTAACAAAGAAATTCTTCCACTTCTTTGAAAATGCAACAGCTCCAACACCTCCCATGTGACCTGTGCCAACACCAATGCAATTTCTGCTTTCTGAATCCCACAACCTTACCTATATTGACAACAGAATCAGAGATGGGAACCAATTTCACCAAAACTTACAGAATAAACAGATAAGAGTTGCAAAAGTATACTGTTAGGAAACAGCTCAATCAAAATTAGCCCATTATAGCACTTTTCTCAAAGCATTATAAAAAAAAAAAAAAAAAAAAAAAAAAAAAATTGCAGGTGGGCTGTTTCCATCCACATTATCAACAGAAAAAAGGACTGGAAACTTACAGTATTGTCCTTACTTCCTGTTACTATAAGCGTCCTTCCAGATTTTGACACACAAGTGTCGAGGCACAATACAATTTCAGAATGACCCGCCAAAACATAGGAGCACGACATAGAATCCAGGTCATATACTCGAATCTGCATTGCAAAAATTGAGACATATATTAGGAATCACAACTTGAGAAAGAAATTCAAAAATCTATAGCATCTCTTGTGGATCTATTTGAGTATTCTCCAAATCATTCTGGTTAGATACAATTTAAGTTGACTTCTTCCAGATATTAGGAATCACAACTTGAGAAAGAAATTCAAAAATTTATAGCATGTCTCGTGGATCAATTTGAGTATTCTCCATATCATTCTGGTTAGATACAATTTAAGTTGACTTCTTCCAGATATAGCCTTTTCCTCAATAAATCAGCACATAAAATGATTTAGGGAATTAGGTTAAAGAAATCGCCAAACATGCTACCTGTTCAAGATTTGTAGCAACAGCAAGAAAATTTTCCTCCTCACCCAAAAACCTCATATCAAGAATCTCCTCATTATACCCAATAAGTCTTTTGTGCAATGCTAACTTGAACTTCTCTTCAGGGTGTTCAACTGGTAAGTAAAATAGAAATTGCTGATCAGCAGTCACACAAAGCAATCCTTGATCTAAAGGAAGGATAGCAGCAGCTGTGAAGCCTCTTTTTGCCTCATCAGTGTCTGACATGACAGTAACATCCGAAGACTTTTGTTCATAAAGGCAAACTGCACTGTCAAACAGACAAATTATAGGACTTAAGTCAAGAACTCACTCAAGTCTAAAGATAGCAAGTAATGTGAAACATATGAATAAATAACAAGGCCAACCAATCTCCAATGCTTGTTACTAATATAGATTTCATACAAATTACTTGAAATAATCTTTGTATTACCGTTCAGAATTCCATATCCGTACAATCCCACGTTCACCGACTGTAATGAAATGAATTGCAGATGATTCATTTTTATTTTTCTCACTCTGCTGATTGTGTGATCCCAGAAATGAGGAAAATTGAGTCCGCGAAGGAATTACACACAGCGCTTCCAGCATCTCATAAGCAGGAATCATCTTCTTGCAGACATTGGCATGAAGGTCCCACAAGATCACCACCTAAAATCATTAAAACCTCAATATTAAGAGAACAACTTCCCCATGCCAATAATGGCATCTACTGGTAGTATCCAGTTGCAGCAGACTAGGGGGAAATTCCCTAATTCAAAATTATGAAACTAGAGCAAGATTAATTTTTTTTTTTTTTTATCCACTCAGATCAAGCTCCACTCACTTGACTTCTTTTATTTTGAAGAGATCTGAGTTCTGTATCAAAGTATCTGTTATACAATTGTTCCACACCATTATTAATTTATTAGGAGAAAGATGCAGGCATGTTTAGCTTTTGACAAGTATATTCCACATCTTTGGGATGGCATCAACCAGAATGTTACCTTATCTCTTCCAACACTGAGTAATGTCCATCCATCTTCAGATACTGCCAAAGAGGTCACTGTTGAAAAATGTTTTTCCAATGTTGCTATGCACTTCTTGGCTAGAAGATCCCAAACTCGTACAGTGGTATCATCACTTCCAGAGAAAAGCTATTAAATTAAAAACACCTTGAAAGATAAATAAATGACCGAGAAAAGGGGATCAATACAACTAGCAGTTCAATAAAACACAATCATTTTCTGGAGTTATCAGCAATGTGTAGTGAATGTTGTCAGCACCTCTAAAAATTAACTCTTTGTTCTAGACAATCACCCTGTTTATATCATATTTAAGGGACCTAACAAGAGCAATTACTACAGTTCATATATTCAACCAAATCAAATTGAACAGGAATTAATACAAGCTGCCCAACCTATTGAGCATCAATTATAATTACAAAATATCGAAAGATACCAAAAAAGTATCTTATGGATAATCTAAAATGGATCATCAACAATTTTGTAGAGAAAAACTATAGAAAGATACCAAAATACCTAGGCTTAACCCATTGAGCATCGATTGGCCAGAAGATATATACATCCAAGAATATTAAGTATCTTATTATCAATTATAATTACCACATTTTCTTGGTTTCTTCACTCTTTTTTCCCTCAAGAAACACATCCCTAAGCACAAGTATTGGCTACTGTTATCCAAACCAAAATAGCTTAACTCTCTTATTTCTCTCACAAGCCTTCATGGCTGAGCTTTTCAGCAGGTTTACTCTTTCAGCAAGATCTCATTTCCGCAATGTAATTGTTCATAAATGCGTATTCAGCACTTTCTTCTCTAGCAAGATATTGCAGGGAATTTTTATATTATCGCAAGCTGATTCTAGTACATAATCCATTTCAGGATTGTGTGTCCAAACAATCCAGTTGTAAGTTCTACTACTTTCTCCTGATAGTATACTTCAAAATCAATATTCATTTTGACAAGCTCATTCAAAAAAAAGTACTTGCAAGATAAAATGTAATGAGTCCAATATAGAATAGTAAGAATCATAATAAGAGTGTAAGAAACCTTTCAGCTTGAAGCTTTGAAACTTACAAGCATTCTGTTTGTATCAGGATGAAACGTGATACTTGTCACAACCCCTTTATGGCCTTTGAAGTAATGAGTGCAGAATCCACCATCAACATCCCAAACAAGGACTTTCCTATCAGCTCCTGCAGTTGCAAGTAATCCTCCAGACCCATGGCAAGCCATTCCCATTACGGGACCATCGTGCCCCTGTTCAATGTACATATTTGTTCAAATATCAGTTCTCTTTATGTCAAAGCGTCTAATTTTACTTACTTTTGTCATTATCAAAACTTCCATTTCCTCACTCACATATTGCAGGCATTTCATCAATTAACCTATCCAATATGAAAATCACAGAATGATCTATTCCTACTTTGCCACTTAATTAACCGCAAATTAATCCTTACAATTTTTAGCTCAAAATAAGGAAAATTTCCTCTTCCCAACTTATAATAACGATTTTAAACATTAAAAAAAAAAAATCCAACTGATATTTCTTTGTTTCTACCCAATCTCTAGCAGTTTCATTGACAAGACCAACTTCAATTCCCACTAAAGCTTACCTTCCATGAGCGCACACATTTCATAGTGGTCAAATCCCATACTCTAATTTGCCTGCTGTGGCCGGCAGAAAACAGCAATTTATCATCAGGACCAAGTGCCAGGGCCGTGACAGCCTCCGTGTCACCTTCGATACTGCCCCTTATTGAAGCATTGGCCGAATCCACGATCTTAATGGCTTCTCCACAAGCGCAGGCAATGAAGGAGCCATCAGATGCCACCACGAACGGTCCTCCGGTGTAGAATTGCTGCAACGACGGCACGCTCCGGTAACTCTTCTTGATTTGCATCGACGACATTAAGACTATTCTATTTTGGATACAGAATTGAGTATAGGGATTTGTAGATAGTGATAATTCTTAATGGACTTGAGAGAGAGAGGGAAGAGAGCTAGGGTTTTTGATGGACTGATAAATTGATTTTAGGGTTTAAGCTTGGTAGGAATTGTGTACGGACGATTGTATTTGAGGTTATTACAGCTTCATCCGTAATTTAAGATTGTTCCCACGTGTAAGATCGACGGTCATGATATGATTAATAATTTGAGACGAGCGAAGGAAGTAGGAAGAAAGGACAAGGTATCAGAGAACGCCTTTTGGATATAGAAACTACAGGTCGTTCGGTTGGGGTGGAAGACAAACCAAAAAACTTGAACGACAAGCGTGTTAATGCGACCGAGGCTGCTAATTTAAGGATGGCTGGGGGTCGGTACCCACTTAAAATGCAGTATCCGAATCCGAACTTGATAATAAATTAAATATCTAAATCTATTTAGAATTTTATGTGAATATGTCCGAAGCCTAATTATCAGGAGTAAGCATTAAATGGTTTAAACCTTAAAATCAAACCAATCTGCACCAATTCTTCAATTTTAAATGATTCATCATTTTAAACGGTTGAATTGGTTTGTAGTAATTTAATAAACCGCTTTTAAAACAGTTTGGTTCGATTTTTATTTAATTATACAATTTAAAACGGAATCAAACTCTGTCAATAACAAATTCCAAACATGTAGTTTATTTTACCTTAACAAAATAAATTCACCTTGGAAATACATTCCGTGAACGTGACAACTTTTTTTTGGTTTCATTTCTTATATTTTTAATGTTGTCTTGTATTGAAATAACTTTATTTATTTTATGAATAAGTTATTATTGGTAGGTCATGAACATTAATTACTTACATATAATTTTATTATTTTTATAAATTTAAATTGCAGAAATTGATATTTTATATGTTACAATTTATGTTATCAAATAAATTAGTACTTTTTTGTTAGTCATGAAATTTTTTATTATATTATATTTTATATATATATATATATATATATATATATATATATGAATTCATTATGTTGTTTAATTATAATTAAAATAATTACTAAATTATTTTAATAGTGTCAAATGCAACCATTGCGATTTGGTTTAATTTGATTTCATTGATTATATAGTTTGATTTAGATTGAAAAATATATAAACCATAATTTATAGTTTGATTGGAAAATTATCCAAACTGTGCTTATCCCTTACCAATTATAATTACCCGTTTAAATATCTTAGCATTAAAAATATTTTTATTTTCATTTTTCAAAAATAAAAAGTAAAGTAAAATTATAAATTTATTATTTTGACTTAATAAAAGATATAATAAAAATATTAAATATAATTATAGCATTAATTATAATAAAAATGAGTATATATATAATTTTTCTTTTAAAAAATAATTATTTTAAATAGTTTCTGAACATTTATTAAACGGATAATAGGTAACGGATACCAAGTCTTTAAATTCATATAGAACTGAACATATTATTGATAGTAAAAATACTTCATGAACCTATTTCAAACTTATTTATTCCCTATTTGAATTCACTATAATAGAAACGAATTGGATCGGGTACTTACCGAGTCAAATAAATTTACCATGCCTGCTTATCTGATTGGCATGGGCGCTCGCCCTTCTTTTTTAATTGTCACAAGCCTTATTGAAACTTCACTTTTCACTTGTAAAGGATGCATATTAATATCAATGATTTATATCCGCATAATATATAAATTTGACTTTAAACTTTAACTGATTTTCTTTGTCACTTTCTAATTCCAAGAGGTTCAATACTTATTTTAC
Organism: Jatropha curcas; assembly: GCF_041381405.1. Taxonomy (NCBI): domain Eukaryota; kingdom Viridiplantae; phylum Streptophyta; class Magnoliopsida; order Malpighiales; family Euphorbiaceae; genus Jatropha; species Jatropha curcas. Next base: position 29,111,502 of record NC_143152.1, on the reverse strand, counting down.
ACTTTTATATTTTATTTTGGCAAAAATATAAAGTAACAAATCTAGTTAAGGATTTCATTATAATTAATATCTGTTTGCATTTAATAAATATTAAATTTTTTTATTAAATAGTTTTCATTATATAAAAAAACTTATGAAGTTATAATAAAGCTATTAATAAACAGTATTGTTTAGGTTGTTTGTACTTTTTATCAGTCAGCTGGGGTGCTAAATTCTAATGATGCTGATGCTGATGCTGAACTCCTTGCTATCTTCACAGCCGTTGAGTTGTTTTGGAATTTATATTTTAAAACATTTCTTTTGATTGTGGAATCTGACTCTAGAAATGATTTATGTTGGATTTTTCATAAAAATAAGAAACCATGGAAGTGGTGGGAAAAGTTCAATAAGTTCAAACAAATTGTTTTGCAAATTAATGAAATAAAATTTGTTCATGTTCAAAGAAGTCAAAATCATTTTGCAGATGCACTGGCGAAGAAAGTTGTCGGTGTTGATTTCTCATTTTTGGCTTGGTTTTAATTGACATGATATTTGGATTTATGTTGCGATGTTTGGGTTTATATTGATTTTTACTTTCTATTCGCTCTCTTCTAGTTTTCATCTATTATCTTAAAAGAAGTTCACTAGTTTTCTCTATATATAGGTTTTTTTAATCAATTTTGAGCATTAGATTTTTGGGTGTATTGGGAAAGCTTGCTAGTTTTGGTTTAATTTCGCTCGGTTTTGATAAGTTTTTTTTTTTCCTTTTTATTATTAATCTAATAAAACTGATGATTGGTGACAAAAAAAAAAAGAGTCATTATAAAAATTAATTAAATAATATAATTACATTAATAAATAGAATTAAAATATTAATTTAAATTCACTAAAATTTATTTCATTAAAATTGAATATTCTTATATCTCATTTAATTTGAATATATGAAAATTAAAAAAAAATCAATAACTAATTATATATATCAGTTGAATTACAATACTTTACCTATAATAATTAATTGTGCTAATTAATTATTTCAATTCATTACTCGAGAATTTCAAAAAGAGAGTATAATTTTACCTTTCATCATTTCATCAAAATTACAAGAGTAAAATATTTAAATTAAAGCAACACAAATATAAATTATAATTATTTTCTCAAAAATTAAATTCAATTGAATTAAAAAATAGAAAATTATACAATTTGCACATTGCACGGACAGTAATAATGGAGAATATATTGAGGAATAAATTGAGCAATATTCCCATTTCATATAAAAATTTTGTTTATAGAAAATTAGTAATAATGGAGAATATATTTCAAGGAGAGATAATTTATTAAGTACGGCAACAAGCCTATGGGATAATCCCCATCAATCAAATAAACAATAAACATGCAAGAATATGTTATCACGTTCTTATTCCTTGAGACGAAACGAAATCAAGAATATTTTGACTCAATGGACTGTGTTTTTAGAGATCCACCCAAGACGACAACTCCTGAACGACCGCGTCTTTCTCTACTACCAGCAGTGCGTCATTGTGTCACGAATTGTACAAAGTGTACAATGGGGTAAACTTCATTTTTTGGTGTGCAAACTTGGAGGGTTTGTAGGTAGGACGATGTCCTACGAGGTGCCCTGACGTGACTGCTGAGTTAATATTACCAGCAGTCACTGCTCTCAACCAAAAAATGACTGATTAACAGATGACACAACCGTGTGTCACAGAAGAATTAAATAGACTGGAGGTGTGTTAAATAGTCCCACGGGGGAGTGGACCACATATTAAAGGGTCCCAGTGGAGGAAAAGTCAATTGGACGTGTACCATATGTTGTTATCCAAATGGAAAGCAGATTACGTGTTTTCCATTTAAAAAAGGCGGGAGTTATGAAAGGGGAATATTCCCTTTTATAAGTCACGTGGGAGGAATCAGTTGGAGTGTATTTTTCATAAAGAGAGTGTAAGGTGTGAAGAAGAGTAACTTCCATAGACAGTCTTGTTAAATGGAAGTTTACCAGAAATTACCCATCTCGCTGAGGAACGAAGTCGAGAGGATACTCTTGAGACGCGTCTTGGAAGAGAAAGACGCGGTCGTTCAGGAGTTGTCGTCTTGGGTGGATCTCTACGAACACTCATTTCGTCAGTACGACGAACCAGTCTCCCTGGGTGATGTAGAGAATATCATCAGCAGGGTCGTTAAGTTAGTTACTGGACAGGGTATCTCTTGGAGGATATCAATTAACCCCAGAAACAGAGATTATTTCATATGGGCCAGGCATCTGGGTTTCTATTGGTGTAATCATATATCTAGGAGGAGACTCCTGGTCTCTGCTTCTGGGTTAATTGAAGGGGACGACAGGTGGAATGCAGATACAGAGTTATCTGTAGTACGCAGGGGTTGCCATGTATCTGAGGGTTTTCTGCAGAAGGTGGAGAGGGAGAAGACAGATGATGCTGTACATAAGATCATATGTCTTCGGAGAATTAAATAATTTATGTATTTAATTGGGTTGTCAGTCGTATACCGTTTGTACACTTTGTACAATTCGTGACACAATGACGCACTGCTGGTAGTAGATAAATATTTAAGTACGGACAACGCCCCTCCATAATGATGTTGGGCCTAACCTCAGCCCAACTATTAATTGGGCCTTAAATTTAAATTCAAGGCCCAGAAGGCAGGTTAATATAGAATAATTCTTTTTTCAGTTTAATATATGACGTACTAGTCTCCGAGTCCGCAAGCTCCCCCCTCGACCTATGATTTTCCTATTGTCGTACGACTGACCTCACCTGATAATTTCCTTTTAAATAGAAATTTCATTTCTTTGAATTTATTTCTATAAATACATAAATACAAATACGTATACCAACGGTATACGACTGACAACCCAATTAAATACATAAATTATTTAATTCTCCGAAGACATATGATCTTATGTACAGCATCATCTGTCTTCTGCCTCTCCACCTTCTGCAGAAAACCCTGAGATACATGGCAACCCCTGCGTACTACAGATAACTCTGTATCTGCATTCCACCTGTCGTCTCCTTCAATTAACCCAGAAGCAGAGACCAGGAGTCTCCTCCTAGATATATGATTACACCAATAGAAACCCAGATGCCTGGCCCATATGAAATAATCTCTGTTTCTGGGGTTAATTGATATCCTCCAAGAGATACCCTGTCCAGTAACTAACTTAACGACCCTGCTGATGATATTCTCTACATCACCCAGGGGGACTGGTTCGTCGTACTTCTTCTGTGACACACGGTTGTGTCATCTGTTAATCAGTCATTTTTTGGTTGAGAGCAGTGACTGCTGGGTTAGGCCCAACATCATTATGGAGGGGCGTTGTCCGTACTTAAATATTTATCTACTACCAGCAGTGCGTCATTGTGTCACGAATTGTACAAAGTGTACAATGGGGTAAACTTCATTTTTTGGTGTTCAAATTTGGAGGGTTTGTAGGTAGGACGATGTCCTACGAGGTGCCCTGACGTGACTGCTGAGTTAATATTACCAGCAGTCACTGCTCTCAACCAAAAAATGACTGATTAACAGATGACACAACCGTGTGTCACAGAAGAATTAAATAGACTGGAGGTGTGTTAAATAGTCCCACGGGGGAGTGGACCACATATTAAAGGGTCCCAGTGGAGGAAAAGTCAATTGGACGTGTACCATATGTTGTTATCCAAATGGAAAGCAGATTACGTGTTTTCCATTTAAAAAAGGCGGGAGTTATGAAAGGGGAATATTCCCTTTTATAAGTCACGTGGGAGGAATCAGTTGGAGTGTATCTCCTCATAAAGAGAGTGTAAGGTGTGAGAAGAAGAGTAACTTCCATAGGAAGTCTTGTTAAATGGAAGTTTACCAGAAATTACCCTTCTCGCTGAGGAACGAAGTCGAGAGGATACTCTTGAGACGCGTCTTGGAAGAGAAAGACGCTGTCGTTCAGGAGTTGTCGTCTTGGGTGGATCTCTACGAACACTCATTTCGTCAGTACGACGAACCAGTCCCCCTGGGTGATGTAGAGAATATCATCAGCAGGGTCGTTAAGTTAGTTACTGGACAGGGTATCTCTTGGAGGATATCAATTAACCCCAGAAACAGAGATTATTTCATATGGGCCAGGCATCTGGGTTTCTATTGGTGTAATCATATATCTAGGAGGAGACTCCTGGTCTCTGCTTCTGGGTTAATTGAAGGGGACGACAGGTGGAATGCAGATACAGAGTTATCTGTAGTACGCAGGGGTTGCCATGTATCTGAGGGTTTTCTGCAGAAGGTGGAGAGGGAGAAGACAGATGATGCTGTACATAAGATCATATGTCTTCGGAGAATTAAATAATTTATGTATTTAATTGGGTTGTCAGTCGTATACCGTTGGTATACGTATTTGTATTTATGTATTTATAGAAATAAATTCAAAGAAATGAAATTTCTATTTAAAAGGAAATAATCAGGTGAGGACAGTTGTACGACAATAGGAAAATCATAGGTCGAGGGGGGAGCTTGCGGACTCGGAGACTAGTACGTCATATATTAAACTGAAAAAAGAATTATTCTATATTAACCTGCCTTCTGGGCCTTGAATTTAAATTTAAGGCCCAATTAATAGTTGGGCTGAGGTTAGGCCCAACATCATTATTGAGGGGCGTTGTCCGTACTTAAATATTTATCTACTACCAGCAGTGCGTCATTGTGTCACGAATTGTACAAAGTGTACAATGGGGTAAACTTCATTTTTTGGTGTGCAAACTTGGAGGGTTTGTAGGTAGGACGATGTCCTACGAGGTGCCCTGACGTGACTGCTGAGTTAATATTACCAGCAGTCACTGCTCTCAACCAAAAAATGACTGATTAACAGATGACACAACCGTGTGTCACAGAAGAATTAAATAGACTGGAGGTGTGTTAAATAGTCCCACGGGGGAGTGGACCACATATTAAAGGGTCCCAGTGGAGGAAAAGTCAATTGGACGTGTACCATATGTTGTTATCAAAATGGAAAGCAGATTACGTGTTTTCCATTTAAAAAAGGCGGGAGTTATGAAAGGGGAATATTCCCTTTTATAAGTCACGTGGGAGGAATCAGTTGGAGTGTATTTTTCATAAAGAGAGTGTAAGGTGTGAAGAAGAGTAACTTCCATAGACAGTCTTGTTAAATGGAAGTTTACCAGAAATTACCCATCTCGCTGAGGAACGAAGTCGAGAGGATACTCTTGAGACGCGTCTTGGAAGAGAAAGACGCGGTCGTTCAGGAGTTGTCGTCTTGGGTGGATCTCTACGAACACTCATTTCGTCAGTACGACGAACCAGTCTCCCTGGGTGATGTAGAGAATATCATCAGCAGGGTCGTTAAGTTAGTTACTGGACAGGGTATCTCTTGGAGGATATCAATTAACCCCAGAAACAGAGATTATTTCATATGGGCCAGGCATCTGGGTTTCTATTGGTGTAATCATATATCTAGGAGGAGACTCCTGGTCTCTGCTTCTGGGTTAATTGAAGGGGACGACAGGTGGAATGCAGATACAGAGTTATCTGTAGTACGCAGGGGTTGCCATGTATCTGAGGGTTTTCTGCAGAAGGTGGAGAGGGAGAAGACAGATGATGCTGTACATAAGATCATATGTCTTCGGAGAATTAAATAATTTATGTATTTAATTGGGTTGTCAGTCGTATACCGTTGGTATACGTATTTGTATTTATGTATTTATAGAAATAAATTCAAAGAAATGAAATTTCTATTTAAAAGGAAATAATCAGGTGAGGACAGTTGTACGACAATAGGAAAATCATAGGTCGAGGGGGGAGCTTGCGGACTCGGAGACTAGTACGTCATATATTAAACTGAAAAAAGAATTATTCTATATTAACCTGCCTTCTGGGCCTTGAATTTAAATTTAAGGCCCAATTAATAGTTGGGCTGAGGTTAGGCCCAACATCATTATTGAGGGGCGTTGTCCGTACTTAAATATTTATCTACTACCAGCAGTGCGTCATTGTGTCACGAATTGTACAAAGTGTACAATGGGGTAAACTTCATTTTTTGGTGTGCAAACTTGGAGGGTTTGTAGGTAGGACGATGTCCTACGAGGTGCCCTGACGTGACTGCTGAGTTAATATTACCAGCAGTCACTGCTCTCAACCAAAAAATGACTGATTAACAGATGACACAACCGTGTGTCACAGAAGAATTAAATAGACTGGAGGTGTGTTAAATAGTCCCACGGGGGAGTGGACCACATATTAAAGGGTCCCAGTGGAGGAAAAGTCAATTGGACGTGTACCATATGTTGTTATCCAAATGGAAAGCAGATTACGTGTTTTCCATTTAAAAAAGGCGGGAGTTATGAAAGGGGAACTGATCCCTTTTATAAGTCACGTGACAGGAGGCAGTTGGAGTGTATTTTCCCATAAAGAGAGTGTAAGGTGTGAAGAAGAGTAACTTCCATAGACAGTCTTGTTAAATGGAAGTTTACCAGAAATTACCCTTCTCGCTGAGGAACGAAGTCGAGAGGATACTCTTGAGACGCGTCTTGGAAGAGAAAGACGCTGTCGTTCAGGAGTTGTCGTCTTGGGTGGATCTCTACGAACACTCATTTCGTCAGTACGACGAACCAGTCCCCCTGGGTGATGTAGAGAATATCATCAGCAGGGTCGTTAAGTTAGTTACTGGACAGGGTATCTCTTGGAGGATATCAATTAACCCAGAAGCAGAGACCAGGAGTCTCCTCCTAGATATATAATTACACCAATAGAAACCCAGATGCCTGGCCCATATGAAATAATCTCTGTTTCTGGGGTTAATTGATATCCTCCAAGAGATACCCTGTCCAGTAACTAATTTAACGACCCTGCTGATGATATTCTCCACATCACCCAGAGGGATTGTTTCGTCATACGGACGAAACGAGTGTTCGTAGAGATCCACCCAAGACGACAACTGCTGAACGACCGCGTCTTTCTCTTCCAAGACGCGTCTCAAGAGTATCCTCTCGACTTCGTTCCTCAGCGAGATGGGTAATTTCTGGTAAACTTCCATTTAACAAGACTGTCTATGGAAGTTACTCTTCTTCACACCTTACACTCTCTTTATGGGAAAATACACTCCAACGGTATACGACTGACAACCCAATTAAATACATAAATTATTTAATTCTCCGAAGACATATGATCTTATGTACAGCATCATCTGTCTTCTCCCTCTCCACCTTCTGCAGAAAACCCTCAGATACATGGCAACCCCTGCGTACTACAGATAACTCTGTATCTGCATTCCACCTGTCGTCCCCTTCAATTAACCCAGAAGCAGAGACCAGGAGTCTCCTCCTAGATATATGATTACACCAATAGAAACCCAGATGCCTGGCCCATATGAAATAATCTCTGTTTCTGGGGTTAATTGATATCCTCCAAGAGATACCCTGTCCAGTAACTAACTTAACGACCCTGCTGATGATATTCTCTACATCACCCAGGGAGACTGGTTCGTCGTACTGACGAAATGAGTGTTCGTAGAGATCCACCCAAGACGACAACTCCTGAACGACCGCGTCTTTCTCTTCCAAGACGCGTCTCAAGAGTATCCTCTCGACTTCGTTCCTCAGCGAGATGGGTAATTTCTGGTAAACTTCCATTTAACAAGACTGTCTATGGAAGTTACTCTTCTTCACACCTTACACTCTCTTTATGAAAAATACACTCCAACTGATTCCTCCCACGTGACTTATAAAAGGGAATATTCCCCTTTCATAACTCCCGCCTTTTTTAAATGGAAAACACGTAATCTGCTTTCCATTTGGATAACAACATATGGTACACGTCCAATTGACTTTTCCTCCACTGGGACCCTTTAATATGTGGTCCACTCCCCCGTGGGACTATTTAACACACCTCCAGTCTATTTAATTCTTCTGTGACACACGGTTGTGTCATCTGTTAATCAGTCATTTTTTGGTTGAGAGCAGTGACTGCTGGTAATATTAACTCAGCAGTCACGTCAGGGCACCTCGTAGGACATCGTCCTACCTACAAACCCTCCAAGTTTGCACACCAAAAAATGAAGTTTACCCCATTGTACACTTTGTACAATTCGTGACACAATGACGCACTGCTGGTAGTAGATAAATATTTAAGTACGGACAACGCCCCTCAATAATGATGTTGGGCCTAACCTCAGCCCAACTATTAATTGGGCCTTAAATTTAAATTCAAGGCCCAGAAGGCAGGTTAATATAGAATAATTCTTTTTTCAGTTTAATATATGACGTACTAGTCTCCGAGTCCGCAAGCTCCCCCCTCGACCTATGATTTTCCTATTGTCGTACAACTGTCCTCACCTGATTATTTCCTTTTAAATAGAAATTTCATTTCTTTGAATTTATTTCTATAAATACATAAATACAAATACGTATACCAACGGTATACGACTGACAACCCAATTAAATACATAAATTATTTAATTCTCCGAAGACATATGATCTTATGTACAGCATCATCTGTCTTCTCCCTCTCCACCTTCTGCAGAAAACCCTCAGATACATGGCAACCCCTGCGTACTACAGATAACTCTGTATCTGCATTCCACCTGTCGTCCCCTTCAATTAACCCAGAAGCAGAGACCAGGAGTCTCCTCCTAGATATATGATTACACCAATAGAAACCCAGATGCCTGGCCCATATGAAATAATCTCTGTTTCTGGGGTTAATTGATATCCTCCAAGAGATACCCTGTCCAGTAACTAACTTAACGACCCTGCTGATGATATTCTCTACATCACCCAGGGAGACTGGTTCGTCGTACTGACGAAATGAGTGTTCGTAGAGATCCACCCAAGACGACAACTCCTGAACGACTGCGTCTTTCTCTTCCAAGACGCGTCTCAAGAGTATCCTCTCGACTTCGTTCCTCAGCGAGATGGGTAATTTCTGGTAAACTTCCATTTAACAAGACTGTCTATGGAAGTTACTCTTCTTCACACCTTACACTCTCTTTATGAAAAATACACTCCAACTGATTCCTCCCACGTGACTTATAAAAGGGAATATTCCCCTTTCATAACTCCCGCCTTTTTTAAATGGAAAACACGTAATCTGCTTTCCATTTGGATAACAACATATGGTACACGTCCAATTGACTTTTCCTCCACTGGGACCCTTTAATATGTGGTCCACTCCCCCGTGGGACTATTTAACACACCTCCAGTCTATTTAATTCTTCTGTGACACACGGTTGTGTCATCTGTTAATCAGTCATTTTTTGGTTGAGAGCAGTGACTGCTGGTAATATTAACTCAGCAGTCACGTCAGGGCACCTCGTAGGACATCGTCCTACCTACAAACCCTCCAAGTTTGCACACCAAAAAATGAAGTTTACCCCATTGTACACTTTGTACAATTCGTGACACAATGACGCACTGCTGGTAGTAGATAAATATTTAAGTACGGACAACGCCCCTCAATAATGATGTTGGGCCTAACCTCAGCCCAACTATTAATTGGGCCTTAAATTTAAATTCAAGGCCCAGAAGGCAGGTTAATATAGAATAATTCTTTTTTCAGTTTAATATATGACGTACTAGTCTCCGAGTCCGCAAGCTCCCCCCTCGACCTATGATTTTCCTATTGTCGTACAACTGTCCTCACCTGATTATTTCCTTTTAAATAGAAATTTAATTTCTTTGAATTTATTTCTATAAATACATAAATACAAATACGTATACCAACGGTATACGACTGACAACCCAATTAAATACATAAATTATTTAATTCTCCGAAGACATATGATCTTATGTACAGCATCATCTGTCTTCTGCCTCTCCACCTTCTGCAGAAAACCCTGAGATACATGGCAACCCCTGCGTACTACAGATAACTCTGTATCTGAATTCCACCTGTCGTCCCCTTCAATTAACCCAGAAGCAGAGACCAGGAGTCTCCTCCTAGATATATGATTACACCAATAGAAACCCAGATGCCTGGCCCATATGAAATAATCTCTGTTTCTGGGGTTAATTGATATCCTCCAAGAGATACCCTGTCCAGTAACTAACTTAACGACCCTGCTGATGATATTCTCTACATCACCCAGGGAGACTGGTTCGTCGTACTGACGAAATGAGTGTTCGTAGAGATCCACCCAAGACGACAACTCCTGAACGACCGCGTCTTTCTCTTCCAAGACGCGTCTCAAGAGTATCCTCTCGACTTCGTTCCTCAGCGAGATGGGTAATTTCTGGTAAACTTCCATTTAACAAGACTGTCTATGGAAGTTACTCTTCTTCACACCTTACACTCTCTTTATGAAAAATACACTCCAACTGATTCCTCCCACGTGACTTATAAAAGGGAATATTCCCCTTTCATAACTCCCGCCTTTTTTAAATGGAAAACACGTAATCTGCTTTCCATTTTGATAACAACATATGGTACACGTCCAATTGACTTTTCCTCCACTGGGGAGAAGAAGAAGAACTTCCATAGGAAGTCTTGTTAAATGGAAGTTTACCAGAAATTACCCATCTCGCTGAGGAACGAAGTCGAGAGGATACTCTTGAGACGCGTCTTGGAAGAGAAAGACGCTGTCGTTCAGCAGTTGTCGTCTTGGGTGGATCTCTACGAACACTCATTTCGTCAGTACGACGAACCAGTCCCCCTGGGTGATGTAGAGAATATCATCAGCAGGGTCGTTAAGTTAGTTACTGGACAGGGTATCTCTTGGAGGATATCAATTAACCCCAGAAACAGAGATTATTTCATATGGGCCAGGCATCTGGGTTTCTATTGGTGTAATCATATATCTAGGAGGAGACTCCTGGTCTCTGCTTCTGGGTTAATTGAAGGGGACGACAGGTGGAATGCAGATACAGATTTATCTGTAGTACGCAGGGGTTGCCATGTATCTGAGGGTTTTCTGCAGAAGGTGGAGAGGCAGAAGACAGATGATGCTGTACATAAGATCATATGTCTTCGGAGAATTAAATAATTTATGTATTTAATTGGGTTGTCAGTCGTATACCGTTGGTATACGTATTTGTATTTATGTATTTATAGAAATAAATTCAAAGAAATGAAATTTCTATTTAAAAGAAATTACCCATCTCGCTGAGGAACGAAGTCGAGAGGATACTCTTGAGACGCGTCTTGGAAGAGAAAGACGCGGTCGTTCAGGAGTTGTCGTCTTGGGTGGATCTCTACGAACACTCATTTCGTCAGTACGACGAACCAGTCTCCCTGGGTGATGTAGAGAATATCATCAGCAGGGTCGTTAAGTTAGTTACTGGACAGGGTATCTCTTGGAGGATATCAATTAACCCCAGAAACAGAGATTATTTCATATGGGCCAGGCATCTGGGTTTCTATTGGTGTAATCATATATCTAGGAGGAGACTCCTGGTCTCTGCTTCTGGGTTAATTGAAGGGGACGACAGGTGGAATGCAGATACAGAGTTATCTGCAATTAACCCCAGAAACAGAGATTATTTCATATGGGCCAGGCATCTGGGTTTCTATTGGTGTAATCATATATCTAGGAGGAGACTCCTGGTCTCTGCTTCTGGGTTAATTGAAGGGGACGACAGGTGGAATGCAGATACAGAGTTATCTGTAGTACGCAGGGGTTGCCATGTATCTGAGGGTTTTCTGCAGAAGGTGGAGAGGGAGAAGACAGATGATGCTGTACATAAGATCATATGTCTTCGGAGAATTAAATAATTTATGTATTTAATTGGGTTGTCAGTCGTATACCGTTGGTATACGTATTTGCTATGTTGTTATCCAAATGGAAAGCAGATTACGTGTTTTCCATTTAAAAAAGGCGGGAGTTATGAAAGGGGAATATTCCCTTTTATAAGTCACGTGGGAGGAATCAGTTGGAGTGTATTTTTCATAAAGAGAGTGTAAGGTGTGAAGAAGAGTAACTTCCATAGACAGTCTTGTTAAATGGAAGTTTACCAGAAATTACCCATCTCGCTGAGGAACGAAGTCGAGAGGATACTCTTGAGACACGTCTTGGAAGAGAAAGACGCGGTCGTTCAGGAGTTGTCGTCTTGGGTGGATCTCTACGAACACTCATTTCGTCAGTACGACGAACCAGTCTCCCTGGGTGATGTAGAGAATATCATCAGCAGGGTCGTTAAGTTAGTTACTGGACAGGGTATCTCTTGGAGGATATCAATTAACCCCAGAAACAGAGATTATTTCATATGGGCCAGGCATCTGGGTTTCTATTGGTGTAATCATATATCTAGGAGGAGACTCCTGGTCTCTGCTTCTGGGTTAATTGAAGGGGACGACAGGTGGAATGCAGATACAGAGTTATCTGTAGTACGCAGGGGTTGCCATGTATCTGAGGGTTTTCTGCAGAAGGTGGAGAGGGAGAAGACAGATGATGCTGTACATAAGATCATATGTCTTCGGAGAATTAAATAATTTATGTATTTAATTGGGTTGTCAGTCGTATACCGTTGGTATACGTATTTGTATTTATGTATTTATAGAAATAAATTCAAAGAAATGAAATTTCTATTTAAAAGGAAATTATCAGGTGAGGTCAGTCGTACGACAATAGGAAAATCATAGGTCGAGGGGTTTATTTCATTAAAATTGAATATTCTTATATCTCATTTAATTTGAATATATGAAAATTAAAAAAAAATCAATAACTAATTATATATATCAGTTGAATTACAATACTTTACCTATAATAATTAATTGTGCTAATTAATTATTTCAATTCATTACTCGAGAATTTCAAAAAGAGAGTATAATTTTACCTTTCATCATTTCATCAAAATTACAAGAGTAAAATATTTAAATTAAAGCAACACAAATATAAATTATAATTATTTTCTCAAAAATTAAATTCAATTGAATTAAAAAATAGAAAATTATACAATTTGCACATTGCACGGACAGTAATAATGGAGAATATATTGAGGAATAAATTGAGCAATATTCCCATTTCATATAAAAATTTTGTTTATAGAAAATTAGTAATAATGGAGAATATATTTCAAGGAGAGATAATTTATTAAGTACGGCAACAAGCCTATGGGATAATCCCCATCAATCAAATAAACAATAAACATGCAAGAATATGTTATCACGTTCTTATTCCTTGAGACGAAACGAAATCAAGAATATTTTGACTCAATGGACTGTGTTTTTAGAAGGTAAATAGAATAATAGAATAGCATAAAGCAAAGAGAAGAAGAGCAACGTTTCGTTTGACCGTTTCTAGCCGTTCATTTATATTGCACGTGCAGCTTTCATTCGTGGTTTTCTAATGAGTGCGCGTAGTTTTTGTCCCCACTCACTACCGTTACAGAATCGAACGCGGGTTCCTTCTTATCCCCCCCCCTTTATTCCTCAAATAGCTATGCTGCGTTTGGGGGATGGAGAAAGTAAAAGAAGGATGTAAAAAAAATAATATTATTTATTTTACTCCTTTATTTTGCATTTTTTTATTTGAATTGGTGTGGAGAAAGAGTATAAAATAATTTTATTTTTATTATCATGTATATAGATAGTAACTGTTCACGCTTTATTTGTCATTTTAACTCCATCTTCAAAGAAAACTATACAATAGCAAATGAGTTTATTTTACACTCTTTATGAATTTATTCAATAAAATAAATTATTTTGATAGCTGTTATATATTTTAATAGTATTTAACTGTTTTATAAGAAAACATAAAAGCTATATATTATATGCCTAAATTTATATAAGACGCTATTTTAGTCTTTAAAAACTAATCTAAATGATATATTATCTTTATTCCATAATACTTATTACATTTAAAATTTCACATTTTTTGAGAAAATCATTAAATTTGTCTAAGTTATAATAAATTATTGAGTAAATTGACTATATTACATTAATTTAATACTAATTCTCTAAGAAAATTATTAAATTAAAATAATAATTATTGGTAATATACAAAAGGTAAACGTGGAAAAAATATTTATTACTCCTTGAAATCACAAATGTGACAAATATTTTGGAATAAACTATCTTCTCAAATGTGACAATTATTATGTAAGGGAGGTAGTATTACTGAACACTATAAAATATAATATCTCCGTCCAAAAAAAATAGTTTACTCTCTATTTTTACACAAATAAAGATAATTTTATTCATATAACTTTTCTATTATATCTATTTTAAATAACACATAAGTATTGAAATAATAATTAATAATTAACAATTAATAAAGGTTATTAAAAATAAGATATTTTAATAAAAATATAATAGACAATTTAATGGAATACCTTTATTATAATAAGTTAATATTAAATTCTAAGTGATTTTCATTATCTATTTTCCATCCGCTCTTATTTTACGTTCATCCAAACAAAGTATTAAAACAATGAAATCTAAAATCTCGATGTCATACATCCCACATCTACCGACGCGGTGCACGCGCTCTCTGTCTCTCTTCACCGTCAACAACGACAAAAACCTAATTCCTCATTACGCTATCTCTTTCTGTTTCAGTTTCGGTTTCGGTTTCGGTTTCTCTTTCTCTCATTTTCTTCTGTTACAGCTACAAGAAAGCCTCTCTTTACTTTCTGTAGGAAGCTTCTTGTTTTGATTTTTAATCGAATTTTAAATAATTGTCTTTTAGATTTTGTTAGCTTCCGAGCGGCAACCATGCTGACCCAGATGAAACGACATCGCATAGGCTATGCTTTGGCCCCTAAGAAAGTGCAGAGCTTTATCCAGCCTTCCCTCATTAGCCATGCGAATAACCATAACATCGATCTGATCCCTATTGATCCTTCTCAATCCCTAGTTGAACAAGGGCCATTCGATTGCATCATCCACAAATTGTATGGTCCAGATTGGAAGTTGCAATTAGAGCGATTCTCTTTGGAAAACCCTAATGTACCGATTATTGATTCTCCTGATTCAATCGAGAGGCTACATAATCGGATTTCTATGCTTGAAGTGGTGAATCGGTTAAACATCCCTAGAAGAAGTCAAGTTTTGGAGGTGCCTAAACAGGTTGTTGTTTCGGATTCAGAGAATTTGAAGGGAAATGGATTAATTGGGGATTTAGGGTTTCCTTTGGTGGCAAAACCATTAGTGGCTGACGGAAGTGCAAAATCGCACAAAATGTATCAAATTTTTGATACTGAAGGATTAAAGAGGCTAGATGCACCCATTATCTTGCAGAATTTTGTGAACCACGGTGGGGTTATTTTCAAAGTCTATGTGGCTGGTGACCATGTGCAATGTGTAAAGAGGAAATCTTTGCCAGATATATCACAGGAGAAATTGGCCACTTTGAAGGGTGCTTTATCATTTTCCCAAATATCGAATTTGACTGCTAGAGGGAAGAATTCTGGCAATAGTGGTGTAGTTGATCTTGACGAAGTGGAAATGCCTCCAATAGGATTTGTGGAAGAGATAGCCAAGGCAATGAGGGAGGAAACAGGGCTTAATTTGTTCAATTTTGATGTTATTAGGGATGCTAAAGATGGGAATAGATATCTCGTCATTGATATAAACTATTTTCCAGGCTATGCAAAGATGCCAAACTATGAGTCCATTTTGACAGATTTTTTCTTGGATCTTGTGGGCAACAAGAACAGTAAAGAAGTGCTTGCTGGAAACATTCAGGAGACACAGCAAGCAAGCAATATTGGTGTTCAGTAAGGAAACAATGATTGAGTTTGTTCGGCTAATTGGGTTCGGAAGTTTGGATGTCTCCTTGGTTGAAACGATTCTGTCATCTGCTGCCTTTGAAAAGCCTGCTTGGCATTCGTGCTTATTTTGTATATCCTGCCTATCTGCCAAACATAGGTACTTTTTAAATACTTGCAGTTTCAGGAAGGCCAGAGTTTGAGGGGAAAAATCTGTTGCCATAGTTTTTCTAACCTTGTGGTTCTGTGGGGAAATGTTGGAACTTTGATGCAAATTATCATTTCTTCCATATTTTCCATTTTCCTTACTTTAGTTGTCATCTATTGACTTTTCCTTTGAATATCAATCTTAACTGATGCTGCTTGTTTGTTTTCTTATTCTTTAATCTCCTTGAAATCAATGATGGAGAAATGACCTTCTAGACATTTTATAGTTTAATACTAGTCAGCTGATTAGTTTTCCAGAAATTATTTTCGTATGATGATCAATTGTCCGAATCATTTGGTGGTTGAGATTCTAGTTTATGTAGTGGCTGCTTCCTGGTTTTCCTGACTTGTAACATTATTTAAATTTGTGTCTCTTTTTGGCACTTGTATTTGAAATAAAAATTCAGAATCTGCAATTCACGATTCATGGGGCTCTCACCTTCTTTATTTATCTTTTGGAAGATGTGCTTTTTGATAAAGGCCATGGCGTATGCGTATATGTTGTTATATTGAACTGAGAGCTACACGTGGCATCATATTAAATATGTCACTACTATTGTGGAGTGGAACAATGACATAAATCATATTCTTCATATACTATTTACTTGCATTATTTATCACTTTCAACTCGTGGCACTTGTGTATTATATGTGATCAATTCGCGATTCATGGGGCCCTCACCTTCTATATGTCTCTTTTGGAAGATGCACTTTTTGATAAAAGGCCATCTACCGTATCTATATATGTCGTTATGTCAGTTGCATGTTACACATGGCATCATATTAAAAATGTTACTACAATTGAGGAGTAGAACAATGACATAAATCATTCTTCATATGCTACTTGCTTGCATTGTTTATCACTTTCAACTCTTGGCACTTGTTTGTTATATGTGCTCTTGTCGCTTAATACATTACAGTACGTTTGGTAAGTTCATAGGCAACTGAGTAGGTTTATGTAATGTGATATTTGTGGATACTCAAGAAGTGCCATGGAATTAGTTTTCTAGAAATTCATTTTCATGTGATAATCTATTGTCATAATCTTTTGGTGTAAGGGCGCTGCGACATCCAACTCAAATTAAATATATATATATATATATATATATATATATATATATATATATATATATATATATAAGTTGGGGAAAAAATTTGGAAATTCTTATTATATGGGAAATTTAGTTTTTTACCCAATTGACCCCACTGAAAAACCATTAGAAACTCCATTGTGTGGGGTTGATTTTGGGATTTTGTCTGAAGTTTCATTAGGTCAAAATATCTAATTTGAAAACGTTATAACCTTATCTAAAGATTAAGATATATAAATATATGAAAATATTTTATACAATTTTATAAATCTTATTTTCATTCCTTTAAATAGTATACATCTAATTTTTCAAGATTATTGATAGGTTAGAAACTATTTTATGGCATCTAATTAGTTATAATTCATTAAAGTTCTCCTGACTTTGTTACAATTAAAAAGTGTATGATATTAATATTAACAGTATTATTGATTTACTACTACTATTACTATTTATTTAATTTTGATTTTTTAGAGTAGGATATATGTTTAAACTGCTATTGGTAAATTATTAGTGATAAATTATTGAACTAATGGCCACACTAGAAAACATTTATAGCTCTGCCATTGATTTGGCGGTTGAGATTCTAATTTATGTAATGGACGCTTCCTGATTTTTCTTACTTGCAACATTTTTGAATTTTGAGTTATTATTTAATTTTGTGTCTCTATTTAGCACTTGTTGTTTGAAATAAAAATTAAGAATCTGCAATTCGTGAATCATGGAGCCATCACGCTTGATATTTCTCTTTTGGACGATGCGCTTTTTGATAAAGGCCATCTACTGTGTATCTGTATATGTCATTATGTTGTTGAATTGCGTGCTACACATGGCATAATATTAAATATGTTACTAGAATGGTGGAGTAGAAAAATGACATAAATCCATTCTTCATTTACAACTTGTTTGCATTATTTGTCACTTTCAACTTGTGGCACTTGTATATTATATGCACTGGATTTGCAATTTATGGGGCCCTCACCTTCTACTTTTCTCTTTTGGAACACTTTTTGATAAAAAGGCCATCTACCATATTTGTATATGTCATTGTGTTGAATTGCATGCTACACGAGCATTATATTAAATATGTCGCTGCAATTGTGGAGTTGAGCAATGACATAAATCATATTACTCATATACTACTTGCTTGCATTATTTATCACTTCCAACTCCTGGCACTTATATATTATATGCTCTCTTGTCAATAAATACATTATAGAATATTTGGTAAATTCATAAGCGATTGAGTATGTTTATGCGATATGGTATTTTTATATACCCAAGAAGTTCCATGGGATTAGTTTTCCAGAAAATCATTTTCATCTGATAATCAATTGTCCTAATCATTTGGTGGTTGAGATTCTAAATTGTGTATGTAATATATGCTTCCTGATTTTGCTTGTAACATTTTGAACTTGGAATAATTATTCAAGTCTCTCGTTTTGGCACTTGTTATTCAAAATAAAATTTCAGAATTTGCATTTCGCGAGACATGGGGTCCTCACCTTCTATGTTTCTCTTTTCGAAGATGTATTTTTGATAAAAGGCCATCTACCGTGTATCTGTATATGGCAGTTATGTTAAATGGCGTGCTACATGTGGCATCATATTGAATATGTTACTACGATTGTGGAGTAGGACAATGACATAAATCATATACTAAATATAATAGTGTTATTTATCACTTCCAACTGCTGCCACTCGTGTATCATATGCGCTCTTGTGGATGAATACACTATAGAACATTTGATAAGTTCGCAGTTGAGTAGGTTCATGTAATGCGTTTTTTATATAATACTCAAGAAAGTGTCATGGGATTCAATATTTAGCTTGTTTCTCAACGATTATGTATGTTGTTGAATGATTCATTTGCATGTATTGGTGTCTCTGTTGTCTCTGTAAATAGTTGTAGAATTAATGGTTTTTGTCTACTGCATATGAAGAGAGGGTGTTTTCCATTGGTCAAGATCTGGATTCCTTTAAACTCTTTGGATATGTTTTCAAAATAAGTGTTTTCGCTGTGTATATGCTATGAATCTAGAAAAAAGTGGGTGCAGTATTAAAAGTGTTGCCTAGATTTCATGCTTATATTATATAGGCAAGTTTTGTCTGCTATATTGGAAAAAACTTTTGTTTTCATTAGTCTGGAGTCAGTTGGACTCTTTGTACAGTTTCAAACAAGTATTTAATCTGTGTTTTCGGTCAATATAGAACAAGGCTGTCTGTCGGTAAGTGTTGCTCTTACTATGTGATATTGGTTTGGTTGCCCAGGGTTGGACATATTCATGAATTGATCTTTATTTTTTGGACAAACCTGAAATTTTGACAGGTGGCTGACTGATCTCTTCTCACTTCCCTCTTCCAACAAAAAGAGAAAATATATGTTGTATGATATTTGGTACTAATTGATGATGTTTTGGAATAGTAAAAACAACTCCGCCGGAGGAAAGTGAAGTTGGGCTTTTGCCTTACATTGCTTTGTTTGTTTGGGATGGTTCTGTGATGCTTTATATTTTCTTTTTTTCTTTTCGCCATCAGGTTGGTCAGTTTTTAAGGCTAGCTAGTTAGGATAAACAAGGGGCGTTTTTTTTGTTCTCATTGGTTTTTATGTTTTCATATATATAAAACTTTTCGGCTACTTCTGAAAACATAATTGAAAGGTGCACTATTTCACCAACAGTTGTTAGAGAACATATCTGGAATTTATCATGAAATTCCCACACAAAATGTTTATCTCTTTTCATAACGCCCTCACAGGTTCCTCTAATAGCTCACTCCATTGCATTGTGCACCACAGAAGAAGCACATAACACAAGGAACTCGTCATTTTATTGTTAAGTCATCTGGAATTTTGTTGACTAGTGTGCAAAATGAGAATTTCTACCGGAATTTGGTAAGGAAGGTTTCAAAAATTTTAGGCAAGGATACATTGTAAATGATTAGTAATATTTAAGAGGTTCAAATGAATATCTATTAGATGATTAGAATGATGCTTTTAGAATGGCTAGGATGCCCTTTTTACATTTGCATCACTAAAACTGGAAAAAAAAAAAGTGATTGACATAAAGAACAATAGAATGATAGTAGTTAGGTGGTTCTAGTATTTTCCCATGTGAATTATTCGAATTTACCAAATGCACTCATAAAATATATGCAAGAAGATATTAATACAAAGGTTTATCATGAGTCGGAAGCATTGTTTGCAATGGTGTAGAAATTGGGACACCATGATACTATTAGAAGTGAAGTGAAATTGGACAATGACGATGAGTTATTGAGCTTTCTATTTCAGTGATCCTGTCCTATGAGTTATTGAAAATTCTTGGATTTTAGAAGAATTTGATTGAGGCTGCTTCATGGGTAGCTTGTCTTTGTTTATTGTATTTGCTTGGGGTCCAAGGTCTGCTGCTTTCGATTTATTAATGTAGATGGCAATTCCTTTTGATCTACAGGTGTAATGTTTTCAAAGGAAGGATATGGTTCAAAGATTGAATTTCCAGAAACTGTAAAATTATTGAATTTAGTGGATGGATCAAAACACAGCGATTCTTTTATTCAGAAGTTTTATTTTTCTTGTTTTTTCGCCCCATTTCTTTTTTATGCTAGAAAAACTTGTCTTGATGCTGGAGATTATAAATTCTTTTGGCAGTCCTTATGATATGAGAATTTTATTTTTAAAGAAAATTGACAATGATAATTATAATATGGGTACATCATATTGGAATTTTCTATTCGAAGATGTTTTGGTAGAAGTAGAAGAGATATTGGCTGAATTAATCGAATTGACCGAACCACCCTTAGTTAGAAGAGATTAATCTTCCCAATGGGCAAGATTACTGTACAAAATAATTTTTCTGTATCAATAAAGAGAGTGGTTTCTGCCATTAGATATGTAGCTTGTAATAATAACCATCGGATTAAATTATTAATCAACAACTGGTTAATGGTTACACATGTGAATTTATTTATTTTTTTATTTTCTCATAAATTATAGCTTTTTTATTTAAAATAATTTGTAGAAAAGGGCTTGATCCTTCTCTTTATATTTCTACCGTTTGGATTGAAGAATCATACATTTGCTGAATGTTAGTATTCAAAATCGAGGAGAATTGTAATCTGAAAAGGACTCCAATGGAGTTTGCAACAGCACAAGCAAATTAAATGGGAGTGTCGACTTCAGCACATGCACATTCTTGCGAACGGTATACAAATATAGACATTGAATTGTTGAAGAGAACTATTTTCTTTTTGTTTAAATTTCAACTTTTTTGTCCACCAAAAAATGTCATAGCACTCTAAGTTAGCCTCACAAGAAACCAGCAACGAGTTTTTGACTAACCGATTCTATAACTCAGTTGCCTGCAACAACACCAATAAGCTGGATTTCAAAAGACTTGATCTTAGTTCACCAGTATCACCATTAACGATTCATGCATCTATTAATAATGCTACTAGTACCACGGCCAATTCAAGTAGCAGTTCAAACTCCTCTGGTTCATTTTCCAACAGCAAAAACAGCAATAGTTATACTCAACTGGCCAAAAGCCTGAAAATCACTCCGGTGAAGAGAAAAGTGAAAGGACATATTTAGGTTATAAAAGGGAAGCAACTGGATAGGATTAGAATCAATTTTAAAAATATCAATTTAGTTAAAAAAGAAAATCTAATTTAATCAGTAAAACAGCCCACAATTGTAGGTTAACATAAAATTTCAGAACTCTCTTTTTCCATGTCTAAATTTATTGCTTCTGTACCGATTTCTGTACAGTAGTAAAAGCCTTTCTGAATACTAACAATTTCTTTTTCGATATGGATCTTAATATCTGCAGAAATGCCATAAATTTATGGATTCAATGTTCTTTTTTATACTGTGAGAATAGTGGATTGTTTAGGATATAAAACCAATTTTCGTATAGAATGGTAATAAAAATCTATCTATACGTACGTTGAAGGAAAGTAGTTATGGTAAAATATAAAGAGGAAATCTAACAAAAGCTGCAAAAGTTTGCATTTTTTTCATAACAAACAATTGTGAATCCTTAGGTTGGAATAAATGGATAATTGGCAAGGTAGGTAGGTTAGTTGTTTTTTAAAGGTCAACAGAAAACCTAATATCTCATGGATTCTTTTTCTTCAGCAAGGTTGGATCTTCTCTCTCAATGTCTATTTTCATTTTTTATATAATAAATTTTTTAAAGGGAAGAGAAGTTTATTTTTGTTTTTTTTTTTTTCAAATGGAGGTCAAATAGGTTGAAATATTATCGTGAGTTACATAATACGAGAGATTGGTTTATAGAGAACTCGAACTCAGATAGGTTTCACTCTGTATATCTTTAAAATCAAGCTTTATTTTCTGTTCGTCTCCTATTAAATTTAATGACTTGAAACTACTAATTAAGCTTGCTTATAACAATATTTTCAAAGGTATTAATTCTAGAAAAGCAGATCATTGGATGATAATATATATATATATATATATAAAGAGGAACCTTTTAGGTTTACAAATCTTGAGTTTCTTTTTATTTTTTTCTTCATTTTAATTACTTGTATGTAAAGGAAATGTTCTGTACCTAATTAGTAACAAATAGTCTTGACTTTTTGATATCAAAATGGCAAAATACAAGTAGTAAACTATCTCTTAGTTAATTAACGAAGTATTATTTTCACTTTAAGACTTTATGTGTATATATGTATTTAATGGAGAGGCAGTCTCCAAAGTCAACATCAGAGAAAGACATAATCCAAACATAGTAGAAAACACTCTACCTATGTCTTGGCTTCCACATTCAGAAAAATTAATATTTGACATGTGAATTTAACCTTGCTCTTTCTATTTTTTTTTTTTTTTTCAAAAGTCAAACCATCTTCTAACTTAACAACATTATATCTGTCTTTTTCATTTTTCAATTTCGTGTTCTAAACTATCTTCAACTAACTTCTTTTTTATTCGCATTTGCATTTTTATATCTCGCAATTTCGATTTTTCTATCTTATATTGTAATGTAGAAAGTTCATATCACATCCTTACATTAATTTTGGTGGCGCATTAATAGGGAGAAAATTGTTGAAATTAGAGTAATTAAGGAGTACTTATTATAATTTAAGTGATTTAATTGTTGTCTTAATCACTGTATTGGAGTATTAAAATAAAATTATAGATGAAATTGACACACATTGATAATATGACAAATATATTAAATTGCATGTATAAAAAAAATCAAATGAGAAAAAAAAAAAAAAAGTTTACATGAACAATATATTGTTTTGTGCTGTACTAAATTTACATAAATATGGCAACAATGCCTTGTATACTTGTTTGTGGACTATTATTATTATCATTTCTATAAAACCTATTTAATTTAATCCACAATAAAATAGAAATAAAACCTTATAATTACTCATACTGTGCTTAAACCATGAATGTTACTCTGACATTGGCCATAGCTGAGAAGATGCTTGGCTGCAAAACAAATACATTAATTAATTAGTTCATGCTCAGTCAATAATTGAATAAAAAATAAAATCAGTAAATTAATTATACTTACTCCATTATATCTCTCCAGTAATTCTCACTTGCCTCGTCATCCATAAGATCTCCCCAAGCTTCAAATGTGGTAGAAGTAGAAGAAGGATTGGAAATATCATTTGGGTTTTGGTTGAATGCTGTTGGATTGCAGGTATCAGGTGAGGTTGCAGAAATCAGTGGAGGAAGATCAATTTCTGGGTTTGACATTTGAATAATACCACATGAAGGCCCCAATTCGCCGTTATTATTATTATTAACATCGCTGCCCATTTTCGAGTGATCATTACTTAACGGTAGTTGATGATGATGATGATGATGATAATCTTGAGTTTCCAATAAACTTGGAATACTAGGTAAAAAACTAGGTTGTCCATTGCTAGCTAGAAGTCCTTCTAACTGAGAGCTCGTTCGTAGATATTGATAAATATTGTTGGTATTATTAATATTTGCTGATAAAGATTCCATGTTCGGAAGTGGGCTAGTGTTTAGCGCTTGAAGCAAGTTCAAGAGCTGGAGTTTGGCTAGCGGTGTAGGATCTGCCCATGGGACATTATTGATCATGAGATTGCTCAAGTTCGCAGCAGCTAGCAACTGTGGAAGATTTGAGAGGAGGTTTAGATGATCAGTTCTTGGCCTGTGGGTAACTGGGTCTATTCCCATTTGGAGAAGCTTTTTCTTTAGATGGGTATTCCAAAAATTCTTTATTTCATTATCTGTTCTTCCTGGCAAATTTTGTGCTATTGCTGACCACCTGCAATAAGAGGAGAAAAGAACAAAAAAGAACATTAGCATATGAAAAATTGGGAGCTAGTAGAATAATAGCACTCAATTATTCTTTCTCATAATATAGAAAGTTAGAAATTTTTGCAAAAACAATGGATTAATAGAATGCCATCTCATAATAAAAAAAGTTAGAGAGTTTCAAATTCTAATATCCTTCGTATTAATTTGGTAAAATGAAATAGTGATATAAAGGTGTAGCTAATATATAGAAATTTTATACTAGTACATAGATATAATTAAAGAAATCAGAAGTTGAAACCTTGATGGCTCTCTTTTCTTTTTTGGAAAAAAAATTTTAAAATAGAAGGAGAAGGAAGAAGAATAAATTATATTATATACTTGTTTCCAAGAACAGCATGGAGGTTGATGATAATTTGCTCTTCTTCTTCAGAGAACTTTCCTCTTTTAATATCAGGTCTAAGATAATTAGTCCACCTAAGCCTGCAACTCTTTCCACACCTATTTAACCCAGCAAGCTTTGGAAGAGCTCTCCAACTTCCATGGCCATTTTCTTGAATAAATTCAATAAGCTTCTTATCTTCTTCTGGTGTCCAGGGTCCTTTCTTTAGGCCATTCTCATCCTCAGATGGTGATTTCCCCATCATTGATCGATAACTGCACGAAAAAATGAGTTGAAGGACATGTTTTAAAGCTTCCTTGATCAGAAACTAAAGAAAGAAATTAAGAAATCAGTCCAAACCTTAATCAGAACAGAAGAACTGGAGTAATTAAGATGGAGCCGAGGGGAAGAAAGGCAGGATTATTGTTAGTTTCTCTCGAAGAAAAGCAGGGAGAAGCTTTAGCTATATATAGCGAGTGAGTTTGTTTCTGGAAATATAGAAACAGTATAAGATAAAAGGATTTATTTCTTGATGATTGGATGTCGCCTTTTCTATATTTTTGAATTTCCAAATATATCCCCATTGCAAAAAGGCCAACTTCTATATGAGCATCGTTGAATTTAATTAGACTTCTAATACTATATATAATAATAATATTAACTTACGGCTTTATGATAAGACGTGAAAAATTCAAATTTCACTTAAAATGTTATTTTTCTAAGAAAATTTAAATGATTAAGCTTACTATATTACAAAATTTGAAATATTATAATTAAGAGATAATTAATAAGTGCTCTCTAAGTGATTGAGTATTGGTTTTTTTTATTTATTTTTATATCATTCCATTCTAATTTTAAATAAACCAATCTCAATTGAATGTTTATATTATCTTTTATGTTTCCTCAAAAAGAAGAAAAAAAAAATCCTTTATAAGAATTATTAGTACATTCATCAAGAAATGCAAAAATATTATCAGAACGACTTATATATAGGGAAAGATTACTATCATAAAACGACTTATATTTGTAATGAAAGGAAATATAAAACAAAAACAAACTAAGAAGTATATCTTAAGAAAAGATACAGAGTTGAATGTAGAAGATAGAATTATAAGAGTATACGCAAGATATTTGTTCACTTTAGGCAATTCATTCAACTCGAGCCTCTTTAAGATATCTTCATGGTTTTATTTTTGAACCTTCGATGTTGAACTTTTTTTTCAATTCAAAACGCATTACACTTATGTAGATCACTCAACTACTGAATTATCTGATGTGAAATTTACCTGAATCTATACTTACCCGATAATATATATATAACAAATTATTCATATATATACATATAAAATTATACTTGTATAGAAAATGTATAACTATTACTAAACTTGGAAAATATTAAACCTAAGGTTTCAAAATTTTTATCAAGGATGAAATTAGATAATACTTAAAAAAGAGTGACTTTGATTCTATACGTGCTTCATGAAGTGGGGTATTTTGGGGCAACCAACCAAAATATTCAACTTAAAATATAATATCTACGTATACTTGTGTGTTAAAGAAGGCAAATAAGTGCTAGGGCTGCCACCTTCGTACACTTTAAGCTAATAGGTTGACACATCAGCAATTAAGTTACACCAATATTAAGGTTAGGTTTTACACGTGGCATATAATAATAGGGTCAAATATCTAATTTTCTTGAATCAAATAGAGAAGAAACCTCCTTAATAACCAGTATTAAATTTTAATTTCAAAGTTTATGCTAATCATATAAAACAACACGCAAAACTATTCAGTCTTAGTATGGACCCCACTAGACTCTAGCACATTTTATATATATATATATAATTTTAATAATAATAACAGTAAAATGAAATAATATATAATATTAGGATCAATTCTTACATTAGTCAAAGATGTAATATTTACTTATTAAAATAAAGGAAATTCAAAAACTAAAATCTTACTTACAATTTAATTCCAGTCTTAATAATAATAAATACGGTAGATATTAACAAAGTGGGCAAGGATTATATTTTTAAAATTTCTAATATATATTTCCCGACAAGCAGTTATATTAACTGAAATACATAATTATTTTTATAATAAATGATCATATTTGTATCACTGCCATATATGTCAAATTAGCTATTTTGGTTATATTTTCAGATTCTTTTAATTATTCATGCTTATGGTACTAGCTATATATATTTGCTATCAAGTGACAAGTGGCAATAATATGTTATATGTCAAGTGACTATATATATTAAGTTCATTAATTTAGAAATGGGGAAAAAAATTTTGAGATAGTCAAATTTAGAAATGGAAAAAATATTCTTAAAAACTTTAATTTTATATATATGAGAAAATAAAGAATTCTAAATCTGTGGAGTAGTGCAGTCATGAGGATAAAAGCTTATCTTCCTCGTAAATTAAAATTATAAAATTACAAATTACAAATGAAATTAACGTTAGACATGTTGAATATCATTACGCTCTTAAATTACTGTAATAAATAAATGGGATTAACACGAGTGGAAAAAATTTATATTTTTTAAATAAAATATTAAATATTCAATATTTACGGATGGAGAAAATTCTTACTAAAAATGCTCCGACGCGAAGGCTCTAAACGTAGCTAAATGTTACAAGAAAAAAAAAAAAAAAGTTGAAAAGTGTGTAGAAATATAATGATTGTGTTTACTGTTTCGGCGACGGCTTTATAGAGCAAGCAAAAAATTTCATCAGTTCCATTTAAGAAAAGAAAACTCGTTGTATTAAAATCATTGGCTAGCTTGACCAAACCAGAACAACCTTTTCATGTTCTTAAAGTCGGATCATATATATCATATATAACGTTAATTTTACAGATTATTTTGAAATTAATAGGACTGTAAATTAAATTCATTTTTATTTAAATAATAAACAGATTTTTCTGACTTATTTATTTTCTAGCAATTAAATTATTTTCATCATTTTGACTCGATTATACTATAATAATCGATTTTATTTGAAAAGAAGACAAAAGAAAATATTGGAAGAAGAAAATATTGAAATTTATTTTATATCTGGCAATATTATTTTCTCAATTCATTCATAATTTTTTCCTCCAATTTAGAGAAATTCTAATTATATATGTAAATTTGGGAGGAAAGTAGTGAATATTTTCTCACCCTGAAAGAGAAAATCCTTTTTCTTGATATTTTCTTTCTTCCAAAAAACTTTTCTTTCCCAAACAAAGGAGAAAAGAACATGGACCATCTAAAATGCCGCCAAGAAAAAAAATTACATTGACTTTGATCTTCAAATTGTAACATCATCCTCATACCAAAAAAAAAAAAAAAAAAAAAAAAAAAAAAAAAAAAAGGAAACCATTGTTGTTTTTCTTTGGTCATATTCATTTATAACAATATAAAATGTATATAACCAACTAATCCTACTCGAGGGTTGCCATTGCACAGTTCATCTTCCCTTTACCAAACAAACCTTTTAATATTTAGCATCTCTTAATTTTCTTTTTTCTTATTATTCTTTCACTGTATTTTACTTTTACTTGCAACATTTTGTTATCAACCAAACATAAACATGACCTGTTGCATGCATATATACATTCTATAGCATCACCACATGCATGCAAGTGTATGTTCAAGTTTAATTATTCAATTGCATTTTATTTATTGCAGTGTAATTTTCAGACATGGAGTTAGCAGGAAATCAAATTATTATGATTTTATTTTCTTTGGTAAATTTGTTGAAAATTATCAAAACATTCAATCTCTATATTCCACATGATCTGTGCAAAGATTTTGGAATTTATTAGTTGATCCCTCTCATTTTAACATAGAGAATTATTTTTCTATAATTTTAAATTTAATGGCCGACAAACTTATTCTTATATTAGACCGAACTTAAAACAGTTCCGGCCAATGTCGGTTTCAATTTATTATCATTTGTAGCTTATTATTACACTCAATTCTCATATATTAAATGCAAGTTGCCAAATGAGTTATTACAAAATTTCGCAAAATGCAATAATGTTAATAATACAATCTATCAAATCAATAATGTCATCATCTGAGAGAAAACAGATATACAAGATAAAATTATTGGTAAGCAGCCAATTAATATCAAATACAATTAGATTATGACGGTCAAGAAGGAGACCAAAAACACATATACTGTTGTTTAAAATAAATTTTATTTTTTGATATTGAGAAATAACGTCAACCAAAATCTCTTGTAGGTCATCTTCGTATCATTGCCTTCAACTTACGTGCAGAGATTTTCAATCACTTCTTTATATATATCATAAAGCCCTCTTTTCTTCTAATTGCCAAGTCTATCCTATTACAAAATGCATGCTTTTTTTTTTTTTTTCTTTCTAATATAAATATTTTAGGTGTGTAGAAAAATTAGAGATTTGCTTACAGAAATTTGTTATTTCAAATCTGAATACTTTCATTATTACTATTATAGAAAATGAACATCAAAGATAAATTACACTGCATAAATCATAAATAAACCATTATTAAATAAAAAAATTGAAAATTGAAATCTTTGTGCTTAGAAATGATCTTAGCAGAAGAAATTAATCTTCTGGGTACAAATGAATTTATTTTTAAATAGGACGATAAAAAAATTTTCTGCAATATTCTGAACATTGTTTTTTAAAAAATTTATTAAAATCGACACCCATTATCAAATCTCCACTATTATTTTTTTTTTAATGAAATAATCTTTATGTGTGTTGTTCTCTCGTTTTAGGAAGAATTTATGTATGATTAAAGTTTAGCGATGTATTTTTTCAATGGTCAGATTAGGATTAGTGGGTTTTATTTAATTTAATTTTTAATGTGTAAGATAATACACAAAGGGTCTCTGTTAATTGGATTACAGCAACAAATGACATCATTGGCCTCACTAGTCAAAATGGGGGTTAAAAAGGTAGTAGAACTTTGCTGGAGGTTTCCTCCAAACCTTACCTCATTATCTACATTCACAAGTCACTTAATTTGTTATTATTAATAATAATAAACAAATCAATAAGTATAGTTATTACCATTCAAAACCTTTTACCTTGTTCATATAATCTTCAATTTCAAATAAGTTATAAATAAAAAAGTCCAGCTGAAAAATTGTACCAATCTACAAGTTTTCTTGTTCAACTTAGTTTCCTTGGAGACTATCCTTGTCTACTTCCGTTGTCTGTATTTCTCTTCCTCAAGGTATTTGCTTGAAAATGGACAACATTAACTAAAGTTGTACCTTTTCAATTAATTAAAAACTGGGATTTACTAGAAGCTTCGTAGTATGTCATTTGCTCATTTTTTACCTGTTCAAGATAGTAGGTTAAAACGGGATAAGGTTGCCAAAATAGTCATTAATTAATATATAAATACTATTAATTTTGTTTATTTTCACTATTTTGACTGTATTATTCTAAAATAAAATACATAACCATTTCCTACTTTAGAACTATTATTTTTGTACCCGAAAGAATTCAACATTTCATGGCTCATTGGTCAAAACCAATTTTTATAAATATACTGAGTGCAAAGTTCATGAACTACTTGATTCTTGAAAGATTTTGTTTGTAATTATATTTTGTCGACCGTTGGTGAGGCTGCCAATTCTTTTGACATCAAACAAAAAATATATATATATAGAGAGAGAGAGAGAGAGGGAAAAAAAAAAGGAAAAATAATTTTATATGGTGCTGCTTTTAATAGATTATTAGCTTTGTTAAACAAGATTATCTAAATAAGATAATTTCGTAACGGTAAAAACTTCGTAGAGCTACAATATTTGACAAAGATGAGTGATTTTACTATAACCGAGAGGCAGAAAAAAAGAATGTAGCTAGAACTGGAAATTTATTTTAAATGTATATATAATTTAATTTATTATATTTTTTGGAGCCTACCAATAGATTTGATTGTCTGCTGTTGTTGACTATGTAAAGTAATTAATTTCTGATTATAAATGTTTTCTGTTTTATGGCTATTAGGACAACCATTTGGGTGTATATATATATATTTAATTGTATTTATATGGTTTATAATTAAGTTGCATGTTAATAAAGGATTAATTGACTGACTTTATACATTTAATAGTTTTAATTATTTAATAAGTATAACTGAAGGATCTAAATGATTAAATTAAAAATTACAAGTACCATTAGACATTTGTAGTAAATTTCATGGATTGGTTTATGTTTCCCAAATAATAATATTGATGGGCCTGGGCCAATCACAATTCAGTCCCACCATACACTCGGGCTTTCTTATATCTAATGGTTAAAGATCAAATCGTGGATCACTCACACAGAGATCATGTACTAATGAAATGGAAATACTTTGATCCATTTGAGAGATAGGCCCAAATACCTTGTGTTGAAATTGTTTAATTAGGCTGTGTAACTAAAATTTAAGTTTATGCAAAATATTTTTTGATTTGTAATGTTTTGGAATTATATTTAATTCCATTAAGCTATTAAATTATCATTTTTTTATCCATTAGGATTCTCAATACCCTGAATAATTCCGCAGTCTACACAATAAAATAATATCTCTTTTTATTCACCAGATCGACAAAAAGTTCTATAGATAAGATGATTTAAATTGAGACTTCTCACTCCTCACGTTAATAAGAAACCAACTAAATATTAATTATATAATAATTTTAAGGAATTAAATATTAACATTGTATTAAACGTGACGGGTCACGTGATAAAGTATCCCAATGTATTTAATCGCAAAATAATACTTTTTGAAAGCTAAATAATTTAACATAGTTGGAGCTTATAGATGAATTAGTAATTTTGCAAAATAATACTATATGTGATAGTAATTTGGAGCGAAATTCAAAATTAAATAATTAATTAGTATTTTTTTATAGTAAAATTTGAAATTTTATGACAAGAAAATATCTACCGATACTTGTGTAGTCTTGTTCGTTGTAAAGATGCTAGAGAACGATCCCCTGGAGTTTAGTTGCCGGCCTTAGAAATTATCACTGATGATATTAATGGGACAATAAACAAATGGCTCTTCTTTTTTGACTTATTAGCCTCCATTTAATATCTCTCCTTATCTCAGCGTTGAAAATGCTTAAATAGTATGCAGGTCGGCGAAGTCCTTCAAGAAGCACCTTAGGACTTATATTATCATGAGAGGCCAACAATCAGTAGAGACGGCGGTTGGCGTTCCGGCCGGTGAGGTATGGGAAGCTTATCGCGGTATTGAGCTTGGAAGACTCGTCGATCAACTACTCGGCGACGTTGTTGGCAAAGTTGAAGTAGTGGAAGGTGATGGAGGTGTTGGCACCATTGTCAAGCTCACATTTCCTCCTGGTAAATCTTCATTTTGTTTTCCTTTCTGCTATTTTCTAAGTAACCAAGATTCAAGTATATGCTTTCAATTTGATGATGAGATTTCTTGAAAAGACCCAAAATTTAATTAATTTGATCAGGATGTATTTCTTAATTTGATAATCCTGTTAGGAACACCTGGAATTGGTTACCTGAAGGAAATATTTAGGAAGATGGATGATGAAAACCGAGTGAAGGAAACAGAAGTAATCGAAGGAGGTTATAAAGATCTGGGTTTTGATGTTTATCGTATTCGGTTGGAGATTATTGAGAAAGATAGAGAATCAAGTATTATCAGATCCACAGTTGAGTATGAGATAGATGATACTAAACCTGAACTTGCTTCTTTTGTCACCACCAAGCCACTGGAGGTTATGGCAGAAACAATTGGGAAGTATCTTATTGAGAAGAAATCCGCTCCATAGAGCCTATTTTCTCCATTTCTCACCATTTATGAGTTTCTCATATGATGTTAATATGGAATTTCTTGATGCTTTTCTTGAAGGATTTTCGCTGTTCTATTGACAAAATAAAGTCAAATAATAGAAGTTTTCCATGCTTTTCTTTGTTAATTCGCATTAGATATATCATTAACTCATTAAGAATAATCTTATCAAGACATAATTACTATTTTATCCCTGTGTTTGGATAAAATTAATAATTGCATCCATGTATTTGGGTCAATGGAAGGGGATTGAGATTGAACCTGATACTGGAGGCGGTGGTCACAATTACAGAGATATAGGTGGAGGAGGCGATAGTGGAGGTGGTGATAATAAAGGAGGACGAGGAGGTGGTAGTGGTGAACGGTGGTCACTTGCCGTTATGTTTCTCCGGTCTTCTAAACCGCCAATTGACCATGATTGCTCTAACCACAACAAAATTTAAAAATATTAAAATGAAGGTTTTATCATGTTTGTAGGTTCTATAATAAGGTTATTTTAGCCTTTTTCACGTAAAATTAACGGAAAAGATGCAATTTTTTGGGTCCAAACCTTAGACATATTTGAATAATTTGATCAAAATACATTGAAGAAGTTACTAATTTGATCAAGATTAGGGATGAAATGGTAATTCTTCTTTTTATCAAGTAAGCTAAATATATTTGCATGAACATATCCATTCAATTTTCTTCATAACACAAACTTTCAGTGATTAAATGTCCTGAAATTCCTCCAAGAACAGTAGCAGAGTTGTAAACTAAGCAATACTAATTCCAAAAATAAAATTCTCCATCACAAAAACAATATTTCATAAACAAATTTTCATTTTTCAAAAAAGAAAAATATCAAACGAAATTAAACTAGCTTTATTTATTATAATTACAAATTTATTGCAAAAATTTTATTGATCCTAAAAAATAAGAGCACGACGTGATTTAATCGATGCCTCCGAGATCATATAAAAAGAGTTATTAACAAAAAGTTTTAGTCCTAACTAATAAAAGATTAAAGTCCTAATCAAAATGAAAATCGAATAAATAATTTTTCAATAAAAGTCATATATAGGGTAAGCAAACTTTGGAGAAAAGGCTGAAAACGAAATTATTTACTGTTTTTGTTCGGTTATTTGATTTTCGGTTTCGATTCCAATTTTCAATATATCTTCCAATTTTCTGTTTCAGTTATTTGATGGATGTTTTATATAGAGCTTCACAGGCTTCGATTTATAAGTGCGATATAATGCTAAATAGAGAAGAGATAAACTTAAAAATAAAAGGTTTTTGAAAAAAATCTATTGTTTCTTGACATTATTTACAAATTTAGCTACGAAAGCAACATGAAAATAAAGAATTCAAATAGTTGAGCTCAGTTAATTTTGGGATTAGGGTTTGGTATGACCTGCAGGGAATTGTGGTGTACAAGAAATCCAGCTTCTCAGCTGATATACTTGCCAATTTGGCGGGTCCCTTTCCTTTGGGTGTGTTCGTGTTTTTGATTCTCTATCTTGCCCCTACCTAAGAAAAAAATAAACATTTTCCATACATCTCATGTGCTTCTCTTCCTTCCTTGACTTCCTAAACATATATAATAGTAAATTGATTTTTTATTGAAATATATACAGTATATACGTATACATGTAGGTCATTGACCTAATAAAATTTCTTTTATAATCATATGTTGTAATCAACCCACGACAGGAATCTTCACAGCACAACTACCAAACAAATTCTGTGCTAAAACATTTTGTCCTTATATACGACTTTTGTACACAAGAAAACAGATAGCTTAGGTTCTCTGCATTAGAACACCACTCAAACAGAACAAGACAATATAATTGAAAAAGAAAGAAAAATATGAAAGGGCAACTTTCTCATGAGTTAGAGGTCAGTGTATCAGCAAGTGAAGCTTGGAAACTCTATAGCACACTAAAATTAGCAAAACTTGTTGAAAAAGAGCTTACTATAATCGACAAGATTGAGCTAGTTGAAGGTGATGGAGGAGTTGGGACTGTAATTGAGCTTGTATTCATACCAGGTACCATTATAATCTGCATTGCAAATAAAATTTTCTTGGTCTTGTTATTCTTTTTTGTTTTTTGGTGTAGGGGCACCAGGATTCCCAGGCTACAAAAAGAAGTTCATAAAGATAGATAACGAGAAGCGTATAAAAGTAACAGATGTGGTGGAAGGTTGATATCTGGAGTTAGGATTTACTCTGTATAGAGTTCTGTTTGAAGTAACAGAGAAAAGTGAAGATTGTTGCATTATAAAATCCACCATTGAATATGAAGTCAAGGAAGAAGCAGTAGCAAATGCTTCAATTGTCACCATCCAGCCATTAGCTGAAATTGCAGAAATTGCTAGAACTTATCTTACTAAGAACAAATCCACATCTGTGTAAGAAGCAGAGCAACAACTTAGCTTAGCTAATAAAAGAGAAGAAATCCTGTCACCGGATATCCGTTCTCCACCGCACTCCTTTCCTTTCATCTTT
Organism: Jatropha curcas; assembly: GCF_041381405.1. Taxonomy (NCBI): domain Eukaryota; kingdom Viridiplantae; phylum Streptophyta; class Magnoliopsida; order Malpighiales; family Euphorbiaceae; genus Jatropha; species Jatropha curcas. Next base: position 29,076,619 of record NC_143152.1, on the reverse strand, counting down.
CATTACATTTGAATTTTTTATTATACGAAATTATGAGTAAAGTTATCATTATATTATATATTAAATTGTAAACATGAATTATATGATTATATAAACACTTCATATATAGAATATTCTTATGGGATTCATGCAGAGATCCCTGCTAACATTGTAGGTTCGGTATAGTGAACTAGTGAGAATGCATTTTTCAACTCCATTCAAATCCTTTTCTCCCAATACTCAAAAAACAAATAATAATAAAAGAACGAAAGGATAACTCTTATGTCTCTGATTCAAGAAAATTTTGCCATAAACACTTCAAAAAGAAATGATATGAATCTAAAAAATCATAAGCAAGTTGAAAACTACAGTTAAAAATAAATATCTTTTTAATATAATTCAAATTATTGAACATAAAAAATAATAAAAAATAGAAATTTCTTACAAAAATCGTATTTCGTTTCTATTTCTACATCTAACCTAACATGAAAAAAACATAGATATCAACAAAGTTTGCTCCAAGGGCAGGCCACACCTGCAAAATCATCATTTGCAGTTCCAGGCATTTGCAAGTTTTGACCAGTGAAATATCTGTCTGAATTATATCTAGTTCCCAACTTGCTTATTTCAGCAACATTTAAGAACACAACTAAGTTGTACTGTTTTCACTTTTAGATGGTAACAACTTTTGCCAGACCTAACAACCAGCTCCAATGGTTTCCAGGCTGGTCTGAGAGCTACTCAAATATCGACAATGTAAAGGGTTCAAGAGTTGGAAGAAAGAAGATGAAGAGCATAGCAAACCATAATAGACAAATAAATCAAAGGAAAGCAAAACGAAAATTTGTGGGATCTGAAATGATTGAGACTTTTAGCAAAGATTTTGATAATTCCATCAACTTGATATGGTGATAATATATGTAAAAGTAGAAGGGAAAATTTCTTACACTCAACTACACTTCCCATTTCGACAGCGAAAAGAAATTCATACAACCTGGAAATGATGTAAGGCCTTTTAGAAACACACAACCATCCAACTGCAAGTGGATAGACTATTTTACTAATCAACAGCCATGGCTTCAGAGCCACCACTGCCATCCTCCATCCCATTTTTCTGCTCTTCTGCTGCCATTCTCATCTCCTCAATCAAATTCTTCTGGTCTTCCTCTATAGTGTTTTGCAGCTCATCAACCTGCAGAAATGTTGTACACAATCACAAAGAGAGCAAAAGGAACCAAACCTATATTAATATGTGGTCTAGTGAGAATAGATAGAGCATTTTATAACTTTATTACTGTGTAAAAGTTAATACATGTAGGAACATAAATATCAATTGCATAGGTTAGTTAAGTTAAAACTAAATGCAAGAGTCATGGATCAGCACCTGTGGAAAATATAATAGAAATATGTGTGAGCTGCTAATGAACTTCTTTAAGAAAAAATTCCAGGCAGTCATACTATTGACAAATTGAGAAAAAAATCTTTTTACTGAAAGAACAAAGGAAAAAGAAAACAAAGGGGAAACCTTTTCTGAATTCCTTTCACTTCTTCTTCCTTGATGCAATGCACGCTCTTAGAAATGGTTTAAACGATGGAATGCAAGTGTGACTCATTTATGCTCCACACAAATAACACAGTAACATTAGATCATTCTTAAATTCAGATTCTAGAGGTTTCTTTTTAATTGTGTAAATATCAAAACTTCATTTTTCCAGCTTAAGTCAAAGGTACAAATGGAAAAATAAAAAAAACAATATGGCCGCTAAAAACATGAAAAAATATTTAACCAATGGAGACCTGCTACAAGGAACAAAATGCAACAAAGTCATACAGGAATAATCAGTCATAAATCAAGAGACTTTTAAAACATTTGACAAAGCATCACAACTAAAAATGACAAGAGAATAAGTGATCTTATAGGAAGTGATAAAGTCTCAGAACAGGAACTTCAAATGGCAAGAGAAAAGCAAGAAATTTATTACAAGTTCGCAAAAACTAAGTAACGACATTATAAAGCAATTCAAATTGTATGAAAACTGCCACATACCACATGCAATAATAGAGCAAACTGTTTCTTGCGAAGCTCCAGCAACCGAGAACCAGCTGTATTCTCTGCCTCCAATGCTGCAATCTCTTTCTCTAATTCCTGTATAATCTTTTGAGTCTCTGACCTAGGTGGCTGCATAGCAATCAATTTCCTGATCGCCTCACACTCCTCCTTGTGCTGCCTTTCAATTTTACTCTCCTCCAGCTGTTTCTTCAAATCCTCAATATCAGCCTGCGCCTGCCCAATCTGGCTATTTATCTCATCCATTAACTCATCAAAGTTCCCTTTCTCCCTCAAATTAGCATCAATAACAGCTTTACTCTTCAACAATGGAATTTCAAAAGTAGAAAGCTCTTGCAAGAAGGCTTTAGAAAGCCTAATACAATCATTAAAATTATCATCATCTTTCTCTACCTCGACAACAAATGAGGTGAACTTCTTTTGAAGCTTCTTTAATGGAGGTTCACCTCTTGTAGTGGTGGTGCGTGTTAGAAGTCTATGCTTTATGATTATGTCATCTTCTAGTGCACTAAATGCATAGTTTGCTGCTACAGTTTCTCCTCTACCAGAAATTTTCCTCCCTTTCAACATCTAATACAGTTCAATGTAATCTGAAATCCTGTGTAATAGAAAGAAATTCTTTAAAAAGATCCAAACCAATAAAAGTTCAAGTCTTTTATTGACAGAACCGTTGAAAATAAAGAAAAAATTTCATATGATTTAGCACAGATTTTCGACTTCAAAATAAAAGCATAAGCAACTACAAAGATGTTACCTTTCCAAGCGAAGAAGCAAGAACCCTAACGCAGATGTTACTGGGTTAACTCGGTATCAACTCGGATTTGAGTCTGGTTTTACCCTTTCCACTTTCCAGGAGTGAGCGTGAATGAAGTGCGAGATCTAAATGTCTAATGTGTGTGAACATTTCTATCCGCTATTGGGCTTTTCGAGTCCAGTTTTGTCCAAATGGATTGATTATAATTGGGCCTCACTCATTAATGCAAAAATTAACTGGTCCTTGTGCAAAGGCACTAACCGGAGCATCTTTAGCCGCATCATTTAAATGCCCACACTGACTGAGAGTGAAGTAAACTATCTAGAAAGAGTATTACAATCATGAACGGAAATACCAAAATAAGAAAAATTCTCCGTATTCGCTTGCTCGAGTAGCAAACAATCCATTTCTACTATTATTGGAGTGTGCCCATATTCTGTCTTTAGCCAACTCCAATAGCTTCTGCCAGCAATGGAGTTGACAACCTTCCTATAGCTCGACTTCTTGCCTTAACAAAATATTGTTATGCCATATTTCCATATTTTCCATAATTATTGATAGTTGAAGAATATGAAAATATTGTTCCAAAAATTATATTAACCATATATATATTAAATCAATATTTTATATATAAAAGTGAAAAATTCTAAAAAATATTGTTGCTAGTGTGGAAAGATATGCAATGTTCTAAAAATTCATAACTTTAAGGATACATTTATATAAAAAGTTTTAGTTGTCAAGAGATTTTTTCAGATAAATAGTATTTGAGTGAATTTATGTATTTTGCAGATCAATAGGTTTGGGAATCTAACACATAAAATACTTGTTATTTTTTTCTTCTTCAAATTATCAATTAGTGTTATTATCAATACTAAAAAATTTACAATTTCTAAATTAGAGAGTACATAATCAAAATTTATTGTCTAGATATTTGAAAATAATGACATTTTTTAGGTGAATTTTTCATAATTTTGTACGTCTTCGTTGTTATTTAATGTGTTTATTAATTTTAATTTTGCCCACTTTGATTAAATTTTCTGACTTCAGTAGTCTTTATAGGAAATAAAAAGACCTATTGCATCAATTCATCAAATAGATCGAACCTTAATAACATTTTTTTGTTTTTGTTTTTGTTTTTGTTCATCTACAATAAAAAAGGGTAAGTAAATCAACAAGCCAGGAAAGAAATTAGTAATGTTAATAATGTATATTACATCAGGGTCCAGCAAGCTTTAGTTTTGGGATTCCATACAGCTGGGAGCAAGAACTTCTTGCCTCCCGATCCATGGGCATTGAAACCACCACCAGTAGAAGGATCGATTCTTATTTTTCCGGCATAGCCAGCCATTGCTCCCTTTCCGAAAACACCTTTGCAAGCTGTACCAGCCTCAATTTTATTTTTCTCCTTCTCTTGGTAGAACCCAGACTCTTCTGGGTTGGTCACAAGATTAACTAGTCCCTGTGCAAAGGCAATAACCATAGCATCTGCACCCACATTGCCATTTGGTGGGTTCAATGTCATGCCTACTAGTCCAGTGTCTGCCTTATGGAACGGCCATGCACAAGCTCCGGGACATTGAACTTCTGGGTTCCCCACTACAATGTATGGAGTCTTTTCTGCAATTCCAAATATTTAAAAGAAAGATTAAGGTTTTTTATTTAAAATTTCAATCTTAATAATTAATATAATAGGTACCATAAACTCCACGCAGTGAGCATTTGCCGGCGCACAGGCCTTGCATGGTGACGTCCTTAGCAGTGAAAATAACTGGATATGCTTTAGGGTTTTCTGCGATTGCTTTTTGTATGAGAGGCTTGACAGTATCCATAGCAAGAGCTTTTCCCACTGAGTTATTGACATCGGTTATTTGCCTGACGACTCTAACGTTGAGACGGCCGTTACCTTTACCGGCAACTTCTTGAAAGCTCTCAACAATTTTCCACCATTCGGACACTTGCGGCTGTAAATTAGCAGCTGCATTATAATTCAAGGATTTAACAAATGTTCTAAGAATATTCTTTTGGGCACGGCCAAATTGACCATACCATACGAAAACTAGGTCTACGTTTCCGGACAACAGACACCCATGATGATAGGTTATATCTGCGGTGGTGGTGGCAGTGGCGGTGGTGCTAGCTTCCATGCCAGTCTCCGTTTCAGTATCTGTTGTTGGGGCAGCATTTTGTTCGCCATCGCTGAAACACAAAGGGAAAAGCAGGAGAAAAAAGAAAAGAAGCGGAATACAGCGATTTGGCGAAGCCATGAATAACTGTGTCATTTTGTGCATGTAGTGATTTTATAGGTATAACTTAGAAATTTTGTATGGATATGAAATGGATGAACAAGATTAAAACCACTCTAATTATAGTTTAGAGGCTATATTATTAGTGGTGCATCAAACTCCATTGACTAATTTAATTATGTGAAATGAAATTATTGTGAGGAAGATATGGTAGAGACAATCATATAAATTTCCAATATATATATTCCCCAAGTATGGGGACTTACATTTTCTTTTTTTTTTTTTTTTGGCTTGCATGTAGGCAATAAGCAATAGTTGCCTAATTAATATTCCTAATTAATTAATCAGGGTTTAAAACATGGAATGGATATTATTTGGTTAACTTTTTTACTATTATACTTTAAAATATCGTTAGTTTTGATCGAGCTCAAATTCTTATGAAGCCGAAGCAGATCACTTTCGAGTACCACACTGATCATATTTTATTTCTACCTAAATATTTTTTTCACATGTCAAATGCAGGAATCCTACACTGAACTCAAGCGCAAATTACCACTTGAGTCATTCTTTATGAATATCTTCATAGAACAAAAGGAAATTTCTCTTTTATTAAATTGCCATACAATATCTAGAACATAAATATATGTTAAATCTGGAATCTCATATGATATGAAATTCACTCCTGTTACTAATAATATCATTATGTTATAAAACACAACTTGGAAGAATCAATAGAGAGCAATTTTCCTTCTATAAGAGTCGGGACAACTTCTATTACATATATGTTGAGGTGGACAGAATGAAATACAAGTCTGGGACAGTAATTAAAAAAAAAAAGGTGATTTTTTGAAAGAACATATAGAGAACTAATACAGGACTAGAAGACATAATTTTATAACAAGTTTCTTCCAACAAAATAAGCATATTACACACATTCATAACTCGTACACTCAGTTGTGAGATTTTTCTTGTTTTGAATTGATATAAGAGAATGAGTTTCTTTACATTTGGGCCACTTCGGCTTCTCTTCATTCTTACATAGCCTTTCAGCTACAGATTTAAAACCACTCCTCATGTAACTCACGACAGCTGTTACAAGCTCTCTGCAAAATATCATCAAACAGCAATCTTCAGCATTAACAATTCCAGATATGATTTTGGATGAAGCAAACAGAGAAAATAAAAAGGCGTTGTAAAGCATCACACTGCGCCTCCACCAGAAGGTCAACTAAAGATACTTAAAAAAATCCAACATTGGTTGCTTTTTCTAAAACCAGTTGGAAATATGGGCTTGGCCACAACCGAGAAGAAAGAGGGGCAACAAGAAGTGTAAAACACCTCCTGCGTCTTGACCCTGTTCCACCCCACAGCTTTTTACGTTATCAGGAATTTACACTTCTAAAAGGCCTATGCTAATGCTACCAATAAGGCAATGCTAAGGCACGCTCACATGGAAGTAACTCGAGGTATTTTTAACTGTCTGCAGAGTCATTTAGGTTTAATAAATTTTGCTGGAATATTCGTAAGTTTCATGTTCATCATTCTTAATCAGAGGCATAAAATGCAATTTAGAACAAAAAAAAAAAAAATAGATAAAGTCCGTTCTACTTACAATGGAGAGCATGGAGAACGACCGCCATTTACATAGTACACAAACAAGTACGAGTCATAATACTGGCCATTGATTAGATAAAAGCCTTGCAACCTCCTTATACACTTGAATGCCATTTTTTTATATAAATAAATGGCAGGATTATTGTAAGAAATCACATGCAAGTAAACAGCACGGCATATTGGTATACTTGAAGCATATTTGATAACTTCACGAATAAGAGCAGTTGCTGCAAATTCAACAGGCAAATGATCAATCAGAGTAAGTCTCAAGTTCTGTTGGAAACAAGAAAGTACTTTTGAGAGAGAGAGATTCCAACCTATCCCGAGGTTTCTGTAAGTTTCTACCACTCCAAGTGTCAAAATGTACACTAGTTTTTGATCTGGTTTTGAGGGATCATACCTAAGTAAGTCCCCTATCTGCAGTGCAGGCAGAAGTTGGGTGACATAAATCACAAAAGAACAAGAAGCATAAATTATCATCATTAGATGAAAAGAAACCATATGTATCGATAGTGCAGAACTAAAACTTGAAATGTAGGCTACTTTCAAGCACTCTACATGTCATACGGGAGTCATGCAATTAAATTGTTAACACAACCATAATTCAAATTCAATCATGAGGTAACGTTAAAATAGGATGAATATTTGTTTGACGAGGATCTCTGTCTGAGTTGTCACCAAATATCTATCTCAATACAGTCATAATAAACTCAACTCTCCTAGGGAATACTTCATGTTAGGCACTGAATCACACAAATATGCAAATTTTGAAGCGACCAACAACTAAGTTTTGCAATCCCATAATTCAAATACAAGGCACAGATGTAAGCCTACCCTAAAAAATGTAGAAGACCCACCTCACTTTCTTTTGCCAGCACAATACGTGCGGTAACAAATCCAATAAGCTCATCACTGTTACCATTTGGTCGACTACGATCAACAGCTGCCCAGGACACAATGTCACGTGCATTGACAACATTTTGGAAAAACTCTGATTCATACCTGAAAAGAGAAATGCATTTTTTATGAAAGGCAACTAAACCTTTGAAGATCATAACATGCTAGAAAAAGAAAGGGAAAAAAAACATTTTTAAGCAATCCACCTGATAGGAAATACATCTGCATGGAGTCGCTCTAAAATCTCCAAATCAGAGGGCCGTATAGGCCTGTAGCATATAGTTGGGCGGTGGGAGATTTTAGGTTGTACCATTTATTGTTTTGCTATCAATCCCCAGCAAAGATATGGTAAATTTGGAAGAATTGTAAATGACAATTTTCCATTTATGCCACATGAGTCACCATCTCCATGCAGGAGTTGCTGGAAACTGAGAAAATCATCAGTCCTTTACAGTAGGAAAATACACTCACGTGTTCAAAAGACATAGGCACGAAGAGTCAAAGAAACTTGGACAAGAAGCACAAAACAGTATCTAGAGATGCCAAATAGGAAAAATATAAGAAGTAATGGCTACTATTAGCTTCAGAAGATGGAAAGCCTAATTTAATAGTTCCTTGTTCCTGTTACCAATATGCAGCCAACATGTTGTAACTGTTAATATTCTAGTTGATTGGCTTTAGTGTTTACATGCATTCAAATATTATGCAGCTACTGGCATTAATCCACAAATTACCGACATGTATCATGTCAAATTCATTAATGAATTCATAGTGGGGGTCAATACCATCATTAATCATTAATTTATAAAAGCAACCACACAGAGAAAACTCTATCAGAATATTATTAGCAAAAGCAAAAGTAACCATTCAGCAACTTCAACTGTCAAGCTTCTGAGCAGCTAAACAACAAAAATCTTTACTTTGGACAAAATATAGCACAAGTTGTAAAACATGAATTGCAATATCAATGAGGAACTATCATATCCATATATAATCTCCTTTAGAAGACTTTTTCTTGTATAAGAGCCAATTAGCAGTCAACAACAAGATTATTGTTTGCCATTTTACAGGCCAATTACTGCATTTCCAAGCTCAAAAATAGAATTGAAAGTGAATGATATTTTTTATTTAAAAATATTACCTTGGCTGACTCTTCCTATGACAATGAGGCTTCTGAAATCACCAATAGAGTTTCTTTACAGGTGATCTGCAAAAGTCAGCCAACCAATTAAATCACCAATAGAGTTTAAAGTACTGTTATATGGTAATGCAACCAGAGCAGATTCTAATAAACAAATAGCAAACATAACAAAACTTAACTAACTCTACTTTCCAAACATCAGTAGCCACTAAAGACACTAATTCAAAGGAGAGATCAGTGTTGGAAATGTATCAATCCTTCATTGCAGAAATAAGATGACTCTATATAGTGAAACAGAAAATTTCTTTTACTACTTTATAGATATTGCAATATATAGCAACTAAAACCCATACTGTATCAACCTAATGGCATATGTATCTGTGCTAGTTAATAACTTTGTCTTATCAAATTAAAGGAAAGGCAAAATCTAGATCCTGCATCACTGGTATGCTTATTAAGCTTACTGTGCAAGGAAGTGTGTAGGAAAAAGACACCACTATTTTAATTGGAGAAAGAATTGCCCTTATATATGACCTGTTAAGTTACAGAACCAAATGGTAAACAAGAATGACCTCATTTCACTGGCCATGCACCAAATAATAAACAAATCTAAATATTTAATATGGTTCAATCATCCCCAAATTCCAATGATAAGAATCCAACAACTATTCTTACAATTTCAGATTTCATTAAGCTGTAAATTTCTTGTCTCCTACTAATTTCCCTTCTCTTCATTTCTCCAGCTACTTTGTTAATCTAGCCAACTATTGAATTTGACATGGCTCCACTATTCACCAATTTCCATTGCTAATGAAAAAATAAATTGCCTTATTCAAAATAATCCATGAGCATGGATTAGATTACACATGAATCCATTTTATGACCAAAGATGATGATCATAAGAGAGGAGACAATAGATATCTAGCTGCATAGCTATTGTTCACTAAAACCACTAACATCCCAACAATCTTTCCATTTCATTCATATGTATTACCATTTAGAAAAGAAATACTAAAGAAAATGGGGAAATACGTTGAAAAATGACAAAAAATGGACCACACATTATATTTTAACTCCCAGAATTTAGGCGACATCAAGAATCCAGGAAAAAATGTTGACATGTCAAAATTGAAGCTAAAAGATTTGTGAAGTTATCATATGCCATGTAATCAGACAAAGAATCAATATCATAACTTCAAATGTGAAAATAAAAAATAATAAAAATAAAAAAAACCAATAAATATCAGTCACAAAAGTATATCAATAAACATCGAAATATTTAAATACTTTGGTGAGAAGTTAGTAACCTTGGCTAAAAAGCATGAACAGTTTATAAAATCTAAAATTAATCCAACTAATATGAAAAGCAATAAGCAACTGCTTTAAAAGTTAATCTTGAAAGTACAATACATCATTTAAGACTAAGTTTTATAAATTATGCCCAATTCAATCGTTATCCATCCTCTCAAAGTATCTTTCAGAAAAATCTCAACCAAATGATAATAACTTGAAGTTCTTGCAAAAATCTAGAACTCACACAAAAAAATTATAAAAAAAAAAAAAAAAAAAAAAAAAAAACTATCATTAGAATGAGATACAAGCTCCCTAAATATTTCATAGCACAAATCAAGAGACAAAATCAACTAATTCCAAAGAAATACCCATTAAGTAAATAAATTAGAGAAATTTAATACCCAAAAATTGCTAACTTTTAAAGAACAAAGGAAAGAGATCTCAGCAGAAACCAACCTCATTCAGTGGTTTTGGAGGGGTATCGAGAGAGAGAGAGAGAAGAGGGAAAGAAAAAGGAAAAAGATGTGTATTTGGGAATTGCAAATGGAATTTTAGTTTTCTTTTCTGGGTTTTGAAAGGAATCGAATGCTTTGCTTTCCTGGAAAAACTGGGTTCGAAATCTTGTTTGAGACGAGAAAGGATCTTTTTCGGTAAAGGTTTCTTCTTTGATTTTTTTGCAATTTCTGGGTAGACTTGACTTTCTGTTGATTTTTACTATGATAACGAAAATACCCCTCGTGAAATTTTTGTCATGAGCGCTTTTGCCTTTGATCATCAAAGAAAACAATTTTGCTGGTTTGACTGTGTAAGCAAACCGAAGACGAATCAATTGATAATAATGAGTTCAATAAAAATAACAAATCTTTTTTTTTTTCAAGATAAAAAACAAAAGATATCATCCTTAAGACAAATCTTTGAACGTACAATCTAATTTCTATTGATTTATTTCTAAAAAAAAAAAAAGAAAATCCTAGTAATCAAGTTTTTTTTTTCTTTAACCTCTCTCAAAATGGTAACGTTCAAATGGACCAAACCATAATGATTGAGATTGTTCATTTGGAAAAAAAAAAAAAAAAAATTCCCGCATACTATACATTCCATTTTAATTAACACTAGTCATGTCCCATGTTTCTGCAGAATTGCAATTTTATTATATTATTTTTATGAATTTAACTATATGAATTTAATATTTATATTTTTATCATTAAATTTTAAAATTTTAAAACATAAACTTTATTTATTTTTATGTACTGAGTGCAATCAATAATTAATAATCTTAAAATAAATTTATTATATTAATTAAAATTTTTAATTTATTTTTTTAGTAATTAAACATACACTATATTTATTGCTAATGAAAAAACCCTTCAGTATTTTAATAATTATACATTTAGGTTCAAATTTTTTTAGTGTTTTTTTCCTTTTTATAAATTTATAATAATATAAGAGAAACTGATTTTGAAATTTTTACAAATGAAATGTTGAATAATATTATTAATTTAATTTTATTAATTATTAAAAAAAGAAGAAACTACAATTTTTTATCATTTGAAATAATATTAATGATTAATACTTTAGTTAATTATTGAAAAAAAAATTGAAAAACGTATGATATTATTAATGATATTAATATTAATGTTAAATCAGTTGGAACTTGAAATGACTTTTCATATTTTGGTCTTCTTGATTGAGACTGTAAATTGATTCTTTGGTTGTCTTAATGATATTAGCATCCGTTGGGCTAGGAGACAAATTTGGGATGTTCTTCTAAAATGTTTGTTGTCTATTGATTCCGTTTTTTTTCTTTTAATGGCAGAATTTGTTATTTAAAAAAAAAAAAGAAGGAAAAACTCATTAAAAATAACACAAAAAACAATTTTCTTTGTCTACCCATTTTTCATATTCACTTTACAAATTTCTAATAGCATAACGAAGTACGATATTGAAATTTTATTAATAATAATATTATTATTAAATAATATTATTAATTTTTTAAATCATTAAAAAATTGAAATTTTTATAATTTAAAATAATATTAAC